>NC_137782.1:288114-858114 GCF_963455305.1 Plecotus auritus | reverse complement strand
GCTGCGCACCGCTCCCTGCACGGGAAAGGGCTGTATTAACCCCTTTGCTGAGATATCTGACCAGGCTCCCAGAACACACAGGGTTTAACCTAAAAGCACGTCTTCATGGAGGAGGCCGGCCGTCGGAGTCTCAGGCAGCAGCAATTGTCTCCAGTCCCCCTCCTGAGGCTCTTACTGAGGATTGCTGTTGGAGTAAATGCATATGATGTCCCCTTCTGTGCCTGCCCAGCAGAAGACACGTTCCTACAGAAAACGGTCAAAACCTAAGGTGACCATGGCCCGGGGGACCCCGCCGTTCACCGGACAACGTGCTCCAGCGTCTGCTCGCCGCGCACGACGTCTGATCCGTGTCACCGTCTCAGGGCACCTGCTCTGCGCGAGACGGCAGCCCGGGGCCCCCGGCAGCGCAGCGCGAAGTAGCCGGTCAATCAAACAAGGCCGAGGAGGCGCTCTCCGCGGAAACGAACTCAGCCGTGGGCAAACGACGGCCCGCGGGCCGGATCCGGCGGTTCTATCCGGTTCTCTTGCTCTCCCCTCCGCTCCTCTACTTTGAATTTATATCAGTTCACACAAACACTCCATCCATGCTTTTGTTCCAGCCCTCCGGTCCAGTTTAAGAACCCATGGTGGCCCTCGAGTCAACAAGTTTGCCCACCCCTGACCCTGATACTATCATCCCGGCATCAGAATAGCCCTGCTTCTCCCGGGGGCTGGCTGTCAGTCCGTGCCCGCCGTGTCCACGTGCGGTGGGACGCTGATCACCCTCCCCTCCTCCTCCCTGTCCTCCATTCATTCCCGGGGCTTCATCTCAGCGAGTCCCTGGCTCCGGCTGCTGGGGATACCGCGGGAACAGCGAGCAGATCCCTTCCTAACGGAGCGTGTGTTCCTGGAGGCGTGTTCGTAAGTAGCATGCAGGGGGTGTTAAATAGTGACCAGGGCCCTGGCGGGTGCTCAGTGGGTAGAGTGTTGGCCTGGGGACTGAAGGGTCCCGGGTTTGATTCCCGTCAAGGGCACAGGCCCGGGTTGCGGGCTCCATCCCAGTGGGGGGTGTGCAGGAGGCAGCCGATCCATGGTTCTCTCTCATTATTGATGTTTCTCTCTCTCTCTCTCCCTTCCTCTCTGAAATCAATAAAAATATATATTTTTAAAAAGAGTGCCTGATAGATCAGAAGTGTTGCTCCTTCAGAGAGAGAGAGTGCGGGGGGGGGGGGGGGGAGGAAGGGAAGGGGAAGAGAGGAAGGAAGGGAGGGAGGGAGGGAGGGAGGGAGGGAGGGTGAGAGGCCACGCTCGTGGCCCGGCTCGCGGCAAAGCCGGTGGGAGGAAGGGAGGGAGGGAGGGAGGGAGGGAGGGAGGGAGGGGGGAGGGAGGGAGAGAGGGAGGAAGGAAGGAAGGGAGGGAGGGAGGGAGGGAGGGAGGGAGGGAGGGAGGGAGGAAGGAAGGAAGGGAGGGAGGGAAGGAGGGAGGGAGAAAGGAAGGGAGGGAGGGGGGAGGAAGGAAGGAAGGGAGGGAGGGAGGGAGGGAGGAAGGAAGGAAGGGAGGGAGGAAAGGAGGGAGGGAGAAAGGAAGGGAGGGAGGGGGGAGGAAGGAAGGAAGGAGCAGGCTCTGCTCCCCGCAGGCAGCCTCACTCCCAGCTCCTGGGCTGCACCAACCCCATTCTCCCTCCACACCCGCCACGCCCTCCATCACCCCTCTCTCTGGGGCAGGGCAGGGGTGTCATTGCTAGGAAGGTCCCTCCTCGGCTGAGAAACATCCCAGATGCTAGAAGCAGCCTGGGGGCCGGCAGACCCTCCCCTCCCCACCCCCCCCCCCCCCATGTCCCTCTCTCAGAGCCGTCCCCTCGCCCAGGAGGCAGACACAGCTCGTCTCAAATGGCAAAGGATGTGGGAGGCCCCTGGCTGGGGCCTGGACCCTGTAGGGTCTCCAACATGATCACGATTGTGACAGAGCGGGGGGGGGGGGGGACAAACGGGGAGGAGGGAGGAGGGGAGGAGCAGCAGAGACGCAAACCAGTTAGGGGGGACCCACGTGGGACTGGGAGGACACGATGCCGCGGGGAACCACACGCGATGCCTGGGAAGTGCCAGAGGGAAGCGGCGTCCCTGCCATCGCTGCCGCGTGGCGTGGAAGAAAGGCTGTTACACCCGTGACTCCACGTTCCCCGCGGCCCCTGCCCGAGGAGACGCACCCAGCATGCGGGCTTCCCGGAGCCCCTCGGAGGGAGGGCTCCCTGCGGGTGCGGAGAAGCAAGGAGCACCAGCTGCCAGCTGCCTGGGTGACCTGCTCCCTCCCTCCCTCGGTTCCGTGACCAGCCAGGCTGCCTTTGGGCATGAAAAAGGCAGACAGAAACGTCACGCAAAGACGACTTCCTGGCTTTTGAGACTTTCGGGTTGGACTTTGATGGGTCAATTTCTTTGCCCCTCTTCACAGGCCTGTCCTGGGCCTGTGGCTGCCCAAGGTCGCTGGGAGGTTTTCCACGGGGACACCAGGTGGCGCTGTGTCCCCGCTGTCTCCTCCTTAGGAGGGGGTCCGGCTGAATTCCTGCTTGGATGGAGCTCAGCAGCTGGAAGCAGAGCGAGCTCCGAGCTCCGGGGCCCCAGCGCGCTGTTCTCCAGCCCAACGGCCCCCCGCCCGCCCCGGGGAGCGAGGCGGCCTTCACACGCAGCTTCCTCTCGCTCTCGCAGGTGCAGCATGAGGGCGGCACACGGCCGCCGTGGCCAGCTCGCTCGCAACGGACGCGTGCATTTTGACCCCTTTGCAGAGCCTTTTCCTTTTCCTGCGTGTGAGGAACGGCTGCCCGGTGCGCTGGTGCTGCTGCTGTTCGATCGACACCCGCAGCCCCACTCACTCCCGTGGAAAGACCACGAGGCCGTGCGTGGCGGCCGGGATGCTGAGCGCTAGCAGCTCTGCAGCAGGCCGAGCCCCCAGAGCTGCCCGCCAGGAGGGGGCGTGGGGGCCCACCGGAGCCTCCCATGGCCACGGTGAGAGCCCGCTTGGCGCTCCTGTCCCAGAACCAGACACGCCCCGGGCCTGGCCGCCTGCTCCCCCGCCGGTGCGCTTCCTTTATGACCCCGCCACATCCCTTCGAGCCCCAGGACCCACACACGCCAGGCTCGAGGCTGCGTGTTCTGGAGGTTCGCCTGTGGTTGCTGGGGTGTCTGTGACCCCACATGGAAACCAGGGCCTCCTCCACAGCCCGTGTCGACTTCAGAGAAAAGCAATGTTCCCGCTGCTGGCAGAACGCCCGCATCTGAGTGTCCCTCGCCGGCCGGCCCTCCCTCCACCAGCGGGCGCCGGGGCAGGTGGCCCTGCCCCCCATCTGTCAGGGCCTCCCAGGGTGGAGCTGGTGGCCCGGACTTCTCCTCGGATCTTTGCTCGAAGTGCTCCCAATCCCCCCCCACCCACTCTTTCCTCCCCTGCCCTCCCGCTCCTTGCCTCCCAGGCCACGGGCTGCTGCTCCAGCGTCTGCCCACCATGCACCTCCGCTCCGAGTGGAGGGAGAATCTGACGTTAGTTCCAAATCCGCGCTCCCCTGGCCACTGCAGATCTCCTGGATTTGGCCTGTGGACCTGGAGCCTGTGCTCGTCCGCTCACCGTGGTCTGTGTCCCGCGTGCGCTCCGGCCTCAGGCACTGAAGGAGGACACGCACGGAAGGGGAGGGTCCACGCTGTGGCCAGCACCGCCCTGGGGATCCCGTGGGCTGGGTGGCCGCGGGGTCCCCTCCATCACAGGCAGCCCTGAGCCCACCTGCTCGGGCGCCTGCCTCGGGAGGGCCGGCCGCTCCGTCCCAGCACAGAAGGGTCTCGTCCTCCGGGGCATCTCTCCTTTTCTAGTAACGAGGTGCGAGGGTCTGTATATTCAGGCCACGAGGTACCGGCTGCAGATCAGTGAACAGGAAACCGGGGATGCTGGGAGGGGAGGTTGAGGAACTCCGTACCTAAGGTTCCAGGGAAATGAGGTGAAATGGATGCCACCTGCTCGCAGCACACGAGGGAGCCCTGGCTTCGTCATGGATGAGCGTGTGCTAGCTACACGGCGGCTCTTACCACGCCAGGGGCCTCTGCTCCTTCGGGAGACCATGGCAGCCAGGCCCGTTGGCCCAGCACTGAGCTGTGAGCAAGTGCACGGTCGGTCGGACGGACGGACGGACGGACGACGGGACATCATCTCAGTCCACCTTCGTGTATGTCAGGTCCGCACTCTGGCCACAGCCGTCCCCCATCACCCCGGTGGCACGCTGTCACCCAAGCCGAGCCTGTCTCACGCTAAGTCCGTGCCCGTGCTGATGGCCAGCATGCTCCCCCGCCAGCCTCGGCCCTGTGAGGCCCGGTCTCCCCGGTCAGGCCCCCAGTGCCCCCGGGGCCAGGTGGCCGTGGGAGGAGGGATGGGCGGGCGAGGGCCGGGCCGCAGCCACCGGTGGGCCGAGCGCAGGGGCCCGCAGTGATGGTCGGCGGGGAGCAAGGCTGAGCTGGGCGGCCTTCGGACCAGGGGGCCTGCGGGGCTCCGGCAGCCTCTGGTTGTCAGTGGAAACAGGCGCTGCCCCAGCGCTTTCAGTCCAAAGACAGCGCCTTGCGGGCGGGTCCGCGCCGACCAGAGCCTCTGGTGCGCGGTCTCCCACGGAGTCAACTTCACCGGGAGAATGAGAAGCCGATGGATGGTTCAGAAACCCGGGACCCAAGGCTCCGTCAGGGCTGCAGCTGTCACGTCCTGAGGGGAGCGCAGCCCCTCCTGTGGGCACGTTCTCTGAGCGCCGCCCCCCAATGAGTCTGCCCTCCTTCCAATGAGCCCGCCCCCAATGACTCCGCCCCCTCTCAGTGACCCCTCCCCCCGCAATGACTCCGCCCCTCCCAATGACCCCGCCCCCAATGACCCCCCTCCCAATGACCCCGCCCCCCAATGAGCCCCCCTCTTCCAATGATCCCGCCCCCAATTACCCCGCCCCTCCAATGAGCCCCCTCCCAATTACCCCGCCCCTCCAATGAGCCCCCCTCCCAATGAGCCCGCCCCCACCCCTCTTCCAATGAGCCCACCCCCCCTTTCAATGAGCCCACCCCCCCTTCCAATGAGCCCGCCCCCCCTCTTCCAATGAGCCCGCCCCCCTCTCTCTTCCAATGAGCCCGCCCCCCCTCTCTTCCAATGAGCCCACCCCCCTCCCAATGAGCCCGCCCCCCACCCCTCTTCCAATGAGCCCACCCCCCCTTCCAATGAGCCCGCCCCCCCACCCCCCCCACCTCCCCCACCCCCCGCAATGAGCCCCGAGGCCGGACTAGGGGGTGGGCGCGTTTAGGCCAAAGGCTGCTGCCCTGCGGTCTGGTGTCTTGTTCTGCTTTGTCTTTGTTTTCTTAGAGGAGAAACCAGGGACCTGGGGCCTCTGAAGGGGCTTCTTGGGGTGAAGAGAGAGAAAGGGGTTTGTATTACCGAAGCAGAATCCAGTTCGATGGGGCAGGTAAGTAAACTCATTTATCACCACCACAAGCACCAGGAGAACCTTCAGGGCTCGCTCTCCGATGTCTCGCTCTCATAAAAAAGCAAAGAAAACCAGCTGGTGCGTTAGGTCCCTTTGTTGTTCAACAAACACTGAGGGTCTGGGAGTCCCCGGGCACCTGGGGCACTGTCCCCCCGAAGGCCCTCGGGCGGGGCCGCTGCTCGGACGCCCTGTGCCCTCGTGGGGACTGGATGCTGCTCTCACCCTGCGGGAAAGCCAGCTCCGAGCGCGGTGACGGCGGCTTGACGAGGCCAGCTGATTTCCCTCCCGAGGAAAAAAAGCATCAAACCGGGCAAACTATCTGTAGACCCTGTTTCGGCAAAAGCAGAAACCGCTTGAAGGCGGGGAAAGAGACGAGTGTTCTAAAAGACTAGAGCTGTCGAGGTTGGTGGGGCCAGTGGGACCTGCGGCCTCTTGCCTGAGGCGCCGCTGTCCTCCCTCCTGGAGGTCGGAGGTCGGTTGGCGAGAGCGACAGCCGTTCCTCCGGGGGCAGGGCCAGGGCACAGCCACGGCCGTCAGAGGCCCGGTCTGGGAGCAGGCCGAGGGGTCACGGCTGCACGTGGCAGGTTTGGGTGGGGACAGACTGGGAGGCCTGAGCATTTTACGCCTGCACTGTTCTCCAGTTTAAGGTGAGCAACCCACGGGTCAGCAACCTCGTGGGGAGACACTGGAATTCAGGGATCATAAACAGGCTAAGATCAGCTCCCTCATCAAATCCCCCGCTGCCCGCAGACAACCCCGTGCGGAATGTGAACACCAAGAGCGACCAGAGACCGGGCCACACCCTGAATGCGACCCTGGGTCCCACACACCTCGACCCGCATGGTGGGGGGAAGCTAAATAGAGTCAAAGTGTTCGAACCAAACTTGAACCCTATGCATGGGCTGATCACGGCCTGATAACGGTGGAGAAATCACGCCTGGCGTGCGAAGCTGAAAACTGAAAACAGGGACAGCGAGGGAGAGACAAATCCCGTAACGTCAGTCCAGGCGAGTTATTCATTCGCTGGTTACTTACTAATCTACGTAGCGATGCTCAGGAAGATGAAACTGAACCGAGAGTTGCCACAACAGACGAAGTAAATGTCCGATATTCAAATCAGCGTTACGAGGCACGCAGATGAATGGAAAAGGTGACTTGTATCCCAGGGGTGGGGAGGCAAACGGTCGCTAGACACCGCCTCTGAGTGGACCCGGAGTTGGATTTATGCCCCCAACATTTCCCGTAGCTGTTACACCTCTGATCGAAGGGTTACAGGACACGACGCTCAGAGGATTAAAGAAAAATATGCTCGCCAGCTGTCAGCAAACAAGCCGTGTCAGCAGAGAAGCGAACATTGCAATGATGACGTTATAACATCAGAATTATTTAAGAACGCCTGGACGGTGTGGGGGTGGAGAGCGTGACTGAAACAAAGCTCCGGGGCTAGATCCACAGCAGACTGAAACGGCAAAGGAATGCGAGGGCGCTTGACGACACCCCAGGAGGGGTCACTGCATCTGGAGAAGAGAGGACGTTGGAAGGGATGACCTGAAATCGCACACACTGGATGAAGAACATGGACCGACAGATCCAGAAAGTCCAGCAGGTTCCAGCTTTTACGAGCGCTAAAGGCCCCCCTGTAGCTGCATCCTATTAATTGCTGGAAGCCGGAAACAGAGAGGAAATCTGGAATGCAGCGAGAGAAAGTGAGTCGCCGGGGACGAAGGAACAAGGACTTTGCCCGTGCCATCTGTAACCCACATGCCTTCAGGAAGTCGGGTTTCGAGCATCCGCTCTGCCTCTGTGGGTGAGCTCGATATTACACGTGTTACTTCCTACGTTCAACTTGGCTGTGAATGTCGTGGGACCGTGCGCACAGCGGGTGCGCTCAGGGACAGACAACCACCGGGACCGGCACCATCGAGAGCGGCCGTCCTCGACGGCAGGCTGCCTGCCCCTCGGGATGCGACGGTGTTCGATGTCCATGACACGGGGGGCGTGCTCCTGGCAGAGCGGGCAGAGCCAGGGATGGCATCTGACAGGGCACCCAACAGTTCCTCCCCCTCCCCCCCAACAAAGGGACATCTGGCCCAGGATGTCCACAGTGTCGAGACCCAGAAACCCTGATCTAAGCTGGTCTGTTGGTTCCCCCCCCCCACCCGCCACCCCATAATACTTGCTCCTTAATCTACATATCACCTTTCCGTGTACTGTCCGCGTTCCCCTGTAGACCGTGACTCTCCAAAGTCTGTTCCACCTTTACTACGTGTGACTTTCTTGGGGTGTTTGGCCAACGTCTGAAACAAGCAGGTATTCTCCACGTGGCTGGTGAGAGAAGAGACACAAGAATCTCTCCAATGAGTGATCAAGTAGACGGGCTGCTGTGAGGAGAGCTGTGACATGCCAACCATGCGCGCGGATTATGCTTTCACGTTACGATACTGGGACTAAAACAACTTTTCAAATAAGCGTTATCCGGTACCGTTTTTTAAAGACAAGAAGAAATTATAAGCATATGTCACGTCTCTAAAAGTTGTGAAATCATAGGCTGATTTCTGAATGTACATCCCGTGGCCAGGAAGATCCATCTTCCGTGTTCACCTAGGAAGAACTTCCTTTGGAACCCTCCCCGCCCAGCTGTGTATCCGCAAGTTAATTCCATGTCATCAAGAACAGTCATTCTCACTAACCAGCGTACGGCATTCTCACCTGTGAAGCTCTTTTACAATCTACGAGCTACCAATAAGTATTAAAGCCGTCATGTCTAAATATAGGCATTTCATCTTAAAGTTTCCGGTTCCCGTTCTAATAATAAAGAAAATGAAACCAGAGAATATTTTTATAATTTCTCTTCAACACTCTGCCCCCCACCCTACACCAATCCTGGGTAGATCAGAGCATTCTATATATAATTGTAATTACAGTCAGAGATGTGGACATAGATAGCTGTATAGAAGGCTAGGCAGGTAGGTAGGTAGGTAGGTAAATAATGATAGATAGATAGATAGATAGATAGATATAGATATAGATATAGATAGATGATAGATAGGTGATAGATATATGATAGATAGATAGATAGATAGATAGATAGATAGATAGATAGATAGATATAGAAGATATGTATACAGTTGGCCCTTGAACAACATGGGGGACATGGGGGTTAGGAGTTCTGACCTCCATGCTGTCGAAAATCTGAACTTTTGACCCCACAGAAATGTGACTTCTAAGGCCTACTATTCGTGGGAAGCCTTACTGAAAACATACAATGAAATAATCCAGAGAAAGGGAAATGTTATTAATAAAATCATAAGAAAGAGGAATGGTGTGTTTACCAGATGAATCGTGTGTCAGTACCTGCATCAATATCGTCTTGTATGATACGAAACCCTGTGGCCATGATTACTCCCACTAGACATCAAACATTAAAAGATAATGTGAGGGAGAAGTTCGTATTTACAGGCCCAAGGATTCACGCATTGACAATGAAGACACAGCAATATGACCGCTCTGTGGTAACTAGTGTCATGGATGCGATGGCCTCACCGTCGTAAGGAACCCCGCTTCCATCGCTTTGAAGGGATGGAATCCAAGGTCCAGGAGACGAACAACCGGACGTCGAAGAATGTTAAAGGCCAGGATGTCCGGCCCACAGCATGATTCCAACGGCACCCTACAAACCGAGGCCGGTGCGCACCCAGGAGGCCCTACGCACCCTGAAGCCAGGACGCCCGTCTGTCCCGGGCCACCGCGCACCGGCCAGGTGTGCGCAGGAAGCCGTCCGCGGACACTTGAGAAGGACGAAGGCCGCGTCCTGGCCGGCGGCGGCTGGCAGGTTGGCGTGGGTCGGGGATCCCGCCCTCCCGGAGCCGGGCTGGGCCTTCTGCTGTAAATGAGCTGCCTCTCCCTGCTTGGCGGGAGCCAGGTTTGTGCCCATCTGCTGCCATTGTTTCTCCACGCTTCCCAGCTACGGTGCCTGGCGCGCGGGGATCCTACGGCGGGTCATCATGGCATCTGTCTGCCCACCTTGTGGCAGCACCGTCTCAGTTCACCGGGCAGCAGCTGCTGGGCCATCTTGCTCTCCTCCATCACTGCCCGGGCCCCGCCCAGCGAGCTGCTGGCAGATGCCATCCTTCCCCGGCGCGGGGCTGGCTGCGCTCCAGGGCCCGGGTCCCGGCCTCCTCGCCTCCAAGCTAACGCCCTGGAGGAATGTCCTCAGCCAGATGCGTCTCCCCCAAGAAACCCAGGTCCGTGGGGCGTACAAGGGCACAGGCAGCCCGCCCCGCGCAGGTTCTGTCGGGAGTGGTTTCTGTTTGAGTCGGAAGCCGCCGGGAGCCACATTGATAAGAGAGGAAAGCTCTCGGTGCGGAAAGACTAGACTTCCGGAGAACCCGGCCGCATCGGAGTTAATGCCAAGGGGAGCGGGGGCCGGGCACAGAGCGGCGCACTCAGCTCGGCTCCCTTCCTCGGCGCTGCGGAGGGCTCGGAGCCACCGAGACGCATGGGGTTGCAGGGGTGGGCAAACTTTTTGACTCGAGGGCCACCATGGGTTCTTAAACTGGACCGGAGGGCCGGAACAAAAGCATGGATGGAGTGTGTGTGTGAACTAATATAAATTCAAAGTAAAGGAGCGGAGGGGAGAGCAAGAGAACCGGATAGAACAGCCGGATTCGGCCCGCGGGCCGTAGTTTGCCCACGGCTGGTAGACTGAGGGGACGAGAGGGGAGGGCACCCCAGTGCCCTTGGGGAGCGGTGCTCACTGCGGAGGTGGGGGGGGGAGAGGCCAGGGAAGGTCCCTCTGGGTTGTGGATCCAGGGCCTCCGCCCCATCCCCCCACATCTACCCCTTCCTCCCGCTCACCCCCACACAGTCGAGTGCGTGCTGGGCAGTTCCCACACCTCGTGTCTGACAGGCCTTATCCCACGCCGAAACCCAGCCCACGTCGTCCACGCCCCAGCCAGCGCTTTGACAGCGACGCAGACGAGGAAGCCTGGGAGTGCGGTCCCTGGGCCTTATCGTCATTGTCTGCGAACCGCTTGTCACTGGGGACCCATGCGCGCCGACGGCCCGCTCCTAAGCATTATTTTAGGACAACAGTGGACGCTGTTCACGGACGCCCGGACCTCGCCACGTGCGCCCCCTTCTCGGGGCGGCCGGCGCTCACGTGCAGGAGAGGACCTTCCTCGTTCTATGCCGCCCAGCGCCCACCGACATCGGGAAGCACCGCCTCGTCTCCCCAGACAGCCCCGCCGAACTACCTACGACCGCCCGTCCACCGCTCACCGCTCCCCACCTCCGCAGCCAACGATGACGTTTCGGTGAAGACGCTTACACAGAACGTGACCACTCGCAGCGGGAAACCGCGGGCAGTTCTGTTGTCAGTTATAACCGCGGGTCTGCTGGTCAGAGCCCCGCTGTACCTCACCCTCCGCCTTGCAGCGTGAGAGCATCCGTCACGGTGGCCAAGGTTTGGCCGATCCTTTAGGCCCAGACTTTGCATAAACGTGTTTTGTGATCGCTAAGTTCTTCTACCGAGCTCCGAGGCCTCAGAGCACCGAACGTTAGGGTTAACCGGGAGCTCAAAGACGATGTCGTTCATCCGGCGCCCTTTCGGCACCTGCTTCATCGGCACCGTGTCCCGATCGCGTTAACTAGTCAAAGTCAGTGCAGCGCGCAGTCCCCGGGGGGGCTGTGTCGGTGGAAATGCTTTCGGTCGCCCGTTACAGAGAAGCCAAGCAAAGGGGCTAACTCACCCTGAGGACACTGCTGGGTTATGTGTGGAGCAGGAAGCCGAGGCTGCCGTGCCCGGGGGCCGGGGCGGGGGGGGTGGGTAGGGAAGGGGGGGCTTGCCTCCTCCCCCTCGGCCGAGCAGCAGGTGGACAAAGCCCCCTTTGTCTGCGGCTCCAGAATTCCAGACGCCGATGCAGACACAACATCCGTGAGGAGAAAGGCGCTCCTCTCTGCCTCTCTGAAAGTTTCGGGGTCACGTTTCCCAGAGGCCCCTGCGCTCCCCACAACCCCCTTCAGGGATCAGCCTTCCCTCAAGGCTACGGACCGGTCCTCGCAGCGCCGCCGGAGCCCCATTTCTAAGTCAGTGCGGTGTTTTCCTAGGAAGAGGAGGTGGGGATTGGGAATAAGTAATCAATAGTTTCTGTCACAAGGGTCCCCCCCTACCGTTCCTCCTGCACGCCCCACCCCAATGTGTGCAAGAGTCAGTCCATTCATATCTGTTCAACCCCCTTAGCATTTCCACCCCCTCCGCTCGCTCAGGTTTCCAGGTTGGTAGGAAGTCTACCCACATATGTAGGAAATCTACCCACATTTGTAGGAAATCTACCCACATTTGTAGGAAGTCTACCCACATTTGTAGGAAATCTACCCACATTTGTAGGAAGCCTACCCACATTTGTAGGAAATCTACCCACATTTGTAGGAAGCCTACCCACATTTGTAGGAAGTCTACCCACATTTGTAGGAAGCCTACCCACATTTGTAGGAAATTTACCCAAATTTGTAGGAAGTCTACCCACATTTGTAGGAAGCCTACCCACATTTGTAGGAAATCTACCCAAATTTGTAGGAAGTCTACCCACATTTGTAGGAAGCCTACCCACATTAGTAGGAAGTCTACTCACATTTTCAACATACTTCCATTTTCTCTCCTGAGCCGTGTTTCCCCCCAGGGATTTCGAAGAGGAATGAAATACAGAATGGTGTGTTATTAACAGGTGTGCCTAGGGATTGTACCTCCACAATCCTACAATTCTGGAAGAAAATCTATCCGATTTTTAAAAACATATTTGTGCTGATTTCAGAGAGGAAGGGAGAGAGATAAAAACATCAACGATGAGAGAGACTCCTTGAGCGGCTGCCTCCTGCAAGCCCCCTGCTGGGGATCGAGCCCGCAATCTGGGCGCATGCCCTGACCAGGAATCGAACCCGTGACCTCCTGGTTCCTGGGTCGAGGCTCAACAGCTGAGCCACACCCAGGCAGGCGAAATCCGCCCGATTTTGACCCTTCCCCAAGGCAACTCGAATATGCGCTGTCACCAACTAAAGTTCACCTTACCGGCTTTCTGCAATGATTCGTGAGCCAGGCCGCCTCCCGTCCAGCAGACAGCGGCCGCTCCACGGAGCTGGACGAAAGGAGAGGCTTTGGCGGGGAGGAGGGAGGGGAACGAGGACGCTTCACGAGGGAAAGGCGACTCCTGGCTGGTGGTTTAAGACGCCTTTCCTGCGAGAGCCAAAGCATCCTTAGGTCCATCAGCAACTCCTCTGGAGCCTGTTGTCTTGTTCCTGAAAGCACCCACATCCCCGCATCCAGGGTGAGCGAGCACCCACCGCCCAGCTTTCCCGGCCACAGCGTTTTCCGGAACGGGCCACTCGCGGAGCAGGACGAGGACTTGTCTTGATCTCCAGGACCCCGCCAGGGAGACGTGGAGTGGAAAAGCCCACCTGCTTGGCCTTCTATCTGACCAGACGGCGCCTCACCCTACCCTTCCCCCTCCCCTCCACCTGGCGTGTCCCTGGGACAGGTGGGTGGGCGGGTCTCCTGGGGAGGGCGCGCGTCAGCTCTAGGATTCTCAGCTGTGGGTTTCCCTTCGGCCCTGAGCACGGGCAGAAAGGCAGGACGTGGCCGGGGAGACCGTAGTGGTAGCCAGGTGGCCATCGGAGGAAACACCTGGTAGTGGGGGCGCGGTCCCCATCCATCATGTCGAACCCCGTCACTGCGCTCACTGCCCTTGGCAGCCCAGCACCGCCACCGCCAGCGGCAGCACCAGCGAGACAGAGGCGGGCTCTCGCCAGCTGCCGGGGGAGGGGGGGGGGGAGGAGGCCGTGCGGAGGCCGCAGGGTCAGGAGGTGCCTCCGGGTGCCAGGGCTTGACCTTTGGCGGCCCTTCCCGGGCTGCTCACGTGGGTGTGCGCCGGACTGCATCAACCTCGGGAAACGGCACCCAAACTAAACCGAGACCCCGGGAGAGGGCCACGGCGAGCGGCCTAGGGGGAGGATGGACAATAGCTAAAGGTGCGCAGGCAACCTTAGTTGACACGGCCCAGCCAGGTACGCCCCGAGGAAGGACTAAACTAGGGTGCCGTCAAATGTGGGGGGAAGGGGAGGGAGGAAGTGGCCCCGGAAAGCCTCGCTGTCACGACTGCCTGGCAGTGAATAATGCCTGAAATCGACCTGAAGTCGCACGTCCACGCTGTTAGCAACTTGTTCATCAGTGAGCGGGTGCACAAGACATGAGTCCGGGAGCCGGACGTGGTTGCCAGTGGACACAGAGGGACGGGGGGCGGGGGGCGGGGGTGCAGCTCGTTTTGATGTGCAGACGCTGGTGGTGTGACTGTTGAAGTTTGTCCACGTGCTCCGGACGCGGCTGCCGCCCCAGGAGCGCCGGAGCCGGGAGAGGCTCGCGCTGCCGCCGTTGAGCTTGCCAGCCACGAGCCCGGCGCCTGGTGCCCGTCGGGCAGCTGAGCGGCGCTCCGTCTCCTGAGAACCCTGCCCCGGCCCGGCAGCGGGCTGGCGTCGAGGCACTGAATCACCTTTCCTCCTGGGCTGAGGGCCACATGTTGAGTGACTCCCCCTCTCCGCCTCCCCGGGGCCTGCCAGCTGCTCTGCACACTTTCACTTCATCATGGGGGTTTGTGGGGGCTGCGAGGGGGCGGTGGGGGGCTGTGAGGGGCTGTGGGGGTTGTGGGGGCTATGGGGGTTGTGGGGGCTGTAGGGGGCTGTGGAGGGCTGTGGAGGGCTGTGGGGGGCTGTGGGGGGCTGTGGGGGTTGTGGGGGCTATGGGGGTTGTGGGGGGCTGTGGGGGTTTTGGGGGGCTATGGGAGTTGTGGGGGTTGTGGGGGCCGTGGGGGGCTATGGGGGTTGTGGGGGCTATGGGAGTTGTGGGAGGCTATGGGGGTTGTGGGGGCTGTGGGGGTTGTGGGGGGGGTTGTATGGGGCTGTGAGGGGCTGTGGAGGGCTGTGGGGGGCTGTGGGAGGCTATGGGGGTTGTGGGGGGCTGTGGGGGTTGTGGGGGCTATGGGAGTTGTGGGGGGCTATGGGGGTTGTGGGGGCTGTGGGGGTTGTGGGGGGCTGTGGGGGGTTGTGGGGGCTATGGGGGCTGTGGGGGGCTGTGGGGGGCTATGGGGGTTGTGGGGGGCTGTGGGGGTTGTGGGGGCTGTGGGGGTTGTGGGGGGCTGTGGGGGTTGTGGGGGTTGTGGGGGTTGTGGGGGCTGTGGGGGTTGTGGGGGCTGTGGGGGCTGTGGGGGTTGTGGGGGTTGTGGGGGCTGTGGGGGGTTGTGGGGGGCTGTGGGGGGCTGGGGCTGGTCTGCAAGCAGAAGCTGTCACAGGAGCCACTCCCACAGGACACTCACGCAGCTGCGGCGTCAGATGGGAGAAAGGCCACAGAACACAGCGCTGCTCACTCGTCAGTGTCCACCCGGGAGCCTGAGGCCCCTTTGCCGCCATGAAGCCCCCGCAGAGAGAGCGTGAGGGGCCGGCGGACGGGGCGGGGAGCAGAGAGGTACTCAGCTCGGGGGCAGGGGGTGACGAACTGGGAGGGAAATAAGGAGAAGCTCTCAGCGCCCCGCACGGTGACCCCGTGGCAGCCGCTGTGAGGACGCGCTGCGCTGGCTTTATTCTCAGCCACTGTGCTCGGTCCCCACCTGCTATCACGGGGGGAGGTGCGTGAGCCCCCCCCCCTCCGCCCCCGTCCACGAACTGCCAGGGCAGGGGGGACATCAGGGGCCGGGAAGCGGGGCGTCCGCGGGCTCAGACCTGAAGCCGGGTCCTCAAGATGAATGGGGAGCATCTGGCGGTGCCGCCGTGGGCCGGTAATGATGCCGGCGTGGCACGCCCAGATGTGAGCGGGCATCCCGCAGCTGTCCTGCTGGGAGCTGCAAACCCCCGAACATCTGGTGCTGGGCTCCGAGAGACGCTGCTCCCTCCCCCGCCGGTCCCCCCTCTCTCCCAGAAAACGCGCTTTCTCCCTCCCTCCGTGGTGTTGTCCGGCCCGGGGGTCGCTGCGGCTCGGGGACGCCCACCCCCTTCTCTGGGGTGTGGAGGGGAAACTCGTGTGGTCGTCTGCATTCACGGCCCAGGGGGGCGGGGGGGGGGGAGGCTGTCACACGAAGCCATCTCCTGAGGTTGGATGAGAAGAGCATTTTAGCCTAAGACGTCACCCTTTCTGGCCCACGCAGCAGAAGTGGCCGGAATGAGGGCGCCCCGGGACGCAGCGCGCTGGGCAGAGGAACGCCTTCGACGTCCACGTGTCCATCCCCGGGGACCCGTCAGCATCGTCCACCCGCGCAGAGAGCACGCTCAGTGCCGCCGGCGGTCCAGGCCAAGGCTCCTTCCACGCACGGCGCCTCGGGCCTTCGGGGTGAACCCCCAGACACACCAAGTCCTAGAGCGCTCGGCACGGCGACCCAGCATGTCTGGGAAGTTTTCCCAAAGAAACTGTCGTACGTAGGGAACAGGACGCGGTGCGAACTCGGCAAGGGGATCTGACCTCTAGGCCCGGCGTGGCCAGCAGTTAGATGCCTGCGGCGCCTCCACGCCCCCGAGCGGGCTGCGGCGTCCAGCGTCAGGAAGCAACGGAAACGGTACTGACCGGCCCCGCACCAACACGGGACTCTCTCCTCCGACACGGGGGAAAGCAACACGCAAAGCTGCTTGCACACGGCGGTCGGAATCGCGTCAGCTCGGCCTCTGCAATGACCCAGAGCCGCTGCTCCAAGCAGTCACGGTGACGGTGCTTGCGGGGAAATTGCGGGTTTTCCTCCTTTCTCTGGTCTAGGGGCTTACAAAGGGGCTCACGGCCCGCGTCAGTAAAGGGACAAAGAACACGCACCCTCGGGTGTGACCACGGCCAGGGGTTTGGGAAAAGCAGCCCCACGAGCTGGGGCGTGTCCCGCACCGAAGCCAGAGCCAGCATCGGGAGGGGACCCACGTCTCCGCCACAGCCCGCTTCCCGGTACTTTCTCCGAGCTTGTAGGCAGGCGTCCTCAAACGACGGCCCGCGGGCCACAGGCGGCCCGCCGAGGACATGGATCCGGCCCGCCGGGGGCCGCTGCCTGTCCTGCTTAGCAGCCGACGCGTCCCGGGCCCACAGTGCGCATAGGAATGTGTTCATAGTTTTTTTTTTAAACTATAGTCCGGCCCTCCCACGGTCTGAGGGACAGGGAACTGGCCCCCTGTTTAAAAAGTTTGAGGACCCCTGGTTAGACCCTCTGAGCGTCTTTTCCGGTTTGCCTTCCTCCCTCCCATCCCAAAGGCAAAGCTGTTTGTACATGACGGTCAGACTCACCTCAAAACGCGGCATCCGGCCCGGCCAGCATGGCGCAGGGGTTGAGCATCGACCTAGGAACCAGGAGGTCAGGGTTCTGTTCCAGGTCAGGGCACATGCCCAGGTTGTGGGCTCGATCCCCAGGAGGGCGGTGCAGGAGGCAGCCGATTGATGATTCTCTCTCATCACGGATGTTTCTCTCGCTCTCTCCCTCTCCCTTCCTCTCTGACATCAACAAAAATCTATTAAAAAAGAAAAAGAAAAAAAACTGGGCACCTGAACATGACCCAGAGCCATTGCTCCGAAGCAAAGAGGCTTGTATGTGCCCTTCTTCTTCCCCACGCCCTGCCAGGTGCCCCCACGCCCTTTTCTTTCCGTCTCAGCTTTGCCCAAGCGAGGACTAGCTCCTGCAGCCAGGCCTCTCCCGCCTTCCCTCCCTTTGTTTTTCTCTCTACTTCCTTCCCTCTGTCACTGCTTGCCATTTTCTTCTAATTCTATCTTCTTTAAAAAACATTTTTTTCATTAATTTCAGAGAGGAAAGGAGAGGGACAGACAGATAGAAACATCCATGATGAGAGAGAATCATGGATCGGCTGCCTCCTGCACGCCCCACACTGGGCATGGAGCCTGCAACCTGGGCATGTGCCCTGACCGGGAATCCAACCTGCGACCCCTCCGTCCACAGGCCAGTGCTCTATCCACTGAGCCACACCGGCGAGGGCTGGAACAATTATTATTTGTTCAGGTTTCACAGGTCGATGTTCAACCACTGAGCCAGGCCGGCCGGGGGGTCTGATTTGATCTTCTTACGCCAATAGCTGGGAGAAGGAAAACCCAGCGCGGGCCAAAGAAGCTCTGAGACCTTTGGGAAGATGCAGTCCCTGCTGACCGCCTCCCCCGCCAGGACACGGCTTGGCGAGCAAAGTCATGGCCGGGCCTGTGACGTTCAAATCCCAGCTCCTGGGGAGGCTCTGAAAGCCTTCACTTACGTTATTTTAATCCAAATGTGCGTTTCAAATGTAGGACACCTACTTCATACTCTCCCCTCCCACCTCCTAAAGAAGTACACATTTTTTCATGTAAATTGAATGCATAGTACCTGTTAAATGTGCATACATGTAACGTGTGTGCACAAATGTAATACATGTAAATGCGTATCGCATCGCATTTTAGGTAAATTCCATGTAAATTGTAAGTTGAGAGACGTACACATTGTTAACACATTGTGAACGTGTGCTAACTAAGTGGATCGTTTTGTGCAAGTTTGAAACAGAGGTTTCCCGTGACCGTGGCCTCTAGGGAAGGCTGTCGGGCTGCCCTGGGGGGTTATAAACTCAGCCTGTGGGTGGCTATGTCGATAAATTGTGTAAGAAGTACACCTCAAAGCACATGAGTGAGGGACCCATTAAATGCCCAGTGAGGCCGGGACCTGCTGGGACCTCCCGGTGCAGGGCAGGGCGCTGTGCTATAGTGAGCGGGTGGCCCCGGGCCCGGAGGTGGTTTCAGCTCCTCCTAATGTCCCAATTGCTTTTCGGGTGACTTTTCTCTTAGAGAAACGGGAGCACTTCCCAGAGATCATCGGTGACCCAACGTTAAATAAAACCTCCTGCTCTTCTTCCTGCATGCGCCCAGGTCGGGTGACCGGGGTCGTCTCCCAGGACGGCGAAGCCAGCTGTCAGCCGGCGGGCCATTTCTGCTGAGGAGCCTGCAGACTGCCGATTCGCTCGCTGTTAAAACGGATGGACTTCACAAAGCTAATTGTAAGTTTGTGACAAAACAAGTGTGTGTCCACAAGTTATCATTTCACCGGCTTTCTACATGGGGTGTCCACTTAGATTCCATTTGAAAGTATAAACGCTTTGCTGTAAAATAGAATGATGGACAGCTTCACCCGCTTCCTCCTTCCCTCCTCTTCTCTGCCTCACTAACAGCCCCTGTTTTCCAGGCTGTTCTCCCCCAGCCCTGCTCCAGGCCCAGCCTGCCCTCTCAACCCTGATCCAGGCCCAGCCCCCAGCCCTGCTCCAGACTATGCCCCCAGCCCTGCTCCAGGCCCAGCCCCCAGCCCTGCTCCAGGCCCAGCCCTGCCCTCTCAACCCTGATCCAGGCCCAGCCCCCAGCCCTGCTCCAGGCCCAGCCCTGCCCTCTCAACCCTGATCCAGACTATGCCCCCAGCCCTGCTCCACGCCCCGCCCCCAGCCCTGCTCCACGCCCCGCCCCCAGCCCTGCTCCACGCCCCGCCCCCTCATCCCTGCTCCACGCCCTGCCCCCAGCCCTGCTCCAGACTCCGCCCCCCAGCCCTGCTCCACGCCCCGCCCCCAGCCCTGCCCCAGACTCCGCCCCCAGCCCTGCTCCAGACTCCGCCCCCTCAGCCCTGCTCCACGCCCCGCCCCCAGCCCTGCTCCACGCCCCGCCCCCTCATCCCTGCTCCACGCCCTGCCCCCAGCCCTGCTCCAGACTCCGCCCCCCAGCCCTGCTCCACGCCCCGCCCCCAGCCCTGCCCCAGACTCCGCCCCCGCAGCCGTGCCCTCTCAGCCCTGCTCCACGCCCCGCCCCCTCATCCCTGCTCCACGCCCCGCCCCCAGCCCTGCTCCAGACTCCGCCCCCCAGCCCTGCTCCACGCCCCGCCTCCTGACTGCCTGCTGGACTCCCTGGAGCAGAGCAAGCCGAGCCCAGGCCTGGCACCCCGTGGGCTGCCGGGGGTCCCTGTGCTCTCCCTTCCTGCGAACCCACAGGCACTCCTTCCCTCCTCCCTGACCCGCTGGCATCTCGTTTTCATTCCACACGCATCTCCCTGGTCTTCAGCAGGTTCGCCCTCATCTCAGCGTTATCGCTGCGGACAGCGGACGCGCATTCATCAGCAAGGCCCCCATCGCTCCAGGTTCTTCACACTTTACCGCGCCCCGGGGCCTCCTAACTAACGGACCCGAGAAATTAATAAACCTCCCTCCCAGCTCACCTCATTCATGTCTGTCTTTGTAACCCATTATCCCCGCGCAGCGTCAGAGACCACGCGAGGGGGCAGCGGTCACCCGCTCGCTCCCTCCCTCTGTCCCCAAACTGGAACAGCGCCCCCCCCGCCCCCATGGCAGCAGCAGCAGCGGCCCCGGCCCCCCTGGGAGTGTCTGTTCCCGGCTCCAGGGCTCCGAGGACCGAAGGCGAGGGCGGGAGAAGGTGCAGGCTTCAGCTCCAGGCCATTAAGGCCCATTAAGCTGCTCCCCCACCCCCACCCCCACCCCGCACCCCCTCCTTGGGCACCCTAGTAAATCTGACTCATTAGCTCTGATGTTTGGGGACGCGGTACATTAATCACTGCGCTTGCACGCGCTTTGTGGGGGCTGTTGGTCACGGTCTGCAGCCCTACTGCTGTCTCCCCCGCTCACTTCAAGGTACAATCCGGTCGGAGATACAGATTTCTGCAGGTTCGCTCATTACGCACAGCGCCGGCAGCTGGCGAGCGTCTTTTGCGATTCATCAGAGGCCTCCCCGGCCACCTGCTCTCGCATCCCGCCAACAGCTGGCACCGGGTAGGCACCATAAGCTACCACCTCACACAACAAATAAATACAAGGGTGCGCAGACCGGTGAATTAATACCGGGCACTGTCAGCCGGGAAGCACTGCTTCTCCACCGGCCCCCAGGGCATGGGGCCCTCCAGGGAGAAGAGAGGGAGGAGGGGGGAGGGAAGGGGGAGGGGAAACCCCCAGAACTTTGGGGGGAAATATTTGGCTATGGGAGCACCACGCCAGTCAGGAAAAGGACGCTACACGGGCTGGCTTGTGGTTTGGTACAAGAGTGAGAAAAGGGAGATCGAATTGAATTGCCTGCGGGTTGGATTTTTTTTTGGGGGGGGTGTTATGTTTTGGGGGTGTGTGTTTTATCTGAAAAAGCCAGAGGTAGGTTTTGTGGGCTCGAGGGAAGGCCACCAGATGTCCCAGGATTATGAAGCCAATCCAGCCCTCACCGTGTGGCTCAGTGGCTAGACAGGGGTCCTCAAACTTTTTAAACAGGGGGCCAGTTCCCTGTCCCTCAGACCGTGGGAGGGCCGGACTATAGTTTAAAAAAAAAACAACTATGAACAAATTCCTATGCGCACTGCGGGCCCGGGACGCGTCGGCTGCTAAGCAGGACAGGCAGCGGCACCCGGCGGGCCGGATCCATGTCCTCGGCCGGCCGCCTGTGGCCCGCGGGCCGTCGTTTGAGGACGCCTGAATCGGCCCACGGACTGAAGGGGCCTGGGTTCGATTCTGGTCAAGGGCGTGTACCTTGGTCGCGGGCTCATCCCCAGTGTGTGTGTGGGGGGGGGAGGCTGCAGGCGGCAGGCGATCGGTGATTCTCTCTCATCATTGATGCTTCTCTCCTCTCTCCCTCTCCCTTCCTCTCTGAAGTCAATAAAAATATATTTTAAAAAAAATACTCCCCTTTAAGAAGCCAATCCTTGTCTCCAAGACCGTTCCTACTTTAGATGTTTGTGGCCTTTACCCCCGTGTTTAATGCTGACCGTGACCCCTGGGCGGCCGTGCCCTCCTCCAGCCACCCCCCCATTCCCCGGGCCCTGCACCCTGAGGGGAGGTGGCCCCCGTGGGAGCCGAGCCTGGCAGCCGGGAACCCGACCACGGCAGGGGGCTCCGGGGCGGGCCCTTGAGGGATTTCTAAAGTTCACCACAGACAGCCTGAGCCTTCCCGGAGGTCCACGGGCACCTGCCCATCATCCCGGCCGAGTCCTGTGCGTGTCACCAGCACAGCTACGACGCTCCCAGACCATGTGGCTGGCCCCCACGCGTCAGGCTGCACGTACGTAGCTGCGTCCCTCGGCTTGTCCCCGCAGCACCGTGTACTTCCGCGCAGGACAGGCCCCATCCGTGCGCTTCACCCGTCGGAAGCGTGAGTGACGCTGTGCAAACCGCTATTTTCATCTCATGGCTGGCTGAATTCTAACCGTTCTTGCGGCTTTCAATTTTTGTTGCTTTTTTTAGCACGAGTATTTATGGATTGAGTTCGCGTGGAGAGGTACGTCCCGTGCTAGCAAACGGAAAAGTTGAGAAAGCAGCTACGCCGTGCTTCCTCCGTTTTCTTGCTTTAATTCCTCAAGAACTACTACGAACTGGCTGCCCTTGTGCGGGCCAGGACCCGGGTGGTCGGCGTCGACCTGCAGGCTTGTCCGAAACACGACACCCTGACTCAGGACGCACATCCCAGCGGTTAAGGTTCCTGAGTGACTAGAGCAGGGGTGGGCAAACTTTTTGACTCGAGGGCCACCATGGGTTCTTAAACTGGACCGGAGGGCCGGAACAAAAGCATGGATGGAGTGTTTGTGTGAACTAATATACATTCAAAGTAAAGGAGCAGAGGGGAGAGCAAGAGAACCGGATAGAACAGCCGGATCCGGCCCGCGGGCCGTAGTTTGCCCACGGCTGACCTAGACCGCTCTCACCTGCCCCGGTGAAGGCACCCGACTTTCATAGGCTAGAGTGTGCATTTCTCACGGAGGGGAAAAAGACATTGGAACCATCAGCTAGCCTTCCGGGGGCGGGGGGAGTAAATTTGGGTCCTCACTGCCTAATTCCTTATGCAAAACTTCAAGTTCAGAAGAGAAAAAAAAAAAATGGGTAAAAGAAATTCAGTTCTAAAGGAGACATTGCTAAAATTTTAAAACGGAAATGCTTACCAGCCCTGATATGCTACAATAATCATATAAATTCCTATGAAAAATTGAACCCCAAACAGGAAAAAAAATGCAAATTGCACGAACAAACACTTCAGACATGAACAACTCAAATGGCCCAGACATGGTGCATCGTCCCGCACACAGAGAGGTCTCGGGTTCGATTCCTGGTCAGGTCACCTACCCAGGTTGTGGGTTCCATCCTGGGAGGAAACCAATCGATGTTTCTCTCTCACATCAAGGTCCTTGGGTGAGGATTAAAAGCAAAGTAAATAGATAAACAGATAAATTAAAAGGTGTTTCACCAAGTCGAATGAAAGTCACGTGCGTGTGCCAGGACAGTGGGAGGGAGGACTCAGGCCGCCCGTGAGAGGCGCTGGTCCTTATGACAGGCGGCCTGGCCAGGACCACAACTCAGCTGTGAGGCAGGGACAGAGCTGGGCAGTCACAGCGTGAGACCCGCTCCGTTTCCCGGGTAAAGCTGTCGCGAGGCCCAAGGAGGCAGCGGGTGGGACAGGAGCTGAGTGTGAGCCCCAAGGGGAGTGTGGCCCTCAGACGGTCATGCACCCCGGCTGGAATCCTCGGCGTTCTCCACCCGCTGCTGTGGCTCTGCCCTCATTCTCGGGCGGGTCCTCGGCTGCCGCGCCACGCGACACGCGACACGTTCCGTGCCGTCAGCTGTGATGCTGGAAGCGGTGGCAGCGGGAGGGGGACCTGCGGCCGGAAGTAAGAGAAGCCCCATGACAAGGGAGCTGGGGCGCAGGCGTTAGCGCTGAAGTCAGGACGCGGCCGGAAGATGACCCCGTAAAAGCCAGACTCACGTCCGTCAGTGATTCCCACGGTCTCGGCCCAGAATCCTTCAGGGCCCCCGCGGAGCTCCCACAGCCGTCCTCGCCTCGACGGCGGCAACGCTCAGCCGGCATTCCACGTGGCCTGGCGCGCATCGGCGCCCTAACGGATGGTGCCCACGCCACCTCCTGCACCCGCCCGGGAAGCGCCCACTCCACGCAGTCTCCCCCCCCCCCGCTCCTCCAGGGCCCGGGAGCACAGGTCCAGGCCGCCTCCTGCTGCGGCGACCTCAGCGGGACGATGGCGTGCCTCTCCGGGGCATCACTGCTTTTCTTTAAAATATATTTTTGTTGATTTCAGAGAGGAGGGGAGAGGGAGAGAGAGATAGAGACATCAGTGATGACAGAGAATCACTGATTGCGGCCTCCTGCATGCCCCTCACTGGGGATCGAGCCTGCAACCTGGGCATGTGCCCCGACCTGCCTGGAAATTGAACCGTGACGTCCTGGTTCGTAGGTCGACGCTCAGCCACCGAGCCACGCCGGCCGGGCGGAAAGGTGCATCATCTTTGTACTAACGTGCTGTCATTACGTTCCCAATGCTCTTTCGTCCACCGCGTTATTGACGTCCACCCAGCCGTCCTTCTAGTGGCCCGAACTCAAAGCCCGTGGTCACCTCTGACCTCTCTTCTTCCTCCTTCCCGTGTGTGAGCTCTGCCTCCAGTGTTGCTGACCGCCGTTCTCTCCTCCTTGCTTCCACACAGCACGCCCGTACGCTGAGGCCCCATCACTCCACACGCTCTCTTGATGCAACAACTCCAATGATCTTTATGATCTGCTTCGACCCCCCCCCCAAGTCCGCCTTGTAGCCAGGGTTAGAGTCAGGCCGGTCTGGCTCAGGGATGCCTGCCTGACGCCCAAATGCCTCCAGAAGCCTTGGCTCAGGATCGCTTGAGGCACAGCATACTCCCCGTTCAGGTACCAGCATCTCCCTCCCTCTCAGCAAATAGTTGATTCGTGCCCCCCTTCATTTGCTTTGGCAACACTCTGCACCCAGGAGTTTCCCACTTGCCTTGGTGGCATTCCGTCCCGTATCCCTTTATTAAACACTTAGAAGATTCGTGCAAGAATAGGCCTTCCTTCCGCTGGCTGCTGGCACCGGCTTCCCTCCAGCACCTGGACCCGGGCCTTTGCTCCGGCCGGAGCTGCCTTCCACCTTTGCTCCGGCCCTGCCACCCTCCTGTAGCTCCCTCCATCCCCCGTCATGGTGACGACACAAGTATCCCGGCCCGGCTACCGCCATCTTTATCGCATCAATTTGCATATTCCCTCCTTATTGTCTGTGGACACTTCCATCTTTGTCGCTGAGTGATGGTCAGTTTGCATATTCCCTCTTTATGAGATAGGCTGTAAGAACTTACAAGACAGAACATTGTTACCATCTCCCCAAAACCCAAATCAAAATCAAAGCCCTTCTCCAATGCCACACATTCTCCCGTGCCTTTATTAACGTGTCTTTCACCACAGGTAACGTCTCTCTCCCTTGACCTCTCCCGGGAGGGTTCAAAGCCATCGGCCCCGTGTTCAAGTTCACTGCGTTCCACTCTAACTCCCCTGTTTGAACACAAGGCCACCGAGGGGAAACGCAACGCCTCACTCGTCCTCCCGCCCGCGCGTCTCGGAGCCGGTGCCTCCTCTGCACGCGTTTGCCAAGTGAGTAAACGGGTAAACAGCCTTGGTTAGAACTGGAACAAAGTGGAGAATGTGGGACATGGATGGGAGGCATCGCCCCAGCTGCCGCTCAGCGCTGTTAATTACACGATCCTTTTATGGAGCAATTCGCGGTAATTCGTACAGCCATTCCCCCTTAATAAGACCCATTGTGCGCCATAAAGCAGTAACTGGGACGCAGTCTGTATGCCACATACATCACGGTTCTCCTTAGCACGTTCCTCCACACCCATAATCCCATCATTATCACTATCGCCCTCGGAAGGCGGGCCGCGCGCATTAATCAGGCCTGCTGCCATTCCCTCGCCAGATTTTCTGCAGTTTTATTGTGCTTTTGGACATTTTAATTAACTTGGAAATTTAATTTTGAAATCTAACCTTACGAGTGCTCTGCCCCCGCGGCAACCCCTCCTCCTCGTGCATCGCCACTGACCACGTGAGGACGGGGTCACCGCTGCGGAAGGCGCCCGAGGACGCACGCCGGCTGGCCGCAGCCCCCCTGCTATTCCTAAACGGGATGAGAACAACGATCCCCAAATCGAAGGCGGGGGGAGGGGCTTTCTGTTGCTTCGGGAGGTAAAAGACGTATCATTTCAATTACCCACCACAGTGGCTCGTCAGCTACCTGCTCGCGCAGAAGCTCAGCAGCGTTGGTTAATCAGTGCCTGTGCAGGGGTGGGCTCTGCCGTCCCCACGTGACAAGCCGAGGTGCACGAGGCCCCGGGTTTGGTAACTCCAGAACAAGGACGCGCGGCCACCTTTGCAGGACGTCCGATCCAATCAGCCTTGATCTCCGATGCTCTTTCTGGAGCCTCAGAAACAGAAGGGATCGTCACTGAACAGAAGTCTTTCCTTTTCTTTTTTTTTTTTTTTCTTTTTTTTTTTAATGTATTTTATTGATTTTTTACAGAGAGAAAGGAGGGATAAAGAGTTAGAAACACCGATGAGAGAGAAACATCGATCAGCTGCCTCCTGCACACCTCCCACTGGGGATGTGCCCGCAACCAAGGTACATGCCCTTGACCGGAATCGCACCTGGGACCTTTCATTCCGCAGGCCGACGCTCTATCCACTGAGCCAAACCGGTTTCGGCCGTCTTTCCTTTTCTAAGCCAAGAACGGCCGTCGGCTTCGCCAGAACCCACTGACTGAAATGTCAATCTCATCCCCAAAAACAACCCTTACAGAAGCATCCAGACCAGCCGTGGGCAACCTACGGCCCGCGGGCCGGATCCGGCTGTTCTAGCCGGTTCTCTTGCTCTCCCCTCCGCTCCTTTACTTGGAATTTATATTAGTTCACACAAACACTCCATCCATGCTTTTGTTCCGGCCCTCCGGTCCAGTTTAAGAACCCAGTGTGGCCCTCGAGTCAAAAAGTTTGCCCACCCCTGATCCAGACCAATGTTTGACGGCGTATCTGGGCACCCTGGCCCTGCCGAGTGGACGCATACATTAACCATCCTGCATTGGTCGTCGGAGTAGAAACGGAGAAAAAGCCCAAACCTCCTGATTTTCAGCACGCTCCCTCCGTCGCGTGGCCCCTGTAAGACTCGTACTTCAGAAACAACATTTCCATGAGGAAGCTGGGGTCATGCAATGCTATGCTTACGAATCCATGTACATGTCTTCATTCACGAGCTTTAAGTGCTTGTCCCCAGCAGTGTGGCTCCCTGGACACATTTCAAATCAAGAAAGACACAAAATACAACTTAGAGAGAACAAATCCAAGACCCCCCTGCTCTCTAAGCCCCCACAGCACCCCCGCCCGCTACACAGCAGCACCCACCAAATATCTGTGCGGCCCTGCGATGCAGAATATAGTGACACACGCAGCATCCAGAGGCACGTGTGTCACACGTAAGGTCACCACACGCTCCTCGCGAACCTCACGTGGGACCGATTCCTTCCTGGACGAGGCGCACCTCCGCGCTCGCCGGTCCCGCTTCTATTTCCGTTTCAGTCCTGGGAATTTCACCTCCTATGGTTTTTTGGATTTTTTTATTTTTCATTAAAGAAAAAAGAGAATGCAAGCTTTGAACTTAACACCTCACCGAGAAGGCCCCGTCACAGGAGACTCGCCACTCTTCCTGCTCTGATTTATTTGCTGGGGGAATGTTTTATCAGCTCCAGAGGTAAGGCTGCGAGGATTGAAGGTTCCGCTGTCCTCCTACAGCAACGTCATTGCCACCCAAGCTGTGGCCACCGCCTCCTTCCCCAGGCCTTGGGCAGCTGCACCGTGCGGAGACCCGAAACGCTCGGGGGATGCTTGGAGGCTGCGCTCACTGGAGCCTAAACAAGTCCTTGCCCTCAGCTCGGCCCATGAGTATTACCGAGCGGGAAGCAGTTGCTGAGGTGGGGAGACCTACAGCTGCACAGAGGGTTCGACACTGCAGTTCGGCCGTGAGAGCAGCCGAAGGGGGAGGCCGGGGGCTTAAAACTCCAACCCACCGTCTCCAGGACGCTGACCTTACCAGGTGGGCCGGTTAATAATGCGGATTTTGTAATCAAAGAAAACACGATAATTTCAAGAGAAACATCCAAAGTGCTTTATTCAAAGGAATGTCTGTCGCTAGCTACACATTTCCCCATCTTGCAGGTAATTTGTGGATACCGTCCCAATAGAAGTTTTCCTGTTTTGAGGCAGACCACTCAGAGACCCAATTGTCCACTTCTTCGTACGTGTTGAAGTGCTGCTCAGAAAGTGCGTGTGCCATCCATCAGAACAAGTGGTCGTCTGAAGGAGCAAGGTCTGGTGAACACGGCGGGTGGGTTCATACTTTCCAGGCAAGATTTTTTAACGTGTCTTCAACTGGTTTTGAAGTATGTGATGGTGCGCCATCATGAAGCAAAATTACTTTGCCGTGTCTTCTGGCACATTCTGGTCGTTTCACGATCAAAGCGTGGTTCAAATTGATTATTTGTTGTCAGTAATGATCAGTATTAATGGTTTCACCTGGTTTTAGAAGCTCATAATACACCACACTTTCCTGATCCCACCGAACACAGAGCATTGTCTTCTTTCCGAAGCGATTTGGCCTTGCAGTCCATATTGATGGTTGACCTGGATCAACCCATGATTTTGTGCATTTGGGATTCTCAAAATAAATCCACTTTTCATCGCCAGTCACAATTCGATGCAAAAAAGACTTTTCTTTCGTGCCATTGAAGCAACATTTTACTGATGACTTTTCTGTTTTCCATTTGTCTTTCATTCAGTTGATGTGGCACCCATTTTCCTTCCTTTAAAATCTTTCCCATTGCTTGTAAACGATCGGAAATTGTTTGCTGAGCAACGTTTAATCTTTCTGCAAGTTGTTTTTGAGTTTGACACGCATCTTCATCCAATAATGCTTGTCATTGTTGGTCTTTAAACTTTTTCGGTTGACCTGGACGTTCTTTGTCTTTCACATCGAAATCATCACTTTTAAAGCGTTTAAACCAGCGTTCACACATATCTTGAGATGGAGCATGTTCACCATAAGCTTCCCGAAGTATACGATAACTTTCAGCAGCACTTTTCTTCAAAATAAAGTAATGAATTAAAACTTCCTGCAAATGCTCTTTTTTTGGCACGAAATTCGACATTTTTAAGTGTAAAAATATCTATGATGTTAACACCTTCAGCAAATTTGACACATGAAGTTTTGAAGCTTGCTGTCAATACAACAAAATAGCATACATATCAAACCACATATATATGAACATATGTGTGACTCCATCTAGTGAAAAAAATCCGCATTATTAACCGGTCCACCTCGTAGTCAAGGCAGTCTTAGTCAGCTGGGGATGTTAACCAAACCCCATAGAACGGGCAGCTCCAACAACAGACAAGTATTGTCTGCGGCTCTGGAGGCTGGGAGTCCGGGATCCAGGTGCAAAGGGCTGGTTGCTGGGGCGGCCTCTCCTGGGGGCCTCACAGGCCTTTCCTCCGCGGAGACGGGGAGAGAGGGCTGGCGTCCCTGCCTCTCCTTCGATGGACACCAGTCCTATCCGATGAGGGCCCCACTCTTGTGAGCTCCTTTAACCTCAGCACCTCCTTAAAGGCTCTACATCCAAATATGGTCAGCCTGGGCGTTAGAGCTTCACTACGTCACGTTTGAGGGGCCACAAGCACATACCAGGCCTTGGGGGTGAGCACACAACGGAATGCACGCATGACGCATGACAGAATTAGGTACTTACAGCTCATATGCTCTTGTTAACCAACGTCACCCCGCCCAATGAATTTAATAAAATAAAAGGTCTATAGCGGGCAAAATTAACCTACCCGACATGGCCTTTTCTCCTGTTTGAACTTTGTACAGAGATTTTTTTCTTCTGCCTTTTTCTCTTCTCCTCCCCCTCCTTCTTCTCTAACTTCTCCTTCTCCTTCTCTTTCTTCCTCTTTTGTTTGCCTGTTGTACACTGATTCTTTCCCATTCCATGTAAGCCTCGTGGTAGATTAGAAAAGTTTTCTTCTGTTATTTTCTTAATGCCTTGAGTATGTGGGACCCTCTCTTCCATGCAAAGGGAATGATTCACAATTACTTGAGAGAACTCAAAACATATGTTTTCTAAATAGCCCCAAGAATTCACATTCGCTCTGACCAGATCCGTCTCAACCTCGCGATAAAAACGCAAGTGGAGACACAGACAAGACCTGATTTCAAGGGCGTTTCCTTCTCTTCTGTAGTTCACGTAGCGAACCCAACTGCACAGGCCTGGAGGTCCAGGAGCCGGACCCTCCATACAGTGTGATCCTAACCAGTGGTTCCCAACCTTCTTTTGGCCACACCCCGCCCCCAGCATCTCTAAAACCCTGATGCCCCCCCCATTGTGACATAAATTGTTGTTATTCAAAAAGTGAGCTCCTATTCCTGCAGAGGAAGCCTAAAAGGCCATGAACTTGGTCTAAACAAGCTTCCCCAGAACATGGCATCCACGAAAGAGAAAAATAAAAGAATGAAAGGACAGTGGAAGTCCTGAGGAAGACATCACTAAGAAATTGTTAAATAATAATAATAATAATAATAATATTAAGGGATATGAAAAAATAGCAAATAAAGTTTCAAAACATATAATAGAGAACTGAAATGCACAAATATGTCATACTATGTATTTATATGCTGTAGATGAGGCCCCTAGAACCATAAGAAATGCAAAAAGTTCACCGTTAATGACTCATTCTTGAATCGCCCCCCTTAAAAGCCAAGCTCCACTCCCCCATGGGGCATATGCCCACTTGGGGAACCACTGTCCTAAACCCCAGCCACTCAGTGCACCTGGCAGTCAACCAACAAAACGGCGCGTGTTCTGATGAGGGAGGGAAAGCGGACGCTGGAGAGATTTGGGGAGGGCGAGCCCCAGATGTGGGGAGACACCCGTGTCATGTTGATGGGCCAGTGAAATGTCTCCCGGGGTAACTCGACGATAGGTGATTTTTACCTGATGATCTAATCAAAAACCAGCTCCTCACGGAGACTCAATTTTAAAACAGGGATGACGAGGTTCAGGAAGAAAGTGAAAGTTCGCCTGATCAGCCCCCGACGGATGAAGAGGACCCCCCCCCCCCCCGTGAAGTGGAGGGCAGGAGGGGGCGTTGCAGGCCCCGGGAACAGTGTCAGCAAAGCACAGAGCCCCCGCCGGTCGGCTCAGTGCGTAGAGCGGTGGCCTGCGGACTGAAGGGTCTGGGGTTCGATTCCGGCCAAGGGCATGCACCTTGGTTGCGGCCTCCGGTCCTGGTCAGGGGCGTGCAGGAGGCAGCCAATCCACGTGTCTCTCACAAGTAACTCTCTGTCTCTCCCTCTCCCTTCCTCTCTCTCTAAAATCAATGGGAAAATATCCTCAGGTGCGGATGGAAAAAAAAAGAAAGAAAGAAAAGGCATGGAGGCAAGAATGTGGCCGGCATGTCCTGGAAGGGCTCTCGAAGGGGTGGCTGGGGTGGCTCAGCTGGCTGGGCATCGCCCTGTGCCCTGAAAGGTCACTGGGTCGGTTCCCGGTCAGAGCACATGCCCCGGTTGTGGGCTCCGTCCCCAGTATGGGGGGGTGGGGGGGAGCAGGAGGCAGCCCATCAATGTTTTGCTTTCACATTGATGTCTCTCTCTCCCTCGTCCTTCCTCTCACCCTAAAAGTCCATTTAAAAATCTTAAAAAAGGATCCACCTGGAACTCACTAAAGGCAGCAGGGCTGGGCTCCCATGATCCTGCAGGTGAGGGCCCTCGGGTGGCCCTGATGCTGCGGCCAGGAGCCCCCGCTGGTGCCCGGGCAACGTGGGAGGAGGCGGGAGAACAGGTGCTTGGGGAGAGGGAGCAGGGATTGCCCTGAAATGATTGGACAGAGGGACAGCGCTGTTAGAGCAAAGTGTCAAGAAGATTGTCTGAGGGCCCTGGCCGGTGGCTCAGTGGTTAGCGCGTTGGCCCTGGCACCAAAGCGTTTCGGGTTTGATTCCCAGTCAAGGGCACGTACCTGGGTTGCAGGTCCGGTCCCCAGCCCCAGTCGGGATGCGTGCGAGGGGCAACCGATCAATGCGTCTCTCTCGCATCAGTGTCTATCTCACATCGATGTCTCCCTCCCTCCCTCCTTCCCTTTTTTCTCTCCCTCCCTCCTTCCCTGCCTCTCTCCCTCCCGTCCATTCTCACTAAAAATCAATGGAAATAATATCCCTGGGGGACGATGAACAACAACAACGAGAGAACCCTGCCTGAGGGAGCCCCGCAGAGGACACGCGGGGGGAGAACACGGAGTTAACACGGGCCCTCGGAAGAACTTGAGCCTCAAGGAGAAAAATTCCAGCAAAGAGGCAAACTTGGGAGCGTTAAGAGTTCGTGGCGCCTTCACGTTCCAAGGCCCTGCAGCGGGTGGTCATTTGTTTCGTGGTCAATGTCTCCGAACAAACAAGTATGATCATCTCCCGCCCACATCTGGGAAACACACCGTATTCATCGACCAGGGCACGGAGTTGCTTTCCAGAAAGCACTTCAGAGACACGCCATCACGGGCCAACATTTACACACCACCTGACTTAGAACCCAGAGCATCGCTCCTCACGGAAAAGCCAGCGTTTACAGAATGAACCAGGACGGCAGAGCAAACGCAGCCGAACGGGGCGCCGTGGCCCGATACTCTGCGCCAAGAACAACTCGGGAGGAAGGCAGGGCGGACTGAACTGCTGCCGGCCACGGGTGGAACTGCTCCGAGGAGCCTGGCTGTGCCTCCAGGCGCGCAGTCGGGCCCCCGCCCCCCCCGCTCTCCATAGCGGTAAACGCCCCGGCTCCCGGGGACCGGAATCCCAGCGCCGAGCAAAGGGCGCAGGAACCGAAGACCCTGGTGCCAGTTAAAACCCACACAGCCCTCCCGGCCGGGCGGGGAGCTGCTGAATAACTGACGGATCCGAGCCACCTGCGCCGATGCGGGCGGGGCCCGTGGAGACGGAGGGGCCTGAGCCCTAGCGGGCGCCCTGGTCTCTCCTTCTCCAGGGACCCAGCTGTGCGCGGTCACCATCAAGGATGTCCCTTTGCCAAAACCGGTTTGGCTCAGTGGATAGAGCGTCGGCCTGCGGACTGAAGGGTCCCGGGTTCGATCCCGGTCAAGGGCATGGACCTTGGTTGCGGGCACATCCCCAGTGGGAGGTATGCAGGAGGCAGCTGATCGATGTTTCTCTCTCATCGATGTTTCTGACTCTCTATCCCTCTCCCTTCCTCTCTGTAAAAAATCAATAAAATATATTTTAAAAAAAAAAAAAGGGTGTCCCTGCATCACGTGGCTCCGACGCCAACCAAATCTGGCCGCTCCTTCTTTCTTTTCTTTGCACAGGGTGGGACCTTGCTGTTGCCAAGAGAGCTGCCTACCAGGTCCCCTGAGCCACCACACACACCACTTCAGGCTGAGGGACACCGTGTGGTGGTGGGGGGCGGGGGAGAAGGTGCCCTTCTACGCGCTGATCTTCCGCTGGCAAAGGTGGGGAAACCCCAGGCTCGCGATGAGGGGGGTGTCATTTTTAATGTGCGTGTGGCCCCCGAGCCTGAGCTGTGCTCCACACTCAGTAATATCCGGCAAAACAAGGAAGATATTAGAAACTAGAGGTCCCAGTGCGATGGGGATTCGTATTTGGAGAGGTTCCGTGGGAGACGTGGGCGTGAGATGGGCTGTGAACGATGAGCAGAACGGACATCACGTGCTTGCTGATTTGTCTGGTTGTCTGTCCGCGAAAATGCCACGCCCACCTCACCGTCCCCAAAGAGGGCGGACAGCCTGCGGTTGGGTTCAATGTGGCCGCTAGCTGAAGACTGTTTTAATTTGCAAAGGATTCAGGGCTGGAGCCGAAGAACACCGTGGGACATCGTGGAGTGCCCACGTTTTCGGCCAGTCGTGGGAGGCGAGGACGACATGGGGAGGGGAGAGGAGAGGAGGCTCCAGAAATAAAGTCACGTCCAGTGGCTGCCTCGGCCGCCCTTCCTTGGCAGCGAGGACCAGGTGGCCACCCTCTCCTCGGTGAGCAAGACTGAAAGACGGGCTGTGCTCCTCGCATTCGCTGATGAAACCGGGGGAGGATGGATGTCTCTGCCCACCTGAGGAGCGGCACCATGGGAGGAAAAGACAGAACATTGGACACCATTCCCTCCGTCCCCTGCCGTTGCCCGGGACCAGGAGTCTAGTTCGGGCCAGTGAACGGTGAGCAGGGTGAGCGAGTCCCGCCCAGGCCACGGTAGCAAACCCGCCCGCCCGCCCGCAGCCTTCTCTCTTCCCCTGCGCGCGTTCCAGATGGGCAGCCACAGGCAGGGCCTCCGCCTGGGGCCCTGAGTCGCCCTACGGAACCGAGGCCCCTTGCCAACTCATCTTGTGAATATGTGGGGAGCAAGCGCTAAGCCTTTGCTCGGCCGAGTCTTCCTTCCCATCCCTGCCGGGGGCAATTCTACTCATCGTTCAAAGCCCGTCTCACGCCCACGTCTCCCATGGAACCTCTCCAAATACGAATCCCCGTCGCGTTGGGACCTCTAGTTTCTAATATCTTCCTTGTTTTGCCTGATATTACTGAGTGTGGAGCACAGCTCAGGCTCGGGGGCCACACACACCAAGATTCAAACCCCTTGCCCTGGACGGTGTGGCTCAGTGGGTAGAGCGTCGGCCTGGGGACTGAAGGGTCCCAGGTTTGATTCCGGTCAAGGGCGTGTACCTTGGTTGCAGGCACATCCCCAGTGGGGAGTGTGCAGGAAGCAGCTGATTGATGTTTCTCTCTCATCGATGTTTCTAACTCTCTCTCCCTCTCCCTTCCTCTCTGTAAAAAATCAATAAAATATATTTTTTAAAAAAGATTCAAACCCCAGGTACACTCACCTGCTTCTGTGCCCACACCACCTGGAACAGGCTCGCTCATGGCAGCTCTCCAGGAAATGTGCGAGCCATCCATGAACTTAAAAAGGAACAAAATAGATCGAAATGACTTTTTAAAAAACATATAAATTCTCTAAGGTGCACAAAACGTGAGAGAGAACGATAACAACAGGCAGTGGGTGCCCGTTAACTCCACCAGGTGACTTGGGAGGAGTGGCTGGATGTGACCTGCTCGTAGGTGGCTGTCTTTCGGATGAGCGCAGGTGCCGGACGCTGAGTAACACGCTCCATGCCCAGCGTGCCACCTCGATTCTTCCAGGGTTTACAGCGTTTGGATGAAACGGTTCCGGCCTCTCTGAGGACGTGTACGCTATCGGACACGGGGTCCTGCGTGTCTTCAGAGGAAACCACCCGTGTGACCAAGATGGGTTGCTCTGTGCTGAGGAGAGTAAAACTAATGAACATAAAACAGCGGCCTTGGGGAGCAGGCCGGGGTGTCATAGTTAGAAATCCCTTCTGCGTGTAGAAGCGTGTTCCTCTTATTGGAAGAAAACTGTTCTCCTTCTTCCTGAAACTTCCCTCCCACTCGATGGGTCTGGTTTCTCCACATTTTTAAGCAACAGCGACATCACGTGGCCAGTCGGGCAGCGAGCGAGCCTTCTCTCCCCCCCACGATGCATTCCCAAGGGAGACCGTAATCGGAGCGCTGTCTTCCCTCCGGAATAAACTTATCCAAACGCGGTCAGCGACGCGAGTGTAGATTCCAACGCTTCCTGGGAAGAGGCGCCATGAGCTAGCCGAGGGGTCACCCCTCCCTGACCTCTGACCTCTGCACCAGGCCAGTCTATCCGGAGACCCAGCTGGTCTCCACAGCCCACTCAGCCCACCCACCGAGTCCCATTGGACGGACAGACGCCTTGGCCTGTTCCCAAGCAGGAAAACATCCCGCGAGCCGGATTCAGTGACGATCGTGTGAGTGCGTGTGTGTGGTCTTCTCCCACTGTCTTCACAAGCTCCCAGACCACGTCGAGCCGGCCCTGTGGCCTGCCGTGTCTATGGGGGCCTGTGTCACACACGCATGGCCACGGATGGCAGGCTCCTCCCCCCCCAGCTGGACCGAGGACAGCACGGACGCTTCCTGCTCGCTCTGGTTCCTGCGGCCTCTGCCTCTCACTGGGAGGTGCTCGCCCCCGTCCACAGGCTTGCATGGCGCACCTGCAGGCGCCAGGCGCTGTTGGGGTGTCACAGGGATCCCCCCCCCAGAGTCCCTCTCTCAGGAAGCTGGCCTGCTGCTGGGGGCGGCGGGTGAGGCACGGGATGGATGAGTGCGGCCTGTGGCGGGTGCCCAGGATCGGCCTCGCTTCCCCAGGGCACAGCTGACCAGAGACCGGAAGGGAGTGGGGGCCCATGGGGGCCCGTGGGGGCGGCAGGAGGCACTCGGTAGACACCGAACTGGGACGGAGGGGTGGGGGCGGGGAGGAGCGAGGGCGGGGAGCAGGAAGGCCTCGCGTGCCCCTGGGTGCGGCGGGAAGACCTGGGTTCCTACCCCGACTCCTTCATGACTTGCTGTGCAAACACGGACTTCGCTTCCCTCCGGAGCCCTCAGCGAACCATGTCGACGAGCGCCGACGCCCCGTCACTTGAAGACTCCCTTTCGTGAAAAGCCAGAGACCGTGACCTGTAGGGACATCGCGTGTGGGTGGGTGCACGTGTGACTAATTCCCAAAGCAATCCCAGGCATGCTGCTCTCGAGCGTGACCACACACACACACACACACACACACACATGCACGCGCGCACACACACACACACACACACACGGGATTCGCTCACTGTTTGAAAGGACACACACACACACACACACACGCACACACACACGGGACTCGCTCACTGTTTGAAAGCACGGACCTGGAGTCCGTGGGTCTACGGGTTGGCCTGTCTCACACTGAGATGCTCACGTCTGCAGGCCGGTCACGGTGGCCGAGCGCAGCCGTTGCTGCCCCCCACACTGCCCTTCGGCCTCAGGACCACTCGGGAGGGGGAGCTGTTGGCTGAGGGGTCAGCAGCTGTGAGGTGCACACACTTCATGGAGAACCGGGCCCCGCTGGGAACTTCCCTGTTGGGTGGTTTCAGCTCGGTGAACGCCTGGGTTCTCGCTGAGACAGGACACCCCCCGACACAGCAGAACGGTAACCGCGTGGTGACACGTCCCCGGGTGACATGTTCCTCCACTTCTCGTCGCTGCTCCCACGTGGAGCCGAGCACGGACACGGACACGGACACGGACGGATTCTGCGCTGGACGAGCACCCAAGGGCTCATCACCAAGATGTCGGGAATCCGTAACAGCCAGCGGCCCAGACGCCTTCCTCGCTGGACCATCACTTTGCCTGGCATGTCACCAGCAGAGGTTCATTTCCTGGGCTGTTGGGATTTCCAGGAAATTCCTGTTAACATATGCGGATGCTCGCAGAGGGGGCTGCCCGCTCTACGGTGGTCACAAATGCCTCCGGAGACGAAGCAAGACTGGGGAGAGGCGGGAGGCGCAGCCGATGTGGGGAGGGCGGGCCCAGGCCTGGCGCAATGCTGGAGGGGGCCCAGGCCATAGAACGCCCGACCCCGTTTCTGTCCGGGCGCCAGGCCCCGCCGCGGGGGTCTCTACGCCTCCTCAGGGCGGGCCCCATTTCACAGAGGAGAAAACTAAACTCGCCTGAACCCTTACAGCTGGTTAAGAGCGGGGCCTCCATCTCCAGCCCACAGAACCCCCGCTGTGCAGGGCGCCAGGACCCTCACAGAGGAGCGAGTGCCAGAGAGGAAGAAGCGGTGGAAGGGCGGGAAGGAAACGGGGAACTCCACCCATCTGCCCCGCGGTCCCCCGCTTTCTGCGCCGTGCCTGGGCAGTGGGGAGTTGTGGGTGCTCCAGGGTGCGGCAGGCATGTGTGTCCACAGAATGACTTGCCGCAGAACGTTCTGGAACAGTGCCGCCAAGGGTAGCCAACCCCCAAACAAGAGACGGAGCGGTGTAGTGAACAAAGAGGGTGCGAATAGCAGCCTTGTCGCGGCTGGGCTGTGGAGCCTCGGACAGGACACTTGGCCTCTGAGAGCCTCGGTTTCCTCGTCTGTGAAATGGGAGGAAGCGCTTCCGAGGGGGGTTTGTGGCAACGAGAACACAGCAAGTCAAGCTCAGTGCCCGACACACACACACACATGTCAACGTGTGCCTGACACACACACGTCAACGTGTGCCTGACACACACACATGTACATGTGTGCCCGACACACAGATGTCAACGTGTGCCTGACACACTCATATGTACATGTGTGCCCAACACACACATATGTCAATGTGTGCCCGAAACACACACATATGTCGATGTGTGCCTGACACACACGTATGTACATGTGTGCCCGACACAAACACATATACATCAATGCATGCTTGACACACATACACACATGTCAATGCATGTGATCCGTCCTTTCTTTCCCCGGAAGAAGAACCAGGAAACCAGGGGAAATGAAGTTCATTGTACCCGACCCCCTCCTCCCCTCTGCGCCCCGAGAGCTGTGCCCCGTGCTGCTCCCGCTTCCCCGGAGCAGATCAGCGGGTCACCTCCTTCCCCGGAACCGTCAGCCCGCCGAGCAATGTGCTCATACGACGCCCTGCCAGGCCCAGCTGACCGGAGCCCCCACAGCCCTGGCACTAGCGCCCCCCGGAGAGAGCCGAGACCCCGAGACCCCGGGCACCGTGTGGGCAAGGCCCTGCTCCAGCTTTCGCTGGGCTGAGGAACGGGGTGGGAACGGGGTGGGGAACGGGGTGGGGAACGGGGTGGGAAACGGGGTGGGGCCGGGGTGGGGAACGGGGTGGGGAACGGGGTGGGGAACGGGGTGGGGAACGGGGTGGGGAACGGGCTGAGGAACGGGGTGGGAACGGGGTGGGGGGGGGCTGGGGAACGGGGTGGGAACGGGGTGGGGAACGGGGTGGGGAACGGGGTGGGAAACGGGGTGGGGCCGGGGTGGGGAACGGGGTGGGGAACGGGGTGGGGAACGGGCTGAGGAACGGGGTGGGAACGGGGTGGGGGGGGGGCTGGGGAACGGGGTGGGGAACGGGCTGGGGAACGGGCTGAGGAACGGGGTGGGAACGGGGTGGGGAACGGGGTGGGGAACGGGGTGGGGCCGGGGTGGGGAACGGGGTGGGGAACGGGGTGGGGAACGGGGTGGGGCCGGGGTGGGGAACGGGGTGGGGGACGGGGTGGGGGACGGGGTCGGGGACGGGGTGGGGAACGGGGTGGGGAACGGGGTGGGGGGGGGCTGGGGAACGGGCTGGGGAACGGGGTGGGGAACGGGCTGGGGAACGGGGTGGGGAACGGGGTGGGGAACGGGGTGGGGAACGGGCTGGGGAACGGGGTGGGGAACGGGGTGGGGGGGGGGCTGGGGAACGCGGTGGGGAACGGGGTGGGGGACGGGGCGGGGAACGGGGCGGGGAACGGGGTGGGGAACGGGCTGGGGAACGGGCTGGGGAACGGGCTGGGGAATGGGGTGGGGAACGGGCTGGGGAACGGGGTGGGGAACGGGGTGGGGAACGGGCTGGGGAACGGGGTGGGGAACGGGCTGGGGAACGGGGTGGGGGGGGCTGGGGAACGGGGTGGGGAACGGGCTGGGGAACGGGGTGGGGAACGGGGTGGGGAACGGGCTGGGGAACGGGGTGGGGAACGGGGTGGGGAACGGGCTGGGGAACGGGGTGGGGAACGGGGTGGGGAACGGGGTGGGGAACGGGCTGGGGAACGGGGTGGGGAACGGGGTGGGGAACGGGCTGGGGAACGGGGTGGGGAACGGGCTGGGGAACGGGGTGGGGAACGGGCTGGGGAACGGGCTGGGGAACGGGGTGGGGAACGGGGTGGGGAACGGGGTGGGGAACGGGCTGGGGAACGGGCTGGGGAACGGGGTGGGGGGGGGCTGGGGAACGGGGTGGGGAACGGGGTGGGGAACGGGCTGGGGAACGGGGTGGGGAACGGGCTGGGGAACGGGGTGGGGAACGGGGTGGGGAACGGGCTGGGGAACGGGCTGGGGAACGGGCTGGGGAACGGGGTGGGGAACGGGGTGGGGAACGGGGTGGGGAACGGGCTGGGGAACGGGGTGGGGAACGGGCTGGGGAACGGGGTGGGGAACGGGCTGGGGAACGGGCTGGGGAACGGGGTGGGGAACGGGGTGGGGAACGGGGTGGGGAACGGGCTGGGGAACGGGGTGGGGGGGGGCTGGGGAACGGGGTGGGGAACGGGCTGGGGAACGGGGTGGGGAACGGGCTGGGGAACGGGGTGGGGAACGGGGTGGGGAACGGGGTGGGGAACGGGCTGGGGAACGGGGTGGGGAACGGGGTGGGGAACGGGGTGGGGAACGGGGTGGGGCCGGGGTGGGGGCGGGGAGCTGGAGAGCTGGGAGCCCAGGAGACAAGTCCTCCCTGACTGGCTGGAGCCCACAGTGGTCCCGTCCCGCTGACCTCGTGACAGGACACCTACGCCCCGCTCACAGGGGCAAGGTCCCGTGGTTCACGTCCTCGAGGAAACGGCCCAGGACCCGGGCGCGGGGACAGGAAACCGGATCCCAGCGCTCTGCCCCGCCCCTTCCCCACCCGCCTCCCTCGTATTTGGGGTTTGCTGACTGAGTATCCAGGGGTCCTCAAACTACGGCCCGCGGGCCACATGCGGCCCGCCGAGGACATGGATCCGGCCCGCCGGGGGCCGCTGCCTGTCCTGCTTAGCAGCCGACGCGTCCCGGGCCCGCAGTGCGCATAGGAATTTGTTCATAGTTTTTTTTTTTAAACTATAGTCCGGCCCTCCCACGGTCTGAGGGACAGTGAACTGGCCCCCTGTTTAAAAAGTTTGAGGACCCCTGATACACAGAAGGCCTGCAGCAAACACTGACTCACAGGTAAGGGAGACAGTGGGCGGGTGGGTGGATAAAGGATGGATGGGTGAATTTTAATCTACGTAGTTATACTCCTACCAACTTTAAAGCAGATTTTTTAAAATATGTTTTTATTGATTTCAGAGAGGAAGGGGAAGGGAAAGAGAGAGACAGAAACATCCATGATGAGAGAGAACCGGCTGCCTCTTACACGCCCCGCACTGGGGATGGAGCCCGCCACCCGGGCCTGTGCCCTGACCGGGAATCCAACCATGACCCCTGGCTCCTAGGTCGGCGCTCACCCCTGGGCCAGCCGGGAGCAGGTTCCCATGGGGCCGCGTGCACCCTCAGATCGAACAGGAGGATGCTCAGGGCCGAGCCTCTGCCGCCTGGCATTTGGGTCACCGTGGAGGACTCAGCCCCGTGCCCAGGTCAGTCACGCTCGTGCCCAGACGCAGCCCGCCTGGGGACAGCCGTGTCGGCAGAGCGCCCCCGGGGAGTGAGGTCGCACGGGTGCCCAGGCACGGTCCCCGAGACGGGAGAGCACCCATTTCCTCAGTCAGAGGTGGCGCCGGGCACGGCTCTTTACACGGCCCACGTGGTTTACACCAGGGGTCCTCAAACTTTTTAAACAGGGGGCCAGGTCCCTGTCCCTCAGACCGTGGGAGGGCCGGACTATAGTTTAAAAAAAAAAACTATGAACAAATTCCTATGCGCACTGCGGGCCCAGGATGCGTCGGCTGCTAAGCAGGACAGGCAGCGGCCCCCGGCGGGCCGGATCCATGTCCTCGGCGGGCCGCATGTGGCCCGCGGGCCGTCGTTTGAGGACGCCTGGTTTACATGCTCTCCTGCATGTTTATTTCCAAACATCAATAACGATTCTGAAGCGAAAGGAAGGAAGGAGAGGGCTAACCGCCGGCCCGAGGCCCCACAGGAAGGAATAATCCTCACCCGCGGCCTCGGGCCTCGGCGAGGGGGGGGGCCGCCGGCGGATGGGGAGCCAGTGTGGTGCCGCGGGCACGGCGAGAATGAAAGGAAGAGCGTGGCCTTCACCTCCCTGGGGGCTCGGACCCGCGCCGCTGCCTGCACAGAGCGCGTTCCGGAGCGGGTCTCCTCCTGGGACTGATCCGCTCCCTTAGGGTGCGCACGGCGGCCCCTGGCCCTGATGACAAAAGCCACGCCGGGCGGTGGACAGACAGGCTCTCTGCGGTTCCAGAGTGGGCGGCGGCGGTGGGGTGGCGCAGGGCACCCCCAAACCCCACTCAGATCTCTCGGCGGGGCGCTGGGCAGCTCAGCTCCTCCCACTGACCTCGAGGCCGGACCAGCCACGTCCAGGGGCGCTCGTCTCTGTTCCCCAGCGTTTCCTGGGTCCCCGCGAGGTGGTGTCCGGACAGGACACGTCCTGGCGGCTCATCTCAGCGGGAAGCGGATGAAAGAGCCCGACAAAGTCTCCCCGAAGGAACCGGCAGAGGGTGCATCCGAGGCCCCGGCTCCCTCTGCCAGGAGCCCCGAAAGAAGGGGGACCCTCCCCTGGGGGGACAGACGGGTGCAAATCCCCCACCAAGAGCGCCTCCCACTGGCATCTGTGCCCAGGACTGTGGGCTCAACAGCCACAGAGCAATATTGTTTGTTGTCTAAGGGAAACAATCCTGGTTCAGAGCGTGTTTAACCTGCAGCTGACCGCTGACGCTCACGCATCTGAATCGTCCCGACTCGGCGCAAGGCTGCCTCGGTCACTCCGCCCGGCTCCAGAGCCACGCCACGCAGCCCGGGAGCTGAGGAGCCGCTCCGGCCCAGCCTCGCCCTCCCTCTCCCCCACCTCTCTCCCCTGACTCCCTGGGCACATGTGTGTGTCCCCGAGTGGCGTGTTCGTGGACGGGCTGCTGGGACAGGACCACACGCTGCAGCTTAAGGAGCAGAACGAACGCGTTCTCTTGGCTCGGGGCCCGAGGTCTGAAACCGAGGAGCCGGCTGGGCTGGCTCCCTCCAGGCTGCAAGGAAGGACCTGCTCCAGGCCCCGACCCTGGCCTCCAGGGCGCCCTCGTCTGCGTCCCTTCACAGGGTCCTCCTCTGTGCACGTCTGTCTTATGCCCAAATGTCCCCTCTTCCAAGGACCCCAGTCGTGCTGAATCAGGCCCGACCGCTGACCTCGCTGTAACGGTAGAGACCCTGTGTCGACGTAAGGCCACGCTCTGAGGAGCGAGGAGGCGGGACCGCAGCAGGTGACGTGGGCACAGTGTGACCCGCTCGTACGGCCCTGTCAGAACGTCTCTCCGAGCGGCGACTCGGGAGTCAAGACAGAAGCAGCTTTGTCCGGCCGGCGTGGCTCCGTGGTTAAGTGCGACCTATGGACCAGGAGGTCACCGTTCGGTTCCCAATCAGGGCACAGGCCCGGGTTATGGCCTTGATCCCCAGTGGGGGGCGTGCAAGAGGCAGCCGATCCAGGATTTCCTCTCATCGCTGATGCTTTTCTCTCTCTCTCCCTCTTCCTTCCTCTCTAAAATGAATAAAAATATAGATTTTTTTTAAAAAGACAGAAGCAACGTCAAGGCTGGGTGCTGTGATAAGTAGAGGGGTTCACGCTCAGAGCAGTCACACGGTCAGGCGGGGGTGCTTGCAAAGCACCATGGGAAGGTGTGGATTTGGCTGAAACACCAACAAGATAAATAAGACGGGAGTGGTTCGTCCCTAAACAAGGCACCTGCTCCAGTCTCTCCTGGCATCGCTGCCCTCTGCTGTCAAGCACGAAGCGCGTGCGCATGTTTGCGAGCGAGACCAAGCCCCCTTCCTCCCTGCAGGTCCCTGGAGAGGCTGTCCTTCTTCTTTCCCATCGTCTTTACGTGTTTATTATCGTGTCCACTCATAGCCCCCACCTGTGAGGCTGCGCCCAGTGCCTACGGCCATTTGCAGCTCCGTGCACGGTCCGTGCGATGCGCAGGGCGAGCTGAGCGAGCTGGCCCCCCGCCTCCTCAGCGGGAAGAGGGGAGAGGTCGGGGGATCGGACCCCTCGGTCCTCTCGTGGCGCACCCCCTTCTCTCCAGGGTGTAACGAGTGCCTGGCGGATAGAGAACCCCAGGGGAGCAAACGAGTGCTGAGCACCCGGGCTACCAGCTCGCGGACTCAGCGCAGCCCCGCCCAGGGCACCTCCTTGCGAGCCAGGCGCCAGCTTCCCAACCAGGACCGCCGGAGCCAAGACAACGCGGGGCCCCCTCCCTGTGCGAGGATTCCCCTGGCGTTTGGCTCTTGGCCACGGAAGCAAGGCCGGAGCTCCCGTGAAGAAGGATGGCCGGGGGTCAACGCCGAACACCGTGTCCCCGGAAGGAAGCCGGGGAGGACAGGAGACCCTGAAGGCCTGTCGGAGGCCAGAGCCTGGGATAGTCCGAGCAGAAACGATGAGGATGAGCTCAGTGTCCCCATCGCGAGCCGTCTCCACCGCCTGCACCCAGGCAGCAAGCTCCCCGCCGCTGAGCGTGGGCAGGAACGCCGGGACACGCACACGCGGGGGCACCCCAAGAACAGGGGCTTCTGCGATGAGCAGGCCGCTCGCTCTTCCCAACCCAGCGACCTCAGATACATTCCTTTGGACCCATTCCTTCTGGAGAAGATGGCAGCCAGCAGCGTGGCAGCATGCGGTAGATCCTCAATAAATATTAACACACACACCCCCGCCTCCATGTCCCACTTCGTCCCTCCGTCCTTCCCTCTGTCCTCTCGTCAGAGCCACAGGTGCTGGGAGCGCTAACGTCCGCTCCTCTCACGGAACGGAGAGAACCAGCGTCTCAGAACAAGACCCTCCCCAACTCCCTCCTGGCGACCGGGTCACAAACCAGGGCGCGGGGTGCCCCCCTTTAGCTGAGTGCCTGTTGCCACACAAAGGGTTCACCTCCGTTGCTGCCGGTGGCTTTTACTGGGCTTCAATATTTCACAGAGGACGCTTTTCTTTGAAACACCCTCTTGTCTCGCTTTGTGAGAGAGAGTGACCTGAATTAACGCGGCGAGGCCAGAATAAAGGGCAGAAGGCAGGGACACGAGGCAAGCGTCGTGCCGAACGGGGAGCACATGCAGGACTCTGTTTGCTTCCTTGTCCGTGTTGTTCTGTCCAACAACTTCCGACGTATCCCTGACTGCACGGGTGCTCATGTGCTTAAAGAGGCGGACGGACGGATGGACGGATGGATGGACAGATAGATGGATGGATGGATGGATGGATGGATGGATGGACAGATAGATGGATGGATGGATGGATGGTAGATACACAGCTAGACACACAGACAGATGATGGACAGATACACAGGCACCGACGCTCAGCTTTCCTCCTGGGAGAGACTGAATGTGCTGTTCGACAATATTTGCCCGCCAGGCCCGTGTGGCTCAGCGGTTGGACCAGGCCCGCCACCATAACTCATTCTCAGGATTGCTGTCCACCTCGGGGGAGAGGTGGCCACAGCATCAGAGGCTGCGCCCCGATGGCCCGAGCGGTCGCTGCGCCCTGGGCCTCCGGCTGCGCCAGGGCCCTCCCCTGTGACCGAGAAGAAAATCGAACGCCGCTGAGCTGTCACGGCCTCTGGGGAATAGGTGGGTTCACGAACGGGTGCGAGGCCCCAGGAGACAGAGTGACTGGGAAATGCTGGGCTCCCGCTCGGCAACGGCGCGACCTCGGTCCTTGAACGCAGTTCAGGCCGGAAGGCGGTTTCAAGAAGCGACTCGTTCGGAAACCGAATCACGTTTCCCATTAAAAACGACGTAAATTGAATGACTCTGTCCCAGACCCCGAATGATGCCCTGTTTCAACCTTTCCCGCTTGCCTGGGGTCGCCGTTCCCTGAGCACTCTCACACCCTTGGGGACACCAGCACCTCGACGGCCGCTTGACGCTGTGAAGTTGTGCTGATCGACCATTTGGCCCAGCCATCCTCGAGCCACGCTATCATACTTGGCAATTATTCTTTTTTCAGCTCTACCATTGTTCCGACAACCTCCCTTCCACGTTGCGGCTGACCCCCTGAGGCCCCGCGGTGACTTGCTGTATGTTTTTAATAATAATAAGCAGCAACAAATGCAAAGGAAACAACGTGAAAATACTCAGTTTCCTGAGATGTTAACAACGCGCGGTTTAGTGGTAAACGGACTCGTATTCTCGCATCTCACCTTTGTCTGTCGCCCGAGGGACGCGTGATGGACGGATCACACAGGGATCCCCGGGAAAGGGACTCGGACAAGACATTTTTCCGTGAACAACTTGGTCGAGAGCTGAATTGTTCGAGATGGGGAGGTTCGAGCACCGAGGTTTGAGTGTAAAGGACATAAAGCAGAACTCTCGGCTGCTCAGACTCGGGGGAGGGGTCCTGAGGAGCGGGGTGCTTTCTCGGGGTGAAAATGGGGGGCTTCCCATTGGGGCAACGAGGAGGAGGAGCCGTGTGATGTTTGGAAGCAAACAAGACATTGCGAGAAGACGAACAAGAAAGGGGAGGGTGCTGGTTAGCGCCTCCCTTTGCCTTTTGTTGTAATAGTCGGGGTGCTGGCGTCCCCGGGGCGCAAACCCACACGGGAGACACACCCACAACCCTCACTAAGAGTTAACAGCACAGCCCGCAGGCAGCTACTGCACGGAAAGGGGCAGAAATAAAAGGGCACCCACCACCCTCGTCTCCAGCCACAGAAGGTGAGGCCCGGTGTGGCTGGAAGGAGGAGGAGAACACGGCTGCACCAGCACATCTGAGGAAACGGTGCCGTGAGCAAACGCAGTCCTTTTCCGTCGCCCGTAACACATGACCGCCCACTCCCAGCGCCCACGGGTAACTCACCGTGCGGTCCCCGCTCGCGCCCGTGGCTGAGCCCTCGCAGGGTCTCCCCAGGCCGAGTTCAGTGTCAGCGGCTGAGTCCTCGTCTGGAGGCTCCGGGGGGGTGGGGGGGGCCTCCTCCCCGGCTCACCCGGGAGCTGGCGGGATCCGTCCTGCGGTGGGAGGCCTGAGGCTCTCTTTCGTGCTGGCTGTTGGCTCCCAGAGGCACCCACACTCCCGGCCACATGGCCCCTCACCACCGAGCCAGGGAGGGCCGTGACGACACGTCTTCCCACGCTCCGGGTCCCGGTGGAAAGGGTTCCGTGATTACAGCAGGTTCACCTGGCGGCCTCCCTCTTCAGGTCCACGGATTTGGGGGCTGAATGACGTCGCCCAACGCCGTTCACCGTGTGACCCCCCCCTCACAGGAGCCGCCTCGCAGCTGGTCCGAGGGTCCACCCCATCGAGGGGAAGCGAGGACACAGCCATTGGGACCAGCTTCGCCTTCTGCCTCCCGTCCCAGCGTCCTCGTCTACGCTTCCTGCTCAAGCCCTCGGCCGGTTCCATCCGGCCGCTCCGACGTGACACAGTCCTTGTCCCTCGGTCGCTGACCAGCTCGCCTGGGAAACGCCCTCACGTTGACCTGTCCCTGGGTTCAGGACTTCCGTGACCATCACATCTGACTGTGATTCTTTATTGATTTCAGAGAGGAAGGGAGAGAGAGGGAGAGAGAAACATCAATGAGAGAGAATCGTCCATCAGCTGCCTCCTGCACGCCCCACACTGGGGATGGAGCCCGCAACCCGGGCCTGTGCCCTGACCGGGAATGGAACCCTGACCTCCTGGTTCCTAGGTCGACGCTCACCACGGACGGAGCCACGCGGACGGCCGGGCCCAGCTGACATTTTGCCCAGCGCTCTGACCCAAGGAAGGGGGAAGGGAAATGGGCCCCAACCTGTTCCTGAGACACCTGTGGGCACGCCTACACACACGTGAAACCGCCACAATTCAGGTCACTTTAGGCTGATGTGTTTCTCCGATGTTTCCACGGAAAAAAACAAACACTTACGCCGTCGCTAAGCACCTGTGGGAGAGGGCGCTGCCTGTACAATGCGTGTGCAAGAATTTTTTTCTTTGAAAAACGGAGAAACTCTTCTTACCGAGCACCTAGCACACCTACACGAACAGACGCTTACGGGAAATCAAAGCTCTTTAATAGAAACATTGGCCGTGTCGGCACTGCTACCATCGCATCCAGGTATTCATCGGTCCCTTCATTTTCACGTTTATATTATTTTCTTTTTGAAAAAAAAAAAAAAGAGTCTTTTGGATCTGTTCATCAGATGGTTTCCCTGAGTCGGGCACGCCGAGGAGTCGGAGGTGGAATCAGCCCCACGGATTCTACGTGGAGGAAGGATGAGTTCGGCTCGTGACCACACAATTTAGAGAGAGAGAGAGAGAGAGAGAGAGAGAGAGAGAGAGAGAGAGACGCTCGTGTCCACCGTCCTGATTTATCTCACCGGTACCGCTTACAGGCAGCAGACCCTGATTCTGCCGGACTTACTGGAGGTCAGTACGTCTTCCGATCGGCTTACGATCAGTTCTTGGAAATGCTGGGCGCGTCAGCTATGTAATGAAGGGCTCCGTGGCGCCGACGGCACCGCTGTGCAGCCGCACGTTGAGGTGATGCTGGTTTTAATCAGCTGCCCAAAACGGGGTGGGGGGGGCCTTATGCCCTTCTCTGTTTCGTTTAGATTTCCAAACGCACGAGGGACGTCAGGCACTGAGAGCCGATGGCGTTCGGACAGCCATCGCCCTCAAGCCCATTTCCCTGCGTGAAGTGGGTGAGCTGCGATTCATCGTGGGCTCAAACCGTCTTTAAAAGTGTTTCCTCATCCAAGTGTTTCACCATCTCCGTCAGACGCTCGGGTGTGCGCATTCATCCACATCTCCTCGCCCCCCCCTCCCCGCCCCCCAGTCACACGCCTTAGCGCTCAGGTGCCGGGCGCGCTGCTCCCTCTAAGCCAGGGGTGGGCAAAGTTTTTGACTCGAGGGCCACCATGGGTTCTTAAACTGGACCGGAGGGCCGGAACAAAAGCATGGATGGAGTGTGTGTGTGAACTGATATACATTCAAAGTAAAGGAGCGGAGGGGAGAGCAAGAGAACCCTCCGCTCTTTCGGCTCCGCGGGCCGGATAGAACAGCCGAACGGGCCGGATCCGGCCCGCGGGCCGTAGTTTGCCCACGGCTGCTAAGCACACGATGCGCAGCTGCTCCGTGCTGTTCTCCTGGAAGGAGCTGGAAAGGAGGGTCCCTTGCCAGTACGTCTCCCCCTGGAATGACGACAGGCTGTGCGTGCAGTGCATTCTGGGTATTTCAGAGCCTGGTCTTTTAACCTCCTTTTCAAACACCGCTCCTTGCCGTGTTTCTGCACCTCTTCTGTTTAATGGACGGAGACAGCCTCGTTAGGGCCTCCTCGGGGTGGAGGGGGGCCTGCCTCCCAGCGAAGGGACGGAGAGGCTCGGCCGTGAGCTGTTCCGTGGATGAACCCCATCACCGGGTAACCCTGTGATGTCCCCTCACGGGGGACAGGCCCCACCCTGCCTGTCGTGGTGCCCCAGCACCTGGACACGCGGGGCCTAGGAGGTGAGTGAACCCGTCACCTCAACCCCCCGCCGAGGTGTAGACACTTGACCTCGTGTATTTCTGATAGAAAGGGAGAGAAGCTCTCCAGAGAGCCGGTGAGCACAAAGGGGTGTGAGATGACTCTTTATTAAAACACTAGAGGCCCGGTGCACGGAATTCATGCTCTGGAGGGGGGTCCCTCAGCCCAGCCTGCACCCATTCCAATCTGGGACTCCTCGGGGGATGTCCGACTGCTGGTTTAACTGGCAGTCAGACATCCCTCTCACAATCCGAGACTGCTGGCTCCTAACCACTCACCTGCCTGCCAGCCTGATCACCCCCTAAACACTCCCCTGATAGCCTGATTGATGCCTAACTGCTCCCCTGCTGGCCTGATCGCCCCCAATTGCCCTCCCCTGCTGGCCTGGTCACCCCTAACTGCCCTCCCCTGCAGGCCTGGTCACCCCTAACTGCCCTCCCCTGCAGGCCTGGTCACCCCTAACTGCCCTCCCCTGCTGGCCTGGTCACCCCTAACTGCCTTCCCCTGCTGGCCCGGTCACCCCTAACTGCCTTCCCCTGCAGGCCTGGTCGCCCCTAACTGCCCTCCCCTGCTGGCCTGGTCGCCCCTAACTGCCCTCCCATGCAGGCCTGGTCACCCCTAACTGCCCTCCCCTGCTGGCCTGGTCGCCCCTAACTGCCCTCCCCTGCAGACCTGGTCGCCCCTAACTGCGCTCCCCTGCTGGCCTGGTTGCCCCTAACTGCCCTCCCCTGCAGGCCTGGTCCCCCCCAACTACCCTCTCCTGCTGGCCTGGTCGCCCCTAACTGCCCTCCCCTGCAGGCCTGGTCGCCCCTAACTGCGCTCCCCTGCTGGCCTGGTTGCCTCTAATTGCCCTCCCCTGCAGGCCTGGTCGCCCCTAACTGCCCTCCCCTGCAGGCCTGGTCACCCCTAACTGCCCTCCCCTGCTGGCCTGGTCACCCCTAACTGCCTTCCCCTGCTGGCCCGGTCACCCCTAACTGCCCTCCCCTGCTGGCCTGGTCACCCCTAACTGCCCTCCCCTGCTGGCCTGGTCGCCCCTAACTGCCCTCCCATGCAGGCCTGGTCACCCCTAACTGCCCTCCCCTGCTGGCCTGGTCGCCCCTAACTGCCCTCCCCTGCAGGCCTGGTCACCCCTAACTGCGCTCCCCTGCTGGCCTGGTTGCCCCTAACTGCCCTCCCCTGCAGGCCTGGTCCCCCCCAACTACCCTCTCCTGCTGGCCTGGTCGCCCCTAACTGCCCTCCCCTGCAGGCCTGGTCGCCCCTAACTGCCCTCCCCTGCAGGCCTGGTCACCCCTAACTGCGCTCCCCTGCTGGCCTGGTTGCCTCTAATTGCCCTCCCCTGCAGGCCTGGTCGCCCCTAACTGCCCTCCCCTGCAGGCCTGGTCACCCCTAACTGCCCTCCCCTGCTGGCCTGGTCACCCCTAACTGCCTTCCCCTGCTGGCCCGGTCACCCCTAACTGCCCTCCCCTGCTGGCCTGGTCGCCCCTAACTGCCCTCCCCTGCTGGCCTGGTCGCCCCTAACTGCCCTCCCATGCAGGCCTGGTCGCCCCTAACTGCCCTCCCCTGCTGGCCTGGTCGCCCCTAACTGCCCTCCCCTGCAGGCCTGGTCACCCCTAACTGCGCTCCCCTGCTGGCCTGGTTGCCCCTAACTGCCCTCCCCTGCAGGCCTGGTCCCCCCCAACTACCCTCTCCTGCTGGCCTGGTCGCCCCTAACTGCCCTCCCCTGCAGGCCTGGTCGCCCCTAACTGCCCTCCCCTGCAGGCCTGGTCACCCCTAACTGCGCTCCCCTGCTGGCCTGGTTGCCTCTAATTGCCCTCCCCTGCAGGCCTGGTCGCCCCTAACTGCCCTCCCCTGCAGGCCTGGTCGCCCCTAACTGCCCTCCCCTGCAGGCCTGGTCACCCCTAACTGCCCTCCCCTGCTGGCCCGGTCACCCCTAACTGCCTTCCCCTGCTGGCCCGGTCACCCCTAACTGCCCTCCCCTGCTGGCCCGGTCACCCCTAACTGCCCTCCCCTGCTGGCCTGGTCGCCCCTAACTGCCCTCCCATGCAGGCCTGGTCACCCCTAACTGCCCTCCCCTGCTGGCCTGGTCGCCCCTAACTGCCCTCCCCTGCAGGCCTGGTCACCCCTAACTGCGCTCCCCTGCTGGCCTGGTTGCCCCTAACTGCCCTCCCCTGCAGGCCTGGTCGCCCCTAACTGCCCTCCCCTGCAGGCCTGGTCACCCCTAACTGCGCTCCCCTGCTGGCCTGGTTGCCTCTAACTGCCCTCCCCTGCAGGCCTGGTCGCCCCTAACTGCCCTCCCCTGCAGGCCTGGTCCCCCCTAACTGCGCTCTCCTGCTGGCCTGGTCCCCCCTAACTGCGCTCCCCTGCTGGCCTGGTCCCCCCTAACTGCGCTCTCCTGCTGGCCTGGTCCCCCCTAACTGCGCTCTCCTGCTGGCCTGGTCCCCCCTAACTGCGCTCCCCTGCTGGCCTGGTCCCCCCTAACTGCGCTCCCCTGCTGGCCTGGTCCCCCCTAACTGCGCTCCCCTGCTGGCCTGATCACCCCTAACTGCCCTCCCCTGCAGGCCTGGTCCCCCCTAACTGCGCTCCCCTGCTGGCCTGATCACCCCTAACTGCCCTCCCCTGCAGGCCTGGTCCCCCCTAACTGCCCTCCCCTGCTGGCCTAGTTGCCTCTAATTGCCCTCCCCTGCCAGCCATCTTGTGACGACAGAGGCGCAGCCATCTTGTGACCACCTGGGGGCAGCCATCTTGTGTGAGGGCGTGATGGTCAATGTGCACATGCCCAGGTTGTGGGATCAATCCCCAGCAGGGGGCGTGCAGGAAGCAGCTGATCGATGTTTATTTCTCTCTCCTCCCTTCCTTTCTCTCTAAAAATCAATAAAAACTTGTTTTTTTATTTGTCCTGAAGGCAGAGTCAGTGGGGCCTGACAATGGGCTGGGCCTGGGAGAAGGGAAGAACGGATGCCCAGGGCCCAGCCGGCGCCCTGTGAGGGCCCTGTCCTTGTGAGAGGGAAGAGAGGAAGTGAGAGGGTGCCGGCCCTGAGCCCACGCCTGGCGTGAGGGGGAGCAGGGCCCCGTGCTGGGCTAGTGTGGTCCCAGCGTGAGTCATGGCTGCCAGCTTCCCAAAAGCCTTAGGCCCTTCACGCCCGGCTCAGTGGTGAGTGTCGACCTCTGAGCCAGGAGGTCACAGTTCAACTCCCGGTCGGGGCACTCGCCCGGTTGTGGGGCGTGCAGGAGGCGGCCGAGCCAGGATTCTCTCTCCTCATTGATGCTTCTCCCTCTCCCTCTCCCGTCTTCTCTGGAATCAACGAAAAAATATTTTAAAAACTCAAGCCCTTCACGTAATGCAAGGGTCTGGACAGGCTGCTCGGTGACCTGTGAGCCCGGCCGACGTCACAGCAGGGTCTGTCCTCTGTGATTGGGATTTGGGGCGGGGACCCTCCTTCTGGGGTAACTTTCAGAACCATTTCCCGCCGGACAGTGAGCCACATGCGTTAGCCCCGGAGAACGGGCCGCCCTCTCCAGCAGGGAACACAGGCCCTCCCCCCCCACCGCCGGAGGCCTCGCAGCAAGTGGGGCTCAGAGACAGCCGTCTCCCCGGGGAGCCCCGGTCCACACGGCCCGTGAGTGACACGCATGTCCTCTGCCAGGGACTCTGTTGGAAATCAGTGGCCACACAAATGACAGGCGGGCCTTCCCCCGCCTGCCTGCGGCCCCTCCGCCTGCCTGTCCCCACCTGCCTGTGGCCCCTCCGCCTGCCTGCAGCCCCTCCACCTGCCTGTGGCCCCTCCGCCTGCCTGTCCCCACCTGCCTGTGGCCCCTCCGCCTGCCTGTCCCCACCTGCCTGTGGCCCCTCCGCCTGCCTGTCCCCACCTGCCTGTGGCCCCTCCGCCTGCCTGCAGCCCCTCCACCTGCCTTCCCTCCGCCTGCCTGTCCCCACCTGCCTGTGGCCCCTCCACCTGCCTGTCCCCACCTGCCTGTGGCCCCTCCGCCTGCCTGCAGCCCCTCCACCTGCCTTCCCTCCGCCTGCCTGTCCCCACCTGCCTGTGGCCCCTCCACCTGCCTGTCCCCACCTGCCTGTGGCCCCTCCGCCTGCCTGTCCCCACCTGCCTGTGGCCCCTCCACCTGCCTGCGGCCCCTCCGCCTGCCTGTCCCCCGCCTGCCTGCGGCCCCTCCTGGAGCGCCCATGCCTGGCCCAGGATCCGTAGGAGAAATAATGAGCGCGGCCCCTCCTCCCACACTCGCCCCCCGCCCCCACGCCTGACATGAATCGTTTAGCCCTGAGCCCTCGCACACCCTTTCCCACCGGACCCGTAATGGGCAGAGGAGCTGCCAGCTGGGTTTAAAGGGCCTTGAGACTGTGTCCCGTCCACCTGGCTGGCAGCGCAGGCTCCCCTTTCCGGAGCCCGTAGGGCCGTGATGGCTGCAGCCAGTCGCTGGTTCGCGCTGGGATGCGGATGCCGGGGGGGACGAGGGAACTGCCCCGGCCCGTGGGCCTCTCCACGGTCCGCTCACATCCGACCAGTTGGATCACCCGGTTCTCACTCTCTCAGGGGTGTTTGCAGCCGCCTTGGGGTGAGTGTGAGGCTGGAGTTCATCCAGGGCTTCTAAACGGGGTCTCGGGGTCATCCTTCCAAACGAATTATTGCGCGGCGGGCGCACGCTGCTGCCGTGGGGGCGGTTAGCAATCCTCCGGACGGTTTGCATCCGCTGGGGAGGGGGCTGCCCGAGAGCCTTCCCCTTGGATCGCAGCTTTTTAAATAATTGGTCCAGCAACTACACGCCGTCCTGTCCACCGGGCACACGCCGTCCCGTGTCCACCAGGCGCACGCCGTCCTGTCCACCAGGCGCACGCCGTCCTGTCCACCGGGTGCACGCCGTCCTGTCCACCGGGCGCACGCCATCCCGTGCCTACCAGGCGCACGCCGTCCCGTGCCCACCAGGCGCACCCCGTGATGTGCGTGTTTTGACGGGGAGGGGGAGGCCCCTTCATTAATGTGGAGGTAGGCTCCATGTGTGTCTGTGTCACTGTGTAAATGTAAAGAATTCCTGTTTTAACACTTAATCGTTCGAGTCTCGAGTGCACCTGTTTGGGGGGACGGGGAGGGGTCAGACCTAAAAGGGAGATGGCTTTGTTGTGGGCTTGCTTTTTCCACAGTCTCCTGTTGTCGGCCTCTGTCATCCCTCCTCCTGGAGCCTCAACTGGCATTTTCTTCTTTCTTTTAATTTCCTGGTTCTTGCTGTTTTATTTTTACTGATTTCAGAGAGGAAGGGAGAGGGAGAGAGATAGAAACCTCAATGACGAGAATCGTTGATCGGCTGCATCCTGCATGCACAGCCCCTACCGGGGACCAAGCCCGCCACCCGGGCATGTGCCTGGCTGGATGGAACCCAGGACCCTTCAGTCCGCAGGCCGAGGCTCTGTCCACTGAGCCACACCACCTGAGACCACTTCCCGGTTTTACGTGAGCCCCAGCCGTGACTCGGCGAGCAGGTGGGCACACGGTCAGGGAGCTGTTTCAGCCCCGCTGAGGCACATGCCCGCTCCCGTGCCCGGGTGCCTAACCAAGTGCAGCTCCCGGCACAGGGACGGTGGCCCGAACACCAGCGCGAGGGCCAGCCCATCTGACGGGAATCGCCCGCCCCCGGGTCACCGCTCCACGCTGGGAGGAAATGAAGTAATTACGGGACCTGCTTGTCCCTGGTCGGGCACCGTGGCCACGTCCAAGTTCCCCCAGACCAGGGGTGGGCAAACTTTCTGACTCGAGGGCCACCATGGGTTCTTAAACTGGACCGGAGGGCCGGAACAAAAGCATGGATGGAGTGTTGGTGTGAACTAATATAAATTCAAAGTAAAGGAGCGGAGGGGAGAGCAAGAGAACCGGATAGAACAGCCGGATCCGGCCCGCGGGCCGTAGTTTGCCCACGGCTGCCCTAGACCAAGGGCGGCGTGATCAGCCTCCCTCTGCGCACAGAGGCAGGAGGGAGTTTAAAATACCTGCCGTGGCCTTCAGGACAGAGCAGCAGCCGTGGGCAGAGGAGCGGGCGCTGGTTGGCAGCAGATAAACCAGGAACGCACGGTGTGAGCGTATCCAGGGGTGGTCGTGGTTCCCAACAGAAGAAAATCTGAGCTGGCAGGTCGATGTTTCTCTCCTCTCTCTCTCTCTCTCTCTCTCTCTCTCTGATTATTCCTGTGACTTCCACTCATCTATAATAATAACAGCGTATATGCTAATTAGACCGGACATCCTTCCGGATGAAGCCGGAGGCTGGAGGGAAGCCTGGGTCCTGGGTGCCGGTTGGGAAGCCGGTGCTGGCAGCCGCAGGAAGGAAGGCCTCCTCTTGCATGAATTTCATGCATCAGGCCTCTCGTCTATATATATAAAAGGCTAATATGCAAAGTGTCCCCTCGGGAGTTCAACTGGGAGACCGGGAGTTCGTTCGATCGCTCCCTATGACATGCGCTGACCACCGGGGGGCGGTGTGGAACGAAGGAAGGCCCCAGCCGGCAGCCGGAAGGCCCCGCTCGGGCCTGATCGCCGGCCAGGCCTAGGGACCCTCCCCGTGCACGGATTTCATGCACCGGGCCTCCAGTGCCGTATAAAAAGGAGGTGATGGTTTTGCAGTTTTGGGGTGAAGTTGAGTGATACCCACAAACTGGAAATCAGTTCAGATTCTCCAACTACTCGAGACACCTGACCTCCACAAAGGGCGTACAACACTCTATCCACGCGCCACGCTGTTCACGTTTAGGCATTGCTGTGACGTCTTAAGCAAAACCGCGCAGCCCTCGCACCTCGCCTGTTACCCGCACGCGCCCTCGAGCAAGGCGTGAACCAAGTCGCTCCCGTTGCCCGGAGGGACGGCTCGGGGGCGGGAAAGGCTAATGATGTCAGCTTTGAAAAGCGGTTGCTGTTGATTTAAATGCCTGGTCGGCTACTTTTATCCCATAAAGGCCTCCTTAAAGGGGTCTCGCACACCAACGTGAACATTCCTCAGGCTGCACCACTTGGATTTGAGGTTTCTCTGACGGGATTTAGAGAATTACTCAAACTAATCCTTCCTCAGATTCCTGTCCTCGCTGTTCCCCTTCATGCCAAGCTCGTCCCCCAGAGAGAGCTGCGTCGTTTCCGCATCGTTGACACGGGCTCGGCTCAGACGTTACCCCCAGGGCCATCCCCCTACACCCCCCCTCCCCCCCGCAGTGCCTTCTCAGCGTCAGCTCCTCCCATCACCCCGATCAGGGACTTTCTACCTGAAACTACCACGACCACATACAACCGCCCAGGTGTACAATGTCAATCACATGTGTATACATGCATATGCTTCACATATGCTTAATAACACACACGTAATGCATAAGGGTGGCTACTCCGTGCCCCGCGGAGCAAACAGAAATAGCCTGATATGTGGGGGACGGCTACGCACTGCGGCCAAGGGCCCCGGCGCTGGAGACCCGGGAACTGCACCGTCCGAGCGCCGTGGGGGAGGCCTGCAGTGGGGACCGCGTTGCTCCTCATGCGCTGAGGATGGGAGCGGGCTCCGTCTCCAGTCGCCCTCCGTCAGCTCCGATTTCCCTCCGAGACCTCAGTAACGAATCTGCGACCCGATCTCCCGAAAGCGCCCTCGCAGGACGGTTCCGAGCCCGCTGCCCGCTCGGCAGGACGGGCGGCACCTCTGTTTCTCTCCCGTTGCTTTTCTTAGCCACACCCTGGTGGCCAACGGGGTTTACAGGCGTCACGCCTTCCTTCCTGCCTGTTTCCTCGTTCTCACGTCTGGGGGCCACGGCTTTGACCTCAGGATTGAGCCGGTGCCTGGAGCCCCATCGTTGTCGCCGTCGCTCTGATCAGCAGCTGCCTCTGGAGGCTCTTAAAGCTGGGAACGGCGTGGCCGTTGGGAAACCGGCGTCCCGTCCCGATGCTCACCAGCCCTAAGAGGGACGAGTGGTGTCCCCGGGCAGCGTTCTCTCCGGAAACAGCAAAGCTGCAGGAGACCCCGGCACATCGAGGCGGAGACCCCGGGAAGCCATGAGGGCTCCGTGGGTGGGGGTGCGGGTGAGGCTCCGTGGGTGGGAGTGCGGGTGAGGCTCCGTGGATGGGAGTGCGGGTGAGGCTCCGTGGGTGGGGGTGCGGGTGAGGCTCCGTGGGTGGGGGTGTGGGTGAGGCTGCGAGGGTGGGGGTGCGGGTGAGGCTGCGAGGGTGCCGTGGGCCCAGGGGAAGGCGCGGCCCTCGCTCGGGTTGGCACCTGAGGAGTTAAGCTTCCAGGAGCGAAGAACTGCCGTTAAAATCACCGGAGCCCAGCAGCCTGACCTCTCCCTCCCGGCGCGGCCTCGGTGGCTGTGGAGAAACCTAGGGCTCGGGCACGGACCAGCCGGCGAACAGGAGAGCCTTTGCCAGGTCACAGGAGCGGAGCAGGAGCCACATCCATGTGACCTCTGGGGGGTGTTTCCCAATTTCCCACTTTTTCTTCATGTTCTGGCCCCTCTACTGTCTTACCCTGAATCCTTCTCCGTCAGCTTCCTCTCATTCCTTTTTATCTTTGATCTGTTTATGGTCTCTCAAATCCTTTAGATGCTTTTTGCTGTCGTGTCTGTATTTTCAGGGTTTTTTTTTTACTAATAAAAGGAATGCATATTCATTATGGAAGCGATTTCCTACAAGGCGAGAGGCAGACAGTGATAACGAGCCTCCCGCGTAGCGAGGTTTTCCTGCGACTTTTACAGAGCTGCGTGGGCTTGTGTGCGAGTCCAGTCACACACACACACACGCACACGCACACACACACGCACGCACGCACGCACTTTCAAACAAAGGATCGCGTGTGCACGTCCTCAGCTTGCCTTTTTAAACGTACGCTGTTTTGTAGTATTTCCACCTTGGATTTATGTAGACGGTATGCCTTTCCATATCGGTGGTTTTAATTTTAAAAATCCTAGCACGCCCTGGCTGGTGTGGCTCCGTGGATAGAGCGCCCGCCTGCGGACGGAAGGGTCCTGGGTTCGATTCCGATCGAGGGCACAGGCCCGGGTTGTGGGCTCGATCCCCAGGAGGGGGGCGTGCAGGAGGCAGCTGGTCCATGATTCTCTCTTACCATCAGTGCTTCCATCTCCCTCTCCCTCTCCCTTCCTCTCTGAAATCGATAAAATATGTTTAAAATAAAATGTGGTCCTTCAGTTCCCTGCGTGCTGTGGTAAGCCCGGGGTGGGGACCCTCAGCCACCGCGGTGTCCCGGGGGAAATGACGCCGTCCCTCCGTCACTCGGGCAGCCGGTCAGCGCCCACGTGGCTCCGGGGCACCTGCTTCCGAGCGTCCGCCGGGGCCGCTCCCGGGTGAGATGCGTTTTCTTTCTCGGTTGAGCTGCTTATTCAGAAGCCACAACCCTCCTTCAAAGAAGTCTGGGCGCCAGTGAGGCAAATCGGACAAAGAACGGGTGTCGTACACACAGAGACCGGCCTCCCAGAGCCCAGGGCAGAGCCGTGTTCTGTGGAGCAGCAGCGCCCCCCGGTGGGCCCCGGTTACACCGCCGAGGCTGGTGATGGCCCGGCCCAGCTCGGACCAGCCAGGAGGCCATTGCTGAGCGCCTCCATCTGGGCTCTTGGGAACCTCGCCAAAGGCCTGGATTTTGTGGCCTCAGAGGCAGGCAGTGGCGTTTCCCGGCCTCCCCGGCCTCCCAGCTCCTGGCTCTCATGGCTGCAGACGGCCTTTGCCCAAACGCAGGGAAGGGAGCTCTCCTGCCTCGTCCACGGAACAGCGAGGAGGTGGGGGCGCAGAGCCTGCGAGGGGCCGAGAGCTCGGCGAGGAGGAGGGGGCATTTCATGCGCCAGACGGGAATCGGGGGGGGTGGAGAGGATGAGGCCAGGCCAGCTCTGCGAGTAAATGAACAGCCGGCGGGTTGAGCGTCGGCCTGTGAACCAGGAGGTCGGGGTTCGATTCCCGGTCAGGACACAGGCCCGGGTTCTGGGCTCCTCCCCAGGTGGGGGCGTGCAGGAGGCAGCCGGTCCATGATGCTCTCTCACCATGGATGTTTCTATCTCTCTCTCCCTCTCCCTTCCTCTCTGACATCAATAAAAACATTTTAAAAGTAAAGGAATAAGCGAGGGAAGGAACGGGGATTTCTAGGCCTGCAGGGAAGGGTGAGGTGTGTCCGCTCGGCCATTGAGACCTGACGGTGCCCCTCCAGGTCGCACCTGCCACCGGCAGGAGGAGGCTCAGCAGGGCCGTGGGTCGGAGAGCAAAGCAGGCAGAGCCCCGCCGTGTCTGGGACCAAATCATCGTAGGCTCCACATCCGTGTGGTTAACCCTGGAAGCCCCGTGTGTGGCTATCGACGGCGCCGACTGAGCTGTGGCGGGCGCCCGTCGCCGAGTGGCCACCGAGTGGCCACCGAGTGGCCGGGAGAAGGATCAGGGGCCTGGGACGCCTGGCAGCCCCCAAGGTCGCGGCAGCCCCCAAGGTCACGGTTCATACGCCATTCCCTATACGCCACTCCCTTTGCCCCCTGGGGCCTGGCAGCCAGGCTCAGAGGTCAGGCTTAAGGGCCTTTGGTATAATCTTGCTCAATGGCTTTGCATATGCTGTAGTTGGAATTGCTTATTCATTTTAAATAAAACATTTGCAACAAGAAACTGGTATTCAATGGAAATAATGTTCTTGAATTTCATTTTAGGAACCAGTTACCTAAGAAAAAAATACGTTATTTAGAAGCTTTGGCTATAAAATATTGATACAGTGCTAGCAAACAACGCAAAATATGTAAAGCTACCGTCTAAACAATATTATCCTCCTCTCCTCTGGATCCCCTGGATCCACTATTGGGGGTAAGGGGGGTGTAAAACAGTCTTTAAACCACATAAAATGGCATTTTGGCATAGCCTGTAAAAAAGGTCCAAAAATGACTATTTCCAATTCATGTAACTGTTTATCGTCCTGCAGCCTTGCCGAAAAACACCGAATGCAGTAAAATACGATGTTCTCGGTACATGTCACAGGTTTGCGATTCTAATTACGTGGAGACCCGAGACCTCCACGCCGCGTTCCTCCTGAAACTGTCATGAGCCTTACAGCGACTACAATACCCGTGTGTTCCGATCGTCGTCGGCCACGCCCAGCAAACTGCCACGTCTTCAGGAGACGCGTGTCACACAGCATTCGTGTGATATCCACCCTCTCCCTGCGTGCCGTGGGGGGTGTCCGTGTTACAGCCCGTCGCAGGTGGAAGCGTGTGCGTGCGAATCCGTGAACGACCCCGTCCTCTGTGCGGATGGGCCGCAGTCTAGACAGCACACAGCCTCGGGGGGTTGGGCATTGCTGAGCGGGGTGTCAGGACACACCCCCTTCCCGCGCACGGCCTGGCTGCAGTGTGCGTGGCACGTGGACGACGCATGCCCCCACGGCACCCTGAGGGACGCGCACCTGGAAGGACCCAGCCGTCCGTCCGCACAGGTGACGCCTCTCGGGTCAGAGGAAGAGGCAGGCGCCATCTGGGCCCAACACAGAGGCTCCTGCTTCCCCCCTGATGTGCGCCAGCCGCTTACCTGCCCCCCCGACCCCTCCCATCGGGGAAAGGCAGTGCACAGAAATAATCCATGGACATGAAAGCCTTCTCTGCGTACGTCTGATGACCGCCAGGAACCCTCCAAAATGCTGTGACGGGCCGATCTACGGTTCTACCTGCCTCCCCAGCACCCAGGCCCAGTGTTCTGGCCGTTGTCCCCCTCCTGCCATCCCCTCAGGAGCCCGCCTCGTCCACGCCGCCCTCCAAGAGCCCTCGGCTCCCCAGAGAAGCCCAAAACCAACGAAGGACCCGAGCGAGGCCCACACGTCCCTGCACTCACTGCAAACATCTGGCCAGGCTCCGCGTGGGGGGCTCCGAGGAGGAGGTGAGGGGCCAGACGCTGTTCCTCCCCAAAACACGTGTCCAGGGAGGCGGCTGTCACGCGTGACCGTTGCCTCCATCTCTCACACGAAGGAAGCGGGACACGCCCCGTCGCTCAACCCCCCGGAGGGAAGAGGCCGAGGCCCTAGGGACGAGGCAGGGTCACACTGTCAGCATCGCCTCCCGTGAGGGACGCCGCGGCAGACCCCGATCCCGGCCCAACACGGGCCGAGCCGGGCCCACCCCCAGGAGGAGACGGACACTGGCTCGGGCGCGGGGCCGGGGAGCATCGCGACGTGCGGGCAGCTCTTGCAGGACCCGGTTTCGGGCCGTGCGAGAGCGGAGCAGGCAGCACCTGGCCGAACGAGCACGGGGGTCGGGCCGAGAGGGTGTGGGCAGGGCCGCGGAGGTGGAACCTGGGGACGCGGAAGGCGAGGAGAGGACAGTGTCAGAGTTAAGCTCGCAGAGGTCATTCAGGTCACGGGGAACTGGAGCGTGAGGAAGAGCAGGTCTGCCCGGCCGGCGTGGCGCAGGGGCTGAGCGTCGACCTAGGAACCAGGAGGTCACGGGTTCGATTCTCGGTCGGGGCACAGGCCCAGATTGCGGGTTCGATGCCCAGTGTGGGGGGTGCAGGAGGCAGCCGATCCATGATTCTCTCTCATCACGGATGTCTCTGTCTCTCCTTCTCCCTCTCCCGTCCTCTCTGAAATCAATACAAATATATTTGAATATAAATAAATGAAAGGAAGAAAGAAAGAGAGAAGGAAGGAGGCAGGAAGGAGGCAGGAAGGAGGAAGGAGGAGCAGCTCTGCGGAGTGGAAGAGGTGAGGGTGTTGCCCGTGACCGAGCGTCGGTTTTAAGAACGTGCGGACAGCAGAGGAACCGTGCCCGCTGACCCGCCCCTCGGTGGGCATCGGAAAGGGCAGCCGAGCAGCGACCGGGATTCCCGGTCAAGGCGAGGACGGAGGGTCACGGAGGAGTGTTCGCCCAGGCGCGGATCTTGCACCCTCACTTCTCAGCGCTGCCACCCATCGGCCCTGTTCACCCTCCGGCCACCGCCGCAGCCTGCAGGCTCCCTTCCCTCCCGCACACGGAGAGCCAGCCGGCCCCTCGGTGCCGTGGCTGGTCCCGCACCCACGTCAGGCACCGGGGGTGGCGCCAAGCTCACAGCCGCGCCTTTCTCCCATCCCCACGCGGTGCCGCCCACGTGAGTCCCGCGGACTAAGCCCACAGCGGACACGCCGTCCCCACACGAGGTCCTACCGGCCGTGCCCTCGGGGAGCTGCAGGCTGACTGTGCGCTCAGCGGTTAGGGCTCAAAGAGCAGCAGGGGCCAGGGCCACGGCAGGACAGAACGACCGCCGGAAAGCTCAGCGCCGCCCGCAACCATGTGCCGCGTGGCCGGCTTACACGCACAGCAACGTCTCTTAAAACCGAACTGCCGACGAAAGTGCACGAAAAGGAACCAGAAGCCCTTCCCTTAGAGCCAGTCGCCCACGACGGCCACGCGTGCGGGGAGCTGCCTCGGCCTCTCGCTGCCACGGGGTGGCTCTGCCCGCCACGTGGACACCCTTCCCAGGGCAGGCGGTTCCCGCAGAGGCCGGGCCCGCAGGAAATGGGGGGTGCCTGTGGAGGCCGGGCCCGCGGGAAATGGGGGTGCCTGCGGAGGCCGGGCCCGCGGGAAATGGGGTGCCTGCGGAGGCCGGGCCCGCAGGAAATGGGGGTGCCTGCGGAGGCAGGGCCCCGCGGGAAATGGGGTGCCTGCGGAGGCAGGGCCCGCGGGAAATGGGGGTGCCTGCGGAGGCAGGGCCCGCGGGAAATGGGGGTGCCCGTGGAGGCAGGGCCCGCGGGAAATGGGGTGCCTGCAAAGGCAGGGTCTGCCGACCGAGACGGGGGGCACCGATGTGAAACTACAGCCCTGCTTTGTGACGCGACCCCTCTCCCAGGCAGCCACGCCCTGGGCACCCCCAGCCTGAGGACGGCCCTCTGCGGCGCCGGAGAGGAAGCACAGGGATGTCCCGGTGAGCACGGCCACAACGGGGCAGCTGCTGTCACTGTCCCCAAAGCTGCACCCGGGCCCCGGTTACAGGTGCTGCCGCGGAACACGGCGGGTGTGGCTGCCTCGGGCCCTGGACAGGCCTCTGGAAGACGATTATCGTTATTATTATTCTCCTTCTCTCTCTCTCTCTCTCTCTCTCCCTCTCTCTCTCTCCTCCCCTCTCTCTCTCTCCCTCTCTCTCTCTCTCTCTCTCCCTCTCTCTCTCTTTCTTCCTCTCTCTTTCGGCCATCAGAGAGCTGTGTGCTCGGCGCCCTCGGAATAAGGCGTTGGCGTGGCTGCTCGGCGATGTGATGGGAAGAGTCCGGGAGGTGTGTCGCCGGCGCATCTGGAATCCTGGTCCCCCGTCACCCCATGACGGGCACTGATTCAGAAACATGAGACACGCCTCGTTCCTCTCTCGCCGCCTCGTTCAGTGAGCGCCACGTGTGAGGAAAGGGACGGGACGTCCCACCGGCCAGGCCCTCCCGCAGCCCCGTCTCCATCGAGGCGGACGGCTCCGGTGCGAGGGCCGCCCTCCTCCCTGGCTCGGCACGGCAGATGCCGGGAACACTCCTCCCCCCGATGTGACCTCTGACACGTGCCCAGACACAGGTCCCCCGTGGGGCGCGTCCCTCCCGCCGACGGGATGCCCTAAACCATCCTCAAACTTTTTAAACAGGGGCCAGTTCCCTGTCCCTCAGACCGTGGGAGGGCCGGACTATAGTTTAAAAAAAAAACTATGAACAAATTCCTATGCGCACTGCGGGCCCGGGACGCGTCGGCTGCTAAGCAGGACAGGCAGCGGCCCCCGGCGGGCCGGATCCATGTCCTCGGCGGGCCGCATGTGGCCCGCGGGCCGCAGTTTGAGGACGCCTGCAAAACCGTCCTTGAGACGCACGGCCCCTGGCCGCTCTGGCGTGTGGGCTTCCGGCTCTCCTTGCACATCACGTGCCATCAGGGAACCGGCTGCTCCGCTCCCACGGGGCCGCGAGCAAGGCCAGGCCGGTGAGGGCCCGGAGCGCTCCTGCTGGCATTGACGTGCCATTTTAGTTTCGTTTTCTCCTTAACCTCTGCTCCGCTCCTGTCGGACATCTAACACGGTTGCCAAGGAGACGACCAGGAGCTGGTAGGTACCGGCCGGACCGGGAGAGAAGGACCGGTCCCTTCCCGCTGCTCCCGGGCAGTGGCCTCAGGTCGGGCGGGCGTGACTACGGCGTCCAAACAAGAACCTCGCAGATGCCCGCCTCCTGCTCTCCCCCGGCTGCTCCGGATCAAAGAGAGGAAGTCTGGCGACAGCGATGACCCCCAGACCAGCTCGGTCGCCCCCACCTGCCCTCCTGTGGGCTCAGTCTCGCTCCACTCCCGGCGGCTGGACTGCGTGCCCTTAGCAGCGCTTCACGCACGCACGTCCCTGAAGATCCGGGCGCGGGGACTGGGACCGAGGCCGTCCCTGCTGGTGCTCAGAGGCTGTGCCGCCGAGCGCTGCCTGGCACTGCCCGGGACAGAGCTGCACCGGGCAGGCGCCCAGAGGCCCGCGCCTGGGGGCTAAGGCTCCACACGGCCCCGCCTGGACCCCGAGCCATAGTCCCGCCGGCGGGACACGCGCTCCCGGCTCCCTCTCTGGGCATCTCCCACACGCAGACTCGGCCTCCGGAGACGGGGTTCGCCTCACCTCCTCGGTGCCGGGAGCGGCCGGGCGCGCACTGGGACGCAGGCCGAGCCGGGAGCCTCCCGGGAGAGGGGACGAAGGCCCTACTTCTGCTCTTGTTTAAAAACAGAGAAACCCAAAGTATTAGCGTGTCATGAAAGGCAGATTAGAGCTGACAGGCCGAGTCGCCAGCCCCAGCCCCAGCCCCAGCCTCCTCTTCGTCCTGGTCCGAGTTGCACGCGGGGCCTTCGTCCTGGTCCGAGTTGCACGCGGGACCTTCGTCCTGGTCCGAGTTGCACGCGGGGCCGTGGGGCACCCGGCACGGAGCACCTGTGCGGAGGGAGAAGGGACAAGGACCTCGGGCCGCTGGCGTTGCTGACGGGATCGGCGGCCGGTGCGCCTCTCGCAACGCGCTGGGCTGGCTCGGACGCGGGGAAAACGTGGTCTTTTTCACGTAAATTATTAAGTCCCTGCGATCCAGAGGGTATGTTTCCGTCTTGGTTAAAGAAGGAGAAATTCTGAGTAGCAGTTTACTGGTCTGGGTTTTAAATTCACTTTATCTGTAACGGGTCGGAGAAAGCTTGCGTGCATTTGTTCAATTGTAGAAGCTGACGTCGCTCCTCAGAGAGGCTGAGAGTGAGGAGGGGGCAGGGGTGGGGGGAGAGCTCGCAGGGCGCCGAGCATCTAGGGCAGAGCAGGCAGAGGGGGGCCAGGAAGGGAGGGAGAAGGAGGCGGAGATGGTGCTGCAGAAGCCGGGGGATGCCCGCTGCAGGAGCGTGGACGGGGGGGGGGGGGGGGGGGGGGGAACGCAGCCTTCGGGGTTCGGCCCTCCTGCAGAGCGAGTTCGGGGCTCGTGGTCAGGAGCCCTGCTGTCTGTCGTGTGTGAAGGACTGAGTAGACGCTGAGAAAGGCCTTGCTCCCGGCCCTCGGGAAGGGAGCCCGCAGCAGCCGTCGCTATTGAAACAGCAAGAGCAAGAGGCAGATGTTCCCCTGTCGTTTAAGATTTGTTGTTGATTTCTAGATAAAGAGGAAGGGAGCGGGAGAAAGAGAGAAACACCGATGTGACCGTGAAACACGGATCAGCTGCCTCCTGCACGCCTCCCACCGGGATCGAGCCTGCAACCTGGACACGTGCCCTGACCGGGAGTCGAACCCGCAGCCTCTCGGTGCACAGCCGGGGCCAACGGCATGGTCTTTATCTGGGACCCGTGAGTGTGTCTCCAAGTCCCCCCAAAACCGTGGCCAGCGCTTTGTGTGCTCTGCCCACGTCCCGGGGGATCCATGGCTTTCAGGAAGCCCTGGTCCTCTCTCAGGAGCCAAGGGAACAGGTCACGGGAGGCGATGGTCAGGGTCCCGTCCCAGGGCAGGGAGATGGTTCAAGTCAAGGCCTTGGTCCTGGTGGGGCAGGAGAGGAACCGGCCACAGGAGGCCGTCTTGGTGTAACCCGTCGCCGTGCAGGACACACCCGAGGGCCAGGTGAGATCTCGGTAACGAACAGGAGAAACGGGAGGGGCTGGAGGCCCGGCCGCCCCGCATGCCTCCCCCAAACACCTGGCAAGTGCCCGCGGCCCCCAGCGCGTGGCTGGTCCTGCTGGGACAGCCCGAGGGGGCGGGCTTAGAAAGCGACACTAAACGTGAGCTGTCCCGGGCGAAGGTTCCTTCACGACCTCGAGTGAGGTTCGCTCCGTTATTTCATCCGTCATCGCCGGAGAGGAAGGCACAGGCGGGTGGTTACCCTCCCAGCTGCCAAGACCGACCCCCGCGCTCCTCTGAGTCACGGGGGGGGGGGGGAGGGACAATCAGGCTGACAATGGAAGGAAATGAAGATGTTACAACTTCGCGTTTCAACTTGGAGCTGACATCGGCGGCTCTCCCAGCTGCTGGTCTGCCGCGTCGGGAAGTGGCCGTGATTTATGGCGCCACCTCCACGACCTCAGTGCTCTCGCTCTCCCCCGCCCCCGGCCGGGAGCAGCCACAGCGAGGTTAGCTGCGGGGCGGGCGGCGGCAGGAACAATGCCCAGTGTCCGCGCTGGCACAGCTGCGGCGTGAGGCGGGGGGCAGGGACGTGGTCCTGGCTAAACCCCTCCCCACGGCAACCTCCCGAGGCCCAGCACGTTCCGGAACGAGCCGGACTGGAATGGAGAAGCACTCGGAATTGTGTTAGGAATCATCTCCTTCCCGTCCCTCACAAACGTGCCAACGGCCAACTTTACGCCCATTTGTATTTTGTATGTGAGTAAAAGCCAACATTCAATGTCCATGACCACGCCAGCCCTTTCTTCAAGCTTTACAATCATTACTTCACGCTTTACAGTCACTGCTTCACGCTTTACATTCACTGCTTCATGCTTTACAGTCACTGCTTCATGCTTTATAGTCATTACTTCATGCTTTATATTCACTGCTTCATGCTTCATAGTCACTACTTCATGCTTTATATTCACTGCTTCATGCTTTACAGTCATTACTTCATGCTTTACACATTCACTGCTTCATGCTTTACAGTCACTACTTCATGCTTTACACATTCACTGCTTCATGCTTTACAGTCACTGCTTCATGCTTTACAGTCACTGCTTCATGCTTTACAATCATTACTTCATGCTTTACATTCATTACTTCATGCTTTACAGTCACTGCTTCATGCTTCACAGTCACTGCTTCATGCTTCACAGTCACTGCTTCATGCTTTACAGTCACTGCTTCATGCTTTACAGTCACTGCTTCACGCTTTACAGTCACTGCTTCACGCTTTACAGTCACTACTTCACCTAGCCCTCAGCATGTCGCCCGTTGCCACCCCCTACACCAGTGGTCGGCCAACTGCGGCTCGCGAGCCACGGTCTGCCGCTCTGTTGACTGATGAGTTTGCCGACCACTGGACTAGACTAAACGTTACCGTGTCGTTGGAAGCTGCGAGGATTAGGCAATTGTGGCGTATCGTGTGCAAAGAGGTAAAGGGCAGTAGATGACAGTGGTCGGCAAACTCATTAGTCAACAGAGCGGCAGACCGCGGCTCGCGAGCCGACCACCGCCCTACACGGATGAGCAGACTGAGGCGCAGAGGTTACGGGCTCGCAGGTCGGAGCACAGCAGGCGCTCTGACCGCCGGCCCTGCCCTCCCGCTGCTCCCCGCGGTTCTCCTCCGTCAGCTGCGTCAGCGCCTGGCCTGTGCCCTCTCACTGCCACGGGCTGCGCGACACCAGCTCTGCCCCGCCCAGGAAGGAGGGGGCGCCCCAGAGAACGTGCTTCTGTCTTCCAGAGTCACAGCTGTCTTGTTATTGTTTGTCTTGCTAACCCTCACCTGGGGATAGTTTTCCATTGTTTTTAGAGAGATGGAGGGACAGACAGACAGAACATGGACGTGAGGGAAACACATCGATGGGTCGCCTCCTGCACGTGCCCAACCAGGGCCCAGGCCAGGGAGGAGCCCGCAACCAAGGTCCATGCCCTTGACCGGAATCGAACCCGGGACCCTTTGGTCCGCAGGCCGACGCTCCATCCACCGAGCCACACCGGCCAGGACCACAGCCATGAACAGGGTCCCGGTGAGAAGCTTGTCTCCGCGGATCTTTCATTTATGCTAATCACATGTGCACAGCTTTACATCCCATTTCCCCCAGATGAAGGAGGAAGAGGAAGCCACGTCGACTGGACACCCACTGCCCTGCCTTCTACACATGGCGCTGGGGGCACTGAGTCCCGTGGGACCCCATGAGTGAGTACAATGATCCCCGTTTTATAAACAGGGAGACGGAAGCTCAGGAAAGTTAAGGGCGGCCCTGGCCAGTACACCCAATGGTTAGAGCCCCAGCACCGAAGGGTAGAGGGTTCGAGTCCTAGTCAAGGGCACGCACAGCACCTGGGGTGCAGGTTCAACCCCCGGCAGGTCAGGGAGCGTGCAGAGGCAGCCGCTCGCGCTCTCTCTCTCCTCTCCCTCCCTCTTCCTTCCACTCTCTCCTGATCCACGGGGAAACGCCCTCGGGGGAGGTGGGGAGTAGCAGAGAAAGGACGTCAGGGCAGAGCGCACCGTGACCCCCCTTCCCCAGGACCGGGCGGGTGCGTGTAGGTCCTGGTACCTCAGAGCCTTACCCGGACAAGGCGGGCAGAGAGGGGGGTGGGGGGAGGAAGGGAAGAGCCGAGGAGCAGGGGGGAGCGAGCGGCTCCGAGCTCAGCATCCCTGAGACCCCGAGAAACTGCTCCGCCCGGGCCTCCTGCGGCCTGAGGTCCCCTCAGAGACTCGGACGCAGAGGTCGCCGCAGCCCTGGGAGGCAGCCTCCGCGCCAGCTTCTTCTCTGGCAAAGAGCCCAGCTCCCCCCGAGCCTGGCAAACACACAGCCTGTCCGCCTCCCGATGCCAAGGACGAGGTCAGGGACGCGCCGCCCCAGGTCCCCTGCCCACAGCGCCGCTGGGAGACGCTGGGCTCCTCCCGGGTAATCCCCCACCGGGGAGGGGGGGAACCCAGCCTCCGCTCCTCCCGGATAATCCCCCACCCGGTCTCCCCCCTTTCCCTTCGCTGCAGAGTTCTTGAAAGTCAATTCAAAGCTCAGCGTAAACTCTCTTCTCCCAGAGAGAAACAAAACAAAACAAACAAAAAAACACAAAAGCCATTGTTTGTGTCGACTGGAAGCATTGGCTGTGACTGGATCTGTAGCAGCAACGTGTCAAAATGCCAGAAAACGGTGTCAAAAATAACATTTAAAACAACTCGGGGGAGACCGGCTACCGTCCTAAATGAGTTTCCTTATTTCTCTGTGTTGAAATGGTTCGTCTCCTCTCCAGGGTCTTCATAAGCCTCCAAGAAACACACGCACTTAATGAGCACCAGGCAGGGGCGGGCGCAGCCCCGACACCCCCGTGACTGTCGACACCCCGTGACTGTCGAGACGGCGCTGCCTGTAGCGGCGAGTCCTCCTCCTCCACCTCCCCATCCATTTCCTCTTCCGCCGACGCCTCTTCTCCCAGGATCCTTGCCCTCCACGGTAGACGCGTATCGCCAGGAAGCTAATCAACTAAAAAGAATTAATTTCCACCCGTTTCCTTTGTCGGGGTGGAGGGAAACATCACAAACTGTTCCCTGACACTTTGCAGATAAACAGCCGAATGCGTGGCGGTCCCGCGCTGCCGAGGTTTTGTATGTTACGTTGAATGAGCTTTTCATGATATCCAGGCATCTCTGTGGGCAGGACGCTGGCCCCCGTGATCTGGCTCAGAGAAGATAGCATTCCAGTGTCCCAGGCTGTCCCGGCCATTTACAGTATCAGAGTCTCTTGCCTGACTTGAACAGAAGATATTTACTTCCATCCAAACGGGGCGAAGCCCTGGCCGGTTGCTCAGTGGTTAGAGCACAGCTCAGGTGTTCGGTTCCGGTCCAGGCACGTACCTGGGTTGCAGGCTCGATCGGGCCCCAGGTGGGGTGCATTCGGGAGGCAACCAATCTATGGATCTCTCGCAAAACCATGTTTCTCTCTCTCGCCCCCTCCCTTCCACGCTCTAAAACAAAAAAAAAATCAATGGGAAAAAAATATCTTCGGGTGAGGATCAACAAAACACAAAGAAGACAGTGGGGGAAGATGGATTCTCCTTAGCACGATGGGATATGTCTCTCTGACCCCCTCAATCCTCATTATATTTAACTAGAGGCCCGGTGCATGAACATTCATGCACTGGAGCGGGGTGGGGGTCCCTCAGCCCGGCCTGCCCCCTCTCACAGTCCGGGAGGCTCAGGGGCGGGAGGCAACCTGGTGATCAGGGAAAGGCGATGCCCCATCACACCTCTGCTGCTGCCACTGCCGGCAGCGCAAGCCTCGGCCGGCCCTGGTTACCTGAGCCTCGGGCAGCCCTGGGCGGCCGGGCAGCTGACATCCAAGGCTTACCTGCACCTTGGGCTGGCCCTGGATGGCGGGGGGGGTGGGGCTGAGTGGACTGGGCGCTGCCATCTTTGAGGGCATGGCAGTCAATTAGCATATTCCCCCCTTATTGGCTGTGGGTGCTGCCATCTTTGAGGGCGGGGCAGTCAATTAGCATATTCTCTCCTTATTGGCTATGGGCACCTCCATCTTTGCGATGGCATGAGGCTCAATTAGCATATCCCCACTTTATTAGATAGGATAGGACAATACTATCTATTTTTTTCAGTAAAATGAGGAAAACAAAGATGTCCATTATATCAACTACTGTTTAACGTTAGTTTGGAAAGGTATATCTTTCAAAATATAGCCAATATAACAAACACAAGGGAAAAAATGAGACATAAAAGTGAGAAAAGAGGAAGTAAGATTATTATTTGAAATGGTCTCCTAGTTTATCCAGAAAAGCCAGCAGAATCAATTGCAAAGCAATGATGAAACCAAGGACAAGTCGTAGTTCGACAAGCAACAGAAGTATTCCGCAGATGCGACGCCACCATCTCTGTGGACAGCTACCCGCTGTGCTTCCGAACGGAAGCAGCCCCGCGGGCAATCTCAACAACAACGACAAAGCCCTAAAATACCTAGGAATGAACAGCAAGAAACGCCGGACGTCCATGTCAAGTCAGCGTTCCGTGCCCCCAGCCACAGCCTGCAGCCACCGGGAGCCAGAAAAGCCAGGAGGCCCCGCCCTCGAGCCATCGTGGCCATCAGGCCTCGGGGCCCAGAACTGAGAGCGCACATTTCGGTTGTTTCGAGCCACGTCACTTGCTCTTCACATTCGCCCTGTGGGTTTTTCTTCTCAACACCCCCCGCCCCCCCCCCAAAAAAAAAACCAAAGTCTCTCTTTCATGTTTCTGCGCATGGACTTCCCTTCATCTTCGAGGAGATCTCAGTGGGAGGGTTACCTGGAGAAGACAGGGCGTGAGCCTCACAGGAAGCTAACCAGTGTCAGAGGGACACCCATCCTGTGAGCCTGAGCCTTGTAGACACATCTCACAGGAGCTTCTGCGATCACAGCTCGCGCGCAGCCCAGATGCAGGCCCCGCCGAGGCCGCCTGCGGCTTTCCCGGCACGCACACGCCTGCCCGTCCCCGCCCGGTACGCCGCCTTCCTCAGCCTCCGTCCCCTGCGCCCAGGCGCCTTGAATACACGTCCTTCGGAGAGCACGGAGCCTGGCGTCGGTTCTGGTGACCCTGGCCCGACTCCGCACCTTCCTCCGAGGAAACGTTTAGTCCCAGTGGTCTGTGTCGGAAACTGCCCTGTTTCCTGGGGACGTTGGTTTTTTTTAAAAAAAATTCACGGTTCATGAACTCCTTCCCTGCCACTAAGAGTGAGGGTGCAGCGAAATGGCACGGCCCAGCGCGCCGAACTGCCTGGCTCTAACCCCGCCAGGGCCAGAACAATCTGTTATCCTTGGAAACGTGTCCGGCCGGCAGATCCTGCATCCTCCTGGCCAGTCCGAACCTCGATGTCCGAATTCTCCTTCCGCTGGAGATTGACGAGGAAGGCACTGTCATTTCGCCGACGGATGGTTCAATTCCGTGCTCCTCGCTCTCCCTTCCCCAGCTTCTCCGAGTGAGACGTTACGTCTCATTTCCGCGAAATCGGCCCTGTAACGAGCTGGGTCTCACCCCGTGACAGAGCTCCGTGACTTCTCCGCTGACAGGACGTAAGGCAGGGCCCGGCGCACACACATTTTCACCGTTTAATTCTGCGCCGCCAGAAGATAGATTGCAGACCGAATGGGGACGGAGACATGAATAAGTCATGCCCGCCGAGCAGAGCAACGGCGCAGGAAGAGCTAAGCCCTCTCGGTAAATGTCACGTATGAAATTGTTTTATGTAATTGCACTCATTGGCCCGGCCCGGCTCCCGCCAGACTGCCCGGGATTTGCGGAGATCGACACGATGATGCGCTGCGTGCCAACAGGAGAGCAACGTGCTCCCGGCACAGGCGGCCGTGTCACGCCCTGCGACGCAGAAGCGCTCGAGCCACCGTCACCCCAGAGCAGACCCCCCAACTCTACTCACTGTGGACGGGTCGGGGGGTCATCCCAGAGCGAGGACGGGTCCATCCCCAGAGCCGACCAGAGCCAGGACGCTGAGTGTGAGAGCTGAGGAGTCTCCTGATTCTTAAGAGCTACTGTCCCTGCTGGGGCTGATGTGGGCAGGTGTAGGCAGGGCAGGCAGGTGTAGGCAAGTGTGTGCATGGGCAAGTGGGTGTAGGTAGGGCAGGCAGGTGCAGGCAGGTGTAGGCAGGTGTAGGTAGCTGCAGGCAGGTGCAGGCAGGTGTAGGCAGGTGTAGGTAGGTGTAGGCAGGTGTAGGTAGCTGCAGGCAGGTGCAGGCAGGTGTAGGCAGGTGCAGGCAGGGCAGGCAGGGCAGGCAGGTGCAGGCAGGTGTAGGCAGGTATAGGTAGGTGCAGGCAGGTGTAGGCAGGTGTAGGCAGGTGTAGGCAGGTATAGGTAGGTGCAGGCAGGTGTGGGCAGGTGTAGGCAGGTGTAGGTAGGTACAAGCAGGTGCAGGCAGGTGTAGGCAGGTGTAGGCAGGTGTAGGCAGGTATAGGTAGGTGCAGGCAGGTGTGGGCAGGTGTAGGCAGGTGTAGGTAGGTACAAGCAGGTGCAGGCAGGTGTAGGTAGGTACAGGCAGGTGCAGGCAGGTGTAGGTAGGTACAGGCAGGTGCAGGCAGGTGTAGGTAGGTACAGGCAGGTGTAGGTAGGTACAGGCAGGTGTAGGCAGGTGTAGGTAGGTACAGGCAGGTGCAGGTAGGTGTAGGTAGGTGCAGGCAGGTGTAGGTAGGTACAGGCAGGTGTGGGCAGGTACAGGCAGGTGCGGGCAGGTATAGGTAGGTACAGGCAGGTGCGGGCAGGTATAGGTAGGTACAGGTAGGTGCGGGCAGGTATAGGTAGGTACAGGCAGGTGCGGGCAGGTATAGGTAGGTACAGGTAGGTGCAGGCAGGTGCAGGCAGGGCAGGCAGGTGTAGGCAGGTGCAGGCAGGTACAGGCAGGTGCAGGCAGGTGTAGGTAGGTGCAGGCAGGTGCAGGCAGGTATAGGTAGGTGTAGGCAGGTGTAGGTAGGTGCAGGCAGGTGTAGGCAGGTGCAGGCAGGTGCAGGCAGGAGAGGCAGGAGAGGTAGGTTGTTGCCTTCCCCCTAGACACAGAGCTCAGTACGTATCCCAGCCTCCCCTGTGATGCACTGTGGCGGGGACGGAGCTCATGGACCCACTGGGATGTGGATCGAAGTGTACCCTCTCCTCCTGGGGCGACCACCCTCCCAGGCCATCCTTTTTTCTGTAAAAGAACATTTATTGGGTGAATCACAGGGTAGGAAAAGTTAATTCCTAGAAGAAATGGGCTCAGGAAACACGTTATGGAGGTCAAGGAAGGGCTGTTGGAGCTTGGGAGTGAGGACGCTGGGAGGGGAAGGCGGGACGGGGGCGGGGGGGGGCGGGGAAGGCAGGATGGGGACGGGGGCGGGGGGGGCGGGGAGGGGAAGGCGGGACGGGGGCGGCGGGGGTGGGGGGAAGGCGCAGCGTGCTCCCTGAGTTTCCATCAAACTTTATTTACAAAAGCCGGTTGGATTGGCCCACAGGCCGTGTCTTCCAAACCTGCCCCCCCGTGGGCCCAGATGGGAGGTCTGGGGTTCCCCAAGGACGGCGTGGGTTAGACCGTGCCTCCCAGGGGCTGGCCTGATTGGCTGGGATGGGAGTCAGGGGCCAAATGGGGTCCCTCAGGAGTCCGGGCCCACAGGCATCACCCCGGCTCGCACTTCATAGCCCCCTGATGGGGGAGGAGAGGAGGACATGGGGCTCCTTCTAGCTTCCTCCAGGAGGGCAGGTGCGTTTCCACTCCCGGGCCCCGGCTGAGCAAGGCCCGACCACGTCCTGCTTCGAGAGGAGAGCAAACGGGAAGGACGGGGAGGTGACCCAGCTGCGCCAACGGGGAGGGAACTCGACCACGCGACTCGCCGGAGACCCTGCAGGTGTGAAACGAGGCCTGTGTCCTCACAGCCCACGCTGGGCCCCTTCCTAGCCCTGGGCGCCCCCACCTCTCTCAGGACGCCCCCATCACCCCCCTTCGGCCCCCCGTGGATTCGGGGGTGCACTGTCCTCTGACTCTCCCTCCAGACTGTAAACTCTCAGGGCGATCCTATTGTTACTCGTCCTTCCGGGCCGGGCCATCCCGGCACCCCCTCGGCCCGGCTCCCCCTCGGCCCGGCTCCCCCTCGGCCCAGCACCTGTTCGACTTCTTTCCGCTCAGCAGCCAGCCATGTGTCGGCCGCCGTCAGCACAAACCTAGACGTGCGGTTGGCGTGGGGGCGTGGGGGCGTGGGTTCAAGAGCACCGTTTCAATCGCCATCGTTACTGCGATGAATCGTAACGTGTGTGATGTAAAGCCCTGGCCCGTGTGCTCAGTGGGTAGAGTGTGGGCCGGCAGACCAAAGGGTCCCGGGTTCGATTCCATCAGGGGCACGTGCCTCAGTTGCAGGCTCCTCCCCGGCCTGGGCCCGGTCCGGTGTGCGCAGGAGGCAGCCCCTGGATGTGCTTCTCTCCCATCGATGTTCCTCTCTCTCTCCCTCTCTCTTCCACTCTCCCTAAAATCAATGGAAACATGTCCTCGGGTGAGGACTAAAAATGTGTGTGTGTGTGTGTGTGCGCGTGAGTGCGCGCTACACATTTTTTTAAGCAAATGGGGGAACTAGAGCCTGAGTTCCCATGGGCTCTCCATCACCTGCAGGTGCTTTCCCAGATGTAGGCTGTGTGTGTGTGTGTGTGTGTGTGTGTGTGTGAGAGAGAGAGAGAGAGAGAGAGAGAGAGAGAGAGGACCAGGCGGCTCTGCTTCCGCTCCGGACCCCCCCACCACCCCCCCACCCCCCCACCCCCCCACCCCCTGCCCCGCTCGGAGCGCTGCCTTCTGGAGAAAGCCAGCTGAGAATGGCGCCTACGAGTCCCGGTCACCGTGGGCCCAGCCCCCCTCCTGCTCCGGCCGCGGGGGACGGAATTGGGCGCGGCTGCGGGATGCGCTGGGTGGCTGGCTGCGTCCTTGGTGCAGGAGGCGGCGGGGCGCAGAGAGGGCGCCGCTGTGTCCTCCAGGGATGCCTCCTGTCCCCCAATGCACAGCCCAGGGAACCCGGCCACCCTCCATCCCAGACGCGCCCCCACGGATGAGCAGGACCAAGGGCTCAGCAGACGCCGTACCAACTCGTCTGCTTTCCGGCCACCCCAGCGCACACGGTCACTCCGGGACAGGCCTCGCGCTGAGTCCAGGGGACCAGGTGGCTCTCCTACCCCTCACGGTCTCCCCAGAAACCTACCCTCAGGGTCTCCCCGGAAACCCACCCTCTCAGTCTCCCCAGAAACCTTCCACCAGAGTCTCCCCAGAAACCCACCCTGAGTCTCCCCAGAAAGCTACCCCCAGAGTCTCCCCGGAAACCCACCCCCAGAGTCTCCCCAGAAACCCACCCTCTCAGTCTCCCCAAAAACCTACCCCCAGAGTCTCCCCAGAAACCCACCCTCTCAGTCTCCCCAAAAACCTACCCCCAGAGTCTCCCCAGAAACCCACCCTCTCAGTCTCCCCAGAAACCCACCCTCTCAGTCTCCCCGGAAACCCACCCCCAGAGTCTCCCCAGAAACCCACCCTCTCAGTCTCCCCAAAAACCTACCCCCAGAGTCTCCCCAGAAACCCACCCTCTCAGTCTCCCCAGAAACCCACCCTCTCAGTCTCCCCAGAAACCTACCCCCAGAGTCTCCCCGGAAACCCACCCCCAGAGTCTCCCCAGAAACCCACCCCCAGAGTCTCCCCAGAAACCTACCCTCTCTGTCTCCCCAGAAACCCACCCTCTCAGTCTCCCCAGAAACCTACCCCCAGAGTCTCCCCAGAAACCCACCCTCTCAGTCTCCCCGGAAACCCACCCTCTCAGTCTTCCCGGAAACCTACCCCCAGAGTCTCCCCAGAAACCTACCCTGTCTCCCCAGAAACCTACCCCCAGAGTCTCCCCAGAAACCCACCCCCAGAGTCTCCCCGGAAACCCACCCCCAGAGTCTCCCCGGAAACCCACCCCCAGAGTCTCCCCGGAAACCCACCCTCTCAGTCTCCCCGGAAACCCACTCTCTCAGTCTCCCCAGAAACCCACCCTCTCGGTCTCCCCAGAAACCCACCCTCTCAGTCTCCCCAGAAACCTACCCCCAGAGTCTCCCCAGAAACCCACCCTCTCAGTCTCCCCGGAAACCCACCCTCTCAGTCTTCCCGGAAACCTACCCTCTCAGTCTCCCCAGAAACCTACCCCCCGAGTCTCCCCGGAAACCCACCCTCTCAGTCTTCCCGGAAACCTACCCTCTCAGTCTCCCCAAAAACCTACCCCCAGAGTCTCCCCAGAAACCCACCCTCTCAGTCTCCCCAGAAACCTACCCCCAGAGTCTCCCCAGAAACCCACCCTCTCCGTCTCCCCAGAAACCCACCCCCAGAGTCTCCCCGGAAACCCACCCCCAGAGTCTCCCCGGAAACCCACCCTCTCAGTCTCCCCAGAAACCCACCCTCTCAGTCTCCCCAGAAACCCACCCTCTCAGTCTCCCCGGAAACCCACCCTCTCAGTCTCCCCAGAAACCCACCCTCTCAGTCTCCCCGGAAACCTACCCTCAGAGTCTCCCCAGAAACCCACCCTCTCAGTCTCCCCAGAAACCTACCCTCTCAGTCTCCCCAGAAACCCACCCTCTCAGTCTCCCCAGAAACCTACCCTCTCAGTCTCCCCAGAAACCCACCCTCTCAGTCTCCCCGGAAACCCACCCTCTCAGTCTCCCCAGAAACCCACCCTCTCAGTCTCCCCGGAAACCTACCCTCAGAGTCTCCCCAGAAACCCACCCTCTCAGTCTCCCCAGAAACCTACCCTCTCAGTCTCCCCAGAAACCCACCTCTCAGTCTTCCCGGAAACCCACCCCCTTAGTCTCCCCAGAAACCCACCCCAGAGTCTCCCCAGAAACCCACCCTCTCAGTCTCCCCAGAAACCCACCCTCTCAGTCTCCCAGAAACCCACCCTCTCAGTCTCCCCGGAAACCCACCCTCTCAGTCTCCCCAGAAACCTACCCCCAGAGTCTCCCCGGAAACCCACCCCCAGAGTCTCCCTGGAAACCCACCCTCTCAGTCTCCCCAGAAACCCACCTCTCAGTCTTCCCGGAAACCCACCCCCTTAGTCTCCCCAGAAACCCACCCCAGAGTCTCCCCAGAAACCCACCCTCTCAGTCTCCCCAGAAACCCACCCTCTCAGTCTCCCAGAAACCCACCCTCTCAGTCTCCCCGGAAACCCACCCTCTCAGTCTCCCCAGAAACCTACCCCCAGAGTCTCCCCGGAAACCCAACCCCAGAGTCTCCCTGGAAACCCACCCTCTCAGTCTCCCCAGAAACCTACCCCCAGAGTCTCCCCGGAAACCCACCCCCAGAGTCTCCCTGGAAACCCACCCTCTCAGTCTCCCCAGAACCTACCCCAGAGTCTCCCGGAAACCTACGGCTCCTCCTCAAACCACCATCTCGCATTCGGCCCTCGGATTCCGATAGGACGTGCCCTGGGTCAGAAGTGCATGGAAGGCTGTGCCCTGAACGTCAGTCAGCTCCGTCTCAGTGAGAGGAGGGGGCAGGAGACGAAGGAGACGCCACCACGTTTACGGGTTCAACACGAAGACCAGTTACCGCAGTGCCAAGTCAGCCCTGGACGGTTGGGCTTGGGGGACAGAGTGTTAGCCCGAGGGCTGAAGGGTCCCGGGTTCGATTCTGGCCACGGGCACATGCCAGTGGCTCGACCCCCAGTCCTGGCTGTGGGCCCATGCGGGAGGCAACCCATCGATGTAGATGTGTCTCTCCACCTCTCCCCCTCCCTCCCACTCTCTCTAAAACTCTATGGAGTAACAACAACAAAGTTTGAAGTTGACTGGAGACGCTTTAATAGGGACTGAACGCTAAACGTTTGAGGGAGCTAGAGGCCCGGTGCATGAAATTCGTGCACAGGTAGGGTCCCTAGGCCTGGCCGGCGATCAGGGCCCATCAGATTCCCCGCCTCCCTGCCTCCCACCTCCTCCTTCCCTCGCTCCCTCAGCACCCCGCCACCACCGCTGGTCACCCGCCATGTTCCACGCCGCCCCCTGGTGGTCAGCCACGTCATAGCGAGCAATCGAACTCCCAGTCTCCCGGTCGAACTCCCGTGGGGACACTCCATGTTAGCCTTTTATAGATAATTTTCAGCTTTCCCAGGTGTCAGGATTGTTTTGTGGTGACGTCAGAGAGTGTCGGTATCAGGAAATCATGCTGGAGCACTTAGGGGTGAGGGTAATGTCCCTAATGGGTCAGCAGAGACGTGTGTGTGTGTGTGTGTGTGTGTGTGTGTGTGTCCGTGTGTGAACATATACACACAGAGTGAAAGATAAAACAAATAGGGGAGATGTTGGCCACGGCTGAATCCAGATGGTGAATATGAAGGTGTTTCCCGTTATTTCTCATCTCCTTACTCACCCCCCCCCCCGCTTCCCCCCCCTCCCGGGCTGGGCTTTCTGTTAGACTGACGGCTGAACTGGCACGTGCTTGTCAACATTCCCCGTCCCTAACCAGCAGCACCAAGACTCCTGGCATTCTACCATTCTACGTGAGCCACACCGCCTTCACAGGCCTCGCCCTTCCATCCTTCCCTCTTCCCCTCCCGCCCTCTCCCTCCTTGCTCCCTCCCTGCCCCTCCTCCCTTCCTTTGCTTCCCTCTCCGTCCACCTCTCAGGTTAGCGGGCACTTCTCAAACCTCCCACAACTGCCTTTCCGGGGACAACTCCTTCTGAGGCAAAAGCTGAGCTGAAAGCCAGCGGCCTGGAGCCCACAAGGCCAGCGGCCCTCCCCGGCCGGCCCAGCAGGAGGCCGCAGGCTGGCTGCTCTGAGGCCCAGGCTCAGCCGGCCTCTCAGGTGGCTGGGCCGCCTTGAAGGTTTACTTTCCATTTAAAAAGGAGGGGGGGCGGGGAGAGGAGAGGAGAAAGAGAGAGAGAGAAGAGGAGAGGAGAGAGAGAGAGCGAGCGAGCAAACCAGCAGCTGCCAGCGATGCAGGGAGGATGTATTCCGGGCGGTCAGAGGGGAGGCGGCCAGCAGGGCGGCCCGAGGCGGACAGGAAGGAAATGCAGGCTGGGAAGGGCCTGCCTCCTGCAAGGTCAGGCACAAGGTCGGGTGGCCGGGCAGGCTGCTCGGGTCCCACCGCTGGGCTGGGTCCCCGGGAAGGGAGGGTCCCGTCTGCAGACCCAGCGGGTGGTGCGGGGGAGGGGGCTCCCCAAGAGGGGAGGGCAGAGGCCTGAGAGCTTAGCTGATTATCAGAGGCACCAGGCCGGTCAGAACCGCTCCGGCGCAGAGCGGCTGCGGCCCACTTGGGCCTGGGCGTGTGCTGGGGGCGAGGCCCTGGATGCACTGGTTCGGGAGAGCCGTAACTCGTGGTGTTTTTACAAAGAAAAAATCGGCAAACGACTCTGATGAAATAGGCGCAAAAACTGTCACACTTTCCTGCGGTTCTGCAGGACTTAGAGATTCCCTGAGAACAGTTCCCGTGTCGTGGAGTGTGTATGTGTGTGTGTGTGGATGTGCGGTGTAAATGTGTGTAGCATGTGAATGTGTGTGGTTGGTGTGGGTGCAGGGGCAGGTATGTGTCCGTGGATGAGTGTGCAGGGGGCTGTGGGAAGGTGTGTGAGGAGGTGTGTGCACACGTGTGTGTGTGTGTGGATGTGCGGTGTAAATGTGTGTAGCATGTGGACATGTGTGGTTGGTGTGGGTGCAAGGGCGGGCATGTGTCCGTGGATGAGTGTGCAGGGGGCTGTGGGAAGGTGTGTGAGGAGGTGTGTGCACACGTGTGTGTGTGTGTGTGGATGTGCGGTGTAAATGTGTGTAGCATGTGGACGTGTGTGGTTGGTGTGGGTGCAGGGGCGGGCATGTGTCCGTGGATGAGTGTGCAGTGGGCTGTGGGGAGGTGTGTGAGGTGTGTGTGCACACGTGTGTGTGTGTGTGTGGATGTGGGGTGTAAATGTGTGTAGCATGTGGACGTGTGTGGTTGGTGTGGGTGCAGGGGCGGGCATGTGTCCGTGGATGAGTGTGCAGGGGACTGTGGGGAGGTGTGTGAGGAGGTGTGTGTGCACACATGTGTGCGTGCCCTTCTGTGAGCACCGTCTCGAGGGGAAAGCAGCCACTGTGTCGTTCTCACAGTGAGGGAACCGTCGCGCATTTGAGTCCAGTTCGATGTAAGTGTTGGCCCGTGGCGGGCTGCTGCCAGCTCCTTCACGTGGCAGCACCCGCCACCCCTTCCTCTGCTCGGCCCACAGGCCTGCGGGGAGGAGCCGAGGAGCCCGCCCCCTGGTGGGGAAGGTGGAGACGGCGGCGGAGCGGGAGGGAGAGCCGTCCATTGGGCTGGGAGGGCGGGCACCTGCCTTGGATGGAGCTGGTCTGACTTGGCTCAGGCTGGTGGCCCCCTCGCCTCTGCCACCTCCTGCCCCACCCTCTTCCCCGAGGAGGAGGGGAGCGGCGCTCCGGGGAGGGCAGGGCGACGGGGTTCAGCATCCGGACTGCGGCGGGCCGAGCGCAAGGTCAGCGTCCTGCCTGCGGATCCAGCTGCGGGCCAGGCCCCTCCTCGCCCTATCCCTTCGCTTCCCAGGCTGCGGACTAGGAACCCCCAGGGCTCCGTCTCACCCGTGTTCTCGCAGAGCAGCCCCCGACATCCCTTTCCGCACATCGTTATCCACGCAGATCCCACAGCCTTCTCCGGACAGCCCTGTCTGCGCTGGCCCGGCCCAGCCACGGTCCACAGGGAGGGAGCCACGGTCTGCAGGGAGGGACCAGCCACGGGCCCGCAGGGAGGGAGCCACGGTCCGCAGGGAGGGACCAGCCACGGGCCCGCAGGGAGGGAGCCACGGGCCCGCAGGGAGGGACCAGCCACGGGCCCGCAGGGAGGGAGCCATGGGCCCGCAGGGAGGGACCAGCCACGGTCCACAGGGAGAGAGCCACGGGCCCGCAGGGAGGGAGCCACGGGCCCGCAGGGAGGGACCAGCCACGGGCCCGCAGGGAGGGACCAGCCACGGGCCCGCAGGGAGGGACCAGCCACGGTCCACAGGGAGAGAGCCACGGGCCCGCAGGGAGGGAGCCACGGGCCCGCAGGGAGGGACCAGCCACGGGCCCGCAGGGAGGGACCAGCCACGGGCCCGCAGGGAGGGAGCCACGGGCCCGCAGGGAGGGACCAGCCACGGGCCCGCAGGGAGGGACCAGCCACGGGCCCGCAGGGAGGGACCAGCCACGGGCCCGCAGGGAGGGAGCCATGGGCCCGCAGGGAGGGACCAGCCACGGTCCACAGGGAGAGAGCCACGGGCCCGCAGGGAGGGAGCCACGGGCCCGCAGGGAGGGACCAGCCACGGGCCCGCAGGGAGGGAGCCACGGGCCCGCAGGGAGGGACCAGCCACGGGCCCGCAGGGAGGGACCAGCCACGGGCCCGCAGGGAGGGAGCCATGGGCCCGCAGGGAGGGACCAGCCACGGTCCACAGGGAGAGAGCCACGGGCCCACAGGGAGGGAGCCACGGGCCCTCAGGGAGGGACCAGCCACGGGCCCGCAGGGAGGGAGCCACGGGCCCGCAGGGAGGGACCAGCCACGGCCCGCAGGGAGGGACCAGCCACGGGCCCGCAGGGAGGGAGCCACGGGCCCTCAGGGAGGGAGCCAATCAGTGATTCTCTCTCATCACGGATGTTTCTTTCTCTCTCTCCCTCTCCCTTCTTCTCTGAAATCAATAAAAATGTATTTTTTACCAAAAAAAAACGGGAAGTTTCTTACGCTGTCACCTCCCTGCCTTTGGGTGTCCCTGAGGCTCCCACGCCGGAGGATGTAACTTTACGGGCAAGGGCTCCGCCCAGCGTGTCCCGGCCCCACGGCCTGGCGGGGACGCTGCATGTAGGGCCCGTGCCTCAGGGCAGCACAGCTCACAGCGAGGCAGAGCAGCCCGGCCTTCAGCCCCAGACCGCCTGCTCCTGGTCCTCCGGGACACAGGGGGGGGGGGGGGGGGGAGGGGAGGGGAAGGGGGGGAGGGGGAGAGGGGGGAGGGGAGAGGGGGAGAAGGAATATGAGAAGACCACGGTGTCCGCTCGGTAAAACAGGCACCTTAGGCTCAGCCCGAGGAACCAAACCCCCAAACCAGTACTGAACCCTGAACAGCTGGGCTCCAGGAACGCAGCCGGGAAGGCCGGCCGCCTGACCCGCTGCCCCGCCCCCCCCCCCCCCCCCGGGGGCCATGGCCCAGATGCCCAGACGGGGCGAGGGCGCAGGGAGGGAGGGTAATAACTTCGAAGCCATTTGTCCTCCAGTTTCTAAGCAGGAATGGGCCAGAGCCTCCCTATGAACCACGAGGACTAACGCGTGAAGCCAACCTCGCCGGGGAGGGGAGATGCCAGGGCCACGGGAGCATCACTCACCAGCCGACTGCAAGAGCCACAAAGACCCATCGCAGAGCTCGAGGCCCCACGGCCTTCCCGCTGCCAACGCCCGTGGCCGGCGTGGTGAGCTGGCCTTGTCACGGGCACTCTGCTCTCCGATGGGGGCCCGCCCTGCTCTCCCTCCCTCCCTCTTCCCTCCCCCCCGCTGCCACCTCACTCCCCGCTCGCCTGCCTGAGGATCAGGACAGAGGAGCACCCGAGCGAGGCCCACGCAGCCCTTCGTCATCGAGCAGTTTAGGCAACAGCTGGAGGCCTGGGGAGGTCAGTGGGCCAGTCAGCCCGTTCAGCCTGTACGTATAAAAGCCAAGTGACCGGATCGACCCCAACGACCACGAGGACCGGTCACTATGACGCGCACTGCGGCCCCAACCGCCTGCGGCCCCGCCCCCAATCGGCCCCCCCACCCCGATCAGGGGCGGGGCCGGCCAGCCAACCTCCCCAGTCCCCTAGCCCCTGCCTGCCTGGTTCGACTGGCCCCCACGGGGGCGGGCTGGCCGGACCCCACCCGTGCACGAATCCATGCACCGGGCCTCTAGTTCAATCATAAATAAGTAAGTCACATGTGTTCCTCACTGAAGTCACAGTCAACAAACGTTTGCAAGCAACCAGCCTCCCTGACTCTCCTAGAGGCAGAATCCGCTCTGCAGTTCACGCGGGCTCTAAGGTGGGAGCCCGGCCAGCCAGCGCGGCCCAGGGGCGGAGCCTCGTCCCTGCACCCGGAGGTCACGGTTCGATTCCCAGTCGGGGCACAGGCCTGGGTGGTGGCCTGATCCCCAGGAGGGGGCGAGCAGGAGGCAGCTGATGGACATTTCTCTCCCTGCTCCCCTCCTCTCCGTCCAAAAAGTCCATAAAAACGCATTTTTTAAAAGGGAGAGAGAGGAAGGAGAACATCACTTCCAGGAGGATGGCACGTGGGAAGAAGGGAGGGTCCGAGCTGCGAGCGATGCCGGTGCTGCTGGGCGCTACCCAACCATTTCCTCCAGGAAGGGTTCCACCTGACGCCACGGTGACACGCGGTGAGAGGCGTGGCCAGGTCCACTGTCCGTGGGAAGGGTGAATGTTCCGGGTCTACGTGTGCACAACGACCAGCTTCGTGAGGGAAAATGAGACTGTCTGGGTCAGGATGCGCTCGGGTCACGGACCCATGACCTTCGACCCTGAAATGTTCACGAATGTCTCCCGCACGAAATCTGCACCCGGGACCCAGCGCTGCTCTTGGGGAGGGGGGGTGGGGGGGGGAGTAGGAGCCAAGGATTCCACACAAGGACCTGCGTGAGGCCAGAAGGCTTTCTCCAGCTAAAATGTCCCACGTTTTCCTGATCCCTCACCTGCAGGAGGAGTGGAATGGCTACACGCCTTCCTTCCCACCGGCCCCCGCTGCCCTTTCTCCGAATGTTTAAGTCTCGTCCTGTCACATCCCATCATGTGCATTAAAGGGGCAGCACGGCCAAGCAGGGGCCTCTGTGATGGCAGGGACGTGCTGGGAAGGCAAGAAGTAACAGAAAGCGGGCTTTCTTTCCTTTTCAAACTGAGTTATTTTTAAAAACTGCAGGAAAGTGGGTTTGGGGTGTTTTCCCAAGTTATGGCATTTCTGAGGCTCAGCGAACACGCACACGGTGCTGAGAGCAAGGGCCCAGGTCAGGCGGGCTGTGCCTTCGGCCCCTCCCGCCTGAGGAAGGCGTCGCCCGCACTGGCCCGAGGGGTGTGCAGCGGCCCCCACCCCGTGGTCCCGAGGCCGCACGGAGCTCCTCCCATGCTCTGCCCTGTGCAGCGAGCGGATGCACGTGCCGGAGCGCGGTCACCTTTCTGTCGTGCGGGTCCAGCGGGACGATGGAATGGAAGGGACCGAGAGCCGGTGCGGGCTCCCGCGTGTGCGTGGCCTGCTGCAGAGGGGACAGAGTGCTGCCTGTGCCCAGGGCCGGGGCAGCCGAGCGACGCCCTCATGTCCACCAGGCCCGCCCTCCCCACGTGGAGGTGCCTGTTCCTCAGGGCGCTGCCGCCTCCCCAGCAACCGTGGCCGTGACGTGGCCATCAGGCTTCGTTTTCACCTGCAGATAAAGAAATCCTCCCTCCCCCATCTCGACCCCCCCCCCCCCCACACACACACACACACACACACACACACACACACGATTTACTCTCCACTCCTCCAGCTCCACTGCTCGGCTTCCCCGCCCCTTCCGGCTTCCCCGCCCCTTCCGGCTTCCCCGCCCCTTCCGGCTTCCCCGCCCCTTCCGGCTTCCGCCTGCAACAGCCCCATGGGTCCAGGGGGTCCTGTGCCGAGTGAGACACGTCAGACGGAAAAGACAAACGCCGGGCGCTTCCCTCAGAGGCAGGGTGGCCGCATCACCAAGACAAGCAGCGAGTGTCCGAGTGTCCGAGAGGCCGTGAGAAAAGGGAACCCTCGTCCCTGCTGGTGGGAACGCAGCCGGCACAGCTCCCGCGGAAGGCCGTCTGGTGGTCCCTCCGAAAACTAAGAGCAGGGCTACCATCCGACCCAGCCGGTCCTCTCCCGGGCTTACACCCAAGTCACTCACCCGCAAAGATGTAGGCACCCGTTCACCGCAGCATCGTTCACGGGGCCGGGGCGTGGAGACAGCGGTGTCCCGCGATGGAGGGCCGGACAGAGACGACTGGGCCATGACGCACGGAACACCACTCAGCCACGAGCAAGGATGGAACGCGCCGTCTGCAGCCACGTGGAGGACCTGAGGCTCCCATGCGGGGAGAGAGAAGCCGTCAGAAACAGCCAAGAACCACGGATTTCACTCCTCTGTGGGACACGTCAGCGACATACACACGCGCCGAGCAACATACAGACCCGGCATCATAGAAACCCACCCCTGAAACCTGTGTGATCGTATGAACCGAAGTCACCCCAACACATTTAATAAAAAATAAGTTAAATAAACCAAGCGGTGGGCTCCTGCACCGCTTCCGACGACGACGCGCCCTGCATTTCCCGCGACACCTTCCCAGGCTGGCGGCCCCGGGGACCGACTCCGCAAACCCCAGGCAGGGCGTGCGCCCCAGCGAGCGGCGTCAGTGCCGGGCGCCGAAGGGACCGTCGGGCTCCTCTGAGGCTTGTCAACGACCAGAAACCTGACCTGAGGGGTGCTGGCTGGGGAACCCCAAGCGTGCAACACGGACTCTCGGACGAAGACCAAGGAACGGCGGGACTTACCGCGTGCGTCTGACTGTGTCCATCACAGCGATGCGCCACGACTTTGCACGGCGGAGTCCGTAACGAGCCGATGCACAGGTTTCACTCCGGGGTCCCACCTGAACGGCACCTGCGGGCGCAGAGGAACGGAGACCACGCCCACACAGGAGGCGGGACAAGGTTAAAAACGGCGCCTACCGAGGAGAACCAAGAGGCGTCGTCCACGGCCCCGTGACGTATCCGACTTGACCAGCAGTGGCGTGACGCTGCCTCAAACCCACGTGTGTCATCGACAAGCTCGGACGACCCGCACTCATCCTTTAAGGGCCGTGCCCGCCCCGGCTCCTGCTCACTTTCCACATTGAGCTCCCGTCGCTGTTTCCAGCCACAGAGAGGGGAAGGCCCCGGGGGGGGAGGGGGGGGGGGACAGAGGGCTGAGCCGGGCGTCGGGGCAGGACCCTCTGCAGAGAAACGGGAAGTGGTTCCGTCAGGCGGACATGACACTTCTGTGCAGAACCAGAGAGAAGGCGGTCGGTCAGGTCCACACGGCCTCCCGTCCCGATGACCGCCAGGGGGGCCTCAGTCCCCACGCCAGGGCCCCCGGAGGGCCGAGCGCCCACACGCCGCAGGAGAGGAGCGGGTCCACGAACCTGCACGCCAGGGCTCCCCTCGGCTGAAACCGGAAAGGACGCCGACATCAGAGCCAGCAGTGGCTATCCAGTGCGTGCCCATCAACCCAGAAGGCAGAGGAGGATGCGGCATAAGAAACTAAGCCACAGCGTCGTCTTTATTGAAATGGGAGGATGTTAACAATATACTTCTATGTGAAATATCAAGATACAAAACAGTATGTACAGTTCATACCACTCTATGGGAAGAAAAATAGCCTATGTACAAAACCACGCAGAGGGAAAAATAGAATGCGAGGCGGCCGGCTAGCCCGTGGAGCGGAGGGGAGGACACAGCTGCACCAGGAGCTTCCCCCCACGCACAGCCCCGCCTCCTGCCGTCTTCCCGCCAGCGCACTTCGATGCACGTCTCTCCACACGGCTGTTTCGTGGTCCACGCCTCCAAACCAGCCATCCGTCCCATTTAAAATGCAGATGCCGCCTGCTCCTGTGCTCTGGCACGTGGGGAACATGTTCAACCAGTACAACGCACCACAACATATGGCGCGGCGTAGACTGGCTAGAGAAAATCACTGGGAGAATTTGAAAATCTAATCGCAGTAGTTTTTTTTGTTAAATACCCGAGGACATTGTTTCCATTGATTTTCAGAGAGAACGGAAGGGAGGGGAGGAGGGAGAGGGAAAGAAACATTGACGTGGGACATCAATTGGTTGCCTCCTGCACGGGCCCCAATACTGGTGGGGACTGAACCTGCAACGCAGGTACGTGTCCTGGACTGGAATCGAACCCTTGACCCTTCGGTGCGAGGACCACTGAGCCAAACCGGCCTGGACTCGAGATAAAATCTTTTAAAAATATATATTCTTATTTATTTCAGTGAGGAAGGGAGAGGAAGAGAAACATCAATGATGAGAGGAAATCACTGATTGGCTGCCTCCTGCACGTTGGACGTAGCCCACAACCCGGGCATGTGCCCTTGACCAGAATCGAACCTGGGGCCCTTCGGTCCACAGGCAGACGCTCTATCCAATGAGCTACACTGGCCTGGACTCGAGATAAATTTTTAAATAGAGAAAAACAGATACGATTATTGGAGAGGGGTCCATACAAATAGAGAATGAAATAACTCAGGCTCCAGAATCGGAGACTTTGAGATTCTCCTCATTAACTAGCTGCCTGGGGCAAAGGAAATAAGGTGTCTTAGTCAGGAAAATGTGGCTAATAATTCTGTAGAAAGAAGCAAAAATAAGATTGCTTTTAAAGAAAAATGAGATCCCAGAAATAAAGGTTTTCTAAGTAAATATTAGATAAATCAGCAAGAAATAAATTCAAATTTGGTGGCACAGAAAAATGAACTCACATTTACTTTTCTGCAGCACCAAATTCCTACTGCTGTTTTATAGCTCCCACCACAGGCTTGATGTGCCAATTGTGACATTAAGTTCATGCTAATTGGTAGGTTTTAACTTCGTTTTTTTTAAGTTAATATAGGACATACTTAGCTTTCCATGGCACTTGCTGTGTCCTGCCTAAATACTTGTCACCCTCTGATGACAATTGACAACTGGCAACATTAAACATGTACAACAAACATAATTTAGATCTTATTTCTCAGAATCCATCCTAGCCGGTTTGGCTCAGTGGATAGCGCGTTGGCCTGTGGACTGAAGGGTCGTGGGTTCGATTCCGGTCAAGGGCACATGCCTGGGCTGTGGGCTCAATGCCCAGTGGGGGTCCTGCGGGAGGAGCCGATCAGTGATCCTCTCTCATCACTGATGTTTCTCCCTCTCCCTCCCCCTCTCCTCGTCAGCCACAGCCCTGCGCCCAGCACAGCCCTTGTTCCTCAGTGGAGGTCACAGGAAAGGTACCTCCTGGTTGGAGAAACTGAATAGACATACGTCAGGGCGGGACGGAGCTACTGACACCACCTTCACTGCTTCACATCACGAGGATTAAGCCAAAAGGGCAGAGGCTAGAAAATCACTTTTTGAAACTCGGTCACCAACTGCAGCAGAAATCGAGGCACAACGCTTAGGCCAACACGGGTGAGAACGAGTCACGCCAGCCCGTCGCGGCCGGTGGACACACCTGCACTCCCGCCTCGTCCCGCATCAGGGATGACACACCGAGAACTAAAACCACAAGAACAAACTCCCAGGTCCGTCCTCAGCGGGTCCTGTTCCATGAGCCGCAAACAGCAGTGAGAGGCCGCATCGCTCAGCCGAACGAGTCCCGACCGCAGGAGCCAGGCGCTGACGCTCCCCGGAGACCGCGCTTCCACCGCCAAAGGCACTTGACACGGGCTGACACGGACAGTCTGGGCGCGGCCCTGGGCAGCTGCCCCCTTCCTCAACCGGGGGAGTGGTGCTGAGGCTCCAGCGACGTCTTCCGAGCAGCCTGAAGCCCCGGGGACACATCGCAGGTTCTAGTGCTGGCGGATGACATGACCAGGGAGCGGAGACGATGCTGGTGCCGTGATGAATGGCTGCGGGCGGGGGCCCTCCCTGCACGGCCGGTCTGGGGAGTGTGGAACTGGCATCTGATTACAGCTGACCTTTGAGTGGTGTCGGGTGTTAATGTTCACTCCTCTTCTTGTCCTTCCTCACTTTCTTGTTCTTCCCCAAAGCCTTCGACGATTCCTCCTGGAAAAAGGATAGAGTTCAATGCAGTCTCCCCCATTTATGTGAAGACACTGGCCTGGGAGCCGGAACCTACCCCCTCGCGTCTGTGTGACAGCGGGGCAAGCTACTCCCACACGAACCAGCTCCGATTGTACGGCACGGCCGTGTACCGGCTGTGTGACCATTCACAAAATGACCGGGAATAACAAGGAAAACTCTCCTTTACCTAACAGACTTATGTTTAAGTAATGTCAATATCATTCTATGTCCACTTTTTAAAAAAATAGTTTTTATTGATTTTAGAGAGAAAGGAAGAGGGAGATAGGAACATCGATGAGATAAACATCCACATCGACAGGCTGCCTCCTGCACGCCCCCTGCTGGGGATGGAGCCCACCACCCAGGCACGTGCCCTGACCGGGAATCGAACCCTGACCTCCTGACCGGGAATCGAATCGTGACCTCCTGGTGCCTGGGTCGACGCTCACCCTGGGGCCAGTGGCCAGGCGCCGGTGTCCGCTCTCAAAAGTACGGCCGCGGAGTTTAAAAACCACGGAAGTGGACGTAGTTACAAAACATGAAACAAAAACCCTCCAACGTAAAGGGAGGAGGCAGGCAAGGCCTGCCCGGCAGCGACAGAGAACACGGGACTTCGCAGCCGCTTATGGAGGCCCGGTCACTGCACCGCCCGGCCCCGGCCCCGGGGAATGAGGCCCCTGGCCTGAGGGCCCCATAAACCCCAGGAGCATCTGACCTGAGGGTCCAGGAGGCAAGTCACCGCCCAGGCCCCGGCCCCGGGGAATGAGGCCCCTGGCCTGAGGGCCCCATAAACCCCAGGAGCGTCTGACCTGGGGGTCCAGGAGGCAGGTCACCGCCAAGGCCCCATGCCGGAAGCCACAGGGCTCTGCCTGGAACCTGTCCCCAGGCTCCAGGCCAGGTTTGCTCACACACACACGGATCTGACCGCTCAGCACGTTCTCTGGTCCCCGAGCCCCGGCGGAGGGCGCTGTGCCGTCCCCAGCTCACCGGCGCGCCCACGTAGCTCCTCGCCACCAGGATGCTCCGGGCGCAGTTGTTGATGTGCTTGAAGCGGTCGGGACCCAGCAGGATGCCGCCGTACCAGCGCGACACCACCACCAGCACGTTCCTCACGTCCAGGACCTGCGTCTCAGCCGATCGGACACAGAGAAGGTGCGACGTGAGCGCCGCGGCACTGACGCTGCAGAAACGCCCCCCGACTTCCGTGGCGGAAGCACGGAGGGGGCGAGTGAGACTGATAGTCCAGGGGACAGGAGGGGACAGAGAGGGGGTTCAGAAAAGGAGCCCCGTGCTCCACAGGGCCTTCAGCTTCCAACCGCGGGGCCCAGGGAGTGAAGGGGAGACGGCAGGTGGGTCCCAGTTCTTGGCGACATCAACCAGAACAGCTAGCTGGGCGGCCTTTACCCCTGGGCCAAACACGGACCTGCTTCTAAACAGCGGCCAGAGGGCACGGGCTCCAGAGGCCTCACTGGTGCTGCCCACACGTCTTCCTCGGCCTGACGTGTGTCCAACACGCCCTAAGGGGAGGCCCGCTGGCCCACAGGCCTGACCACACAGAGTCCCATCCAGGGACGTGAGCAAACCTCACACACAAGAGCGGAAGACACGACAGCAGCCACCTCGGGAGAGAGCCCCCCTCTCAAAACGAGTGGGCGTCAGCGGTCACCCAGCCGCAAGGACAAGGAGGGGCAAGATAAACAACTGAAATGGACCAGAAACGGTCTGAGAGGCCGTCTTAAAGAAAAACAAGTATTAATTCGCACTCAGGAAATGTTAGGAGCTACTGCATCCATAAAACAAGAACAGCACACTACAGAAAAAGGAAAAACAGGAAAATTGTTATCCTCCTACATAATAAAAGGGTGATACGCAAATAGACTGAATGGCAGAACAGCCAAACAATCAAAGCGTAATATACTAATGACATGCTAAGGCTGCTCAACCACTCGCTATGATGTGCACTGACCACCAGGGGGCAGACAGTCAACTGGTCGACCAGTTGCTATGATGTGTACTGACCACCAGGGGGCAGATGCTCCAACCTGTAGGTTAGCTTGCTGCTGGGGTCCAGCCTATCGGGACTGAGCGAGATGGGCCGGACACACCCTGGAGCCCTCCCATGATCCCTCCCTGGCCCAATTGTGCACCGGTGGGGTCCCTCAGCCTGGCCTGCACCCTCTTGCAATCCAGGACCCGTCGGGGAATGTCGGAGAGCCAGCCGATCCCACAGGCCACTCCTGCTGTAGCGCAAGCCTCTCCCAATCAGGACTGAGTGGGCGCAAGCCCAGGGCAGGCACAGTGGGGCCAGGATGAGTGGTAGCAGCCGGCAGGAGCTGCAGGCGGCGTTGGACTGCAGGTTTCAGCCTGATCCCTGCAGGCCACCCAGAGGGACCCCACCTATGCACGAATTCGTGCACCAGGCCTCTAGTCTATAGTAATAATAGAGGAATATACAAATTGTCCAGGACGCAGTCACAGTAACAGTAACGACCGAATAGCAAGCTGCATGGGGCGACCAGGCTGGCAGGACGGGCAGTTGGGGACGACCAGGCCAGCAGGGAGGGCAGTTGGGGGCGACCAGGCTGGCAGGGGGACAGTTGGGTGTTACCAGGCCAACGGGGAGGCAGTAAGGGGCGACCAGGCCAGCGGGGCGGGGGGGGAAGTTGGGGGCGACCAGGCCGATGGGGGGCAGTTGGGAGTGACCAGGCCAGCAGTGGGGGCAGTAAGGGGTGACCAGGCCGTCAGAGGGGGGCAATTGGGGGAGACCAGGCTGGCAGGGGGGGCAGTTAAGGGCAATCCAGCCAGCAGGCAGAGGCAGTTAGAGGTGATCAGACTGGCAGGGAGGCAGTTAGGGGCAATCAGGCCTGCAGGTAGAGGTGGTTAGGGGTGATCAGGCTGGCGGGGGGGGGGGGGCAGTTAGGGGCGATCAGGCAGGCAGGCAGGTGAGCAGTTAGAAGCCAGCGGTCCCAGATTGTGAGAGGGATGTCCAATTGCTGGGATCGGGCCTAAACCGGCAGTTGGACATTCCCCGAGGGGTCCCGGATTGGAGAGGGTGCAGGCTGGGTTGAGAGGACCCCTCACCCCGTGCACTAATTTTGTGCACCAGGCCTCTAGAACTATGTAACAATTAAATACATGGTTGCTAAAAAAAAAATTTTAGGAGACCATCAAGAAAATGTCTCAGCACATGAGGCAATGAGATGGACAACTTAATAAGAAAGATCCCAGATCCATTCAGAAGCTCTGATACCCAACTCACAGGAATTTCACAGACAGAACGCGAAAATAAAGGGGGGGAAATTGTCAGAAAACAAAACAAGAAGGTCCCACAGCTGAAGACAACCTTCCGTGGCCACGAGGGAAGAGCTGGGAGCACGAGGCCTGTTCTAAGCCTTTGCTGTCTGCCCTCACCGGGTGGCATTTTCTCGTCACTGTCTCAACACTAGCTCCCAAGGAGCCCACACCCGTCTGCGCCACAGAGCTGACGAGGGCTTGTTCCTAACCCTAACGGAGGGAGCTCCGTGCTGCTGAGGAACGCAGGCCCCGGGACGGGATGCGGGACTACGGACCCACCTCCATGAGGTGCAGCAGGCGCCCGCCGGCCGCCGTCTCCCCGTCGTCATCGTAGTCCTGCAAGAAGGTCTGCTTGTCCTCACAGAATATTCTAGAAACACACACAACAGCGTTCACACCTCGAACCCTCAAAACGCTTCGTACGAGTTGCAATTGACTTCCAAAATCAGCATATCTGTTTTTGAAAATCTTTCTCGAACTACCCTAGGTACGTGTTCACGATCATTTACCATCTGTTATGTTCACGGCTCTTCTTTATAACAATGAAACAGGAAAAACCAAAACCCACAGGAAATGGTTAAGTAAACTATAGTTTGGAACCTCAGACAACTATTAGTCAAGCATTAAAATAATGTTCACAAAGTAGTTATAACAACATGGAAATTTTGTACATTAAGAAAAAAAACAGAGTACTAGGGCAAAGCATTGAAAAGATAAACTTTGCACAGAAAACGTATCAAGTATTATTGGTTGCGTTTAGTGGTAGTAAATGGCTGATTTTCCCTCTGATTTTCTTTTCTTTTCTGCAGTTTCTGAATATTCTACAAGTGGTTACTTTGGTAACGGGAAGAATACACAGTAGGTATCACTGTTCACAGTCCTGCCCCAGCTCCTCCCATCTTTACGAACTGCACGCCCCTGGGGCTGTGCTCTCACTCACCGGTACGCGTAGATGTTGTGGGTGGCACTAGCGATTTTCTTGTTCTCATACAATTTGGCAAGAACCATTTTCACCTTAAAAACAGCAGTGGCATAAACAAACAAACGTGCACATTCACTTTCTCTGTAAGTAAACACTAGAAGACATCTTAAAGCGCGCTGATACAGTGCTGCAGGGAGCCTGGGAGTGACGTCCAGAGCCTCCTACATGCTGAGAGGCCACGGCCACAGCTCCCGCCCCGCTCAGGGGCAGACCGGTGCTCACGACCGGGATGAAGATGACAGGCCGGGTTTCTAAACACCAATTATCAAAAAAACACCTGAGCACTAGCCTTGCCTCGGGTACTTACACAGGAACGTCCCCGTGTAGAGAATTCTACATGTAAACACGAGAATGAGTTCCAAAGATTGACCAGATGTATGCCTCTAGGATGACAGGTGCACAGTGGTGTGTCCCACGTTTTACACACCACAATGCTCTCTGGGGTTCCTGCAAGGCCACGGGGGAGTAACGTGGGCCGAGACGTGAGAGGGACGTGGCATTTCTGGGACCAAAGGGAAGAAGGGGCAGGAAGGAGCCACCCGCTCGGAGGAAACGCGTGTGCAGAGGGGCCAGGTTGGCAAATAAAACTAAAGATGCTTAGTTCACTGCAGCTTCAGGTCAATCAGAAACAATCGTTTATTGTAAGGAGGTCCCACGTAATAATGTTTCTCTGAAATCCCGGTTTAACTGGGCTTCCTGCGTTTCCCCCGGCAACCCCCGCAGAGAGAGGCACTGAAGAGACGGTTCCGCCCCGGCTGGTGTGGCTCTGCTGGCCGGAGTGCTGCCCCACACGGGCCCGGATCGCACCTGAACCCACAACCTGCTGGTGCAGGCTCCCACCGGCGGAGCCCTGGGCCAGGGCTCACTATAAAACGTCGTAATTCCTGCAGCTCCCCCACGGGTGCTCCTCGTTTGAAAATCCATGACGAGGGTCCACCCACTCAGAGTTCAGATAAAATTTAAAAGCAGCGTCACGCAGAGGAAGCCCAACACCTCTCCCCAGATTCCCGCACTTAGGGCAGGAAAGTGAGCAAACCGTGTATCTTATGTGGAAGTAACAGCAGTACAAGTAAGGCTGTTCCCGCAAAGCCATTCGCTGGATTCCTCCGGCTAACAGCGTCCCCGTCCCGAGGGCTGCGAACAGCTCACCTGCTTGGGACAGACGACCGGAGCCAGGTGCGCCTGGAAGGTGCTCCGTCGGTCGGTGACGGGCACGCCGTGGTCGATCGGGGGCAGCTCCTCCATTTCTGTGAGTTAAAGAAGGAGACTGCTTTTACTTTAAAGTTCATACATCCAAAATCTAGAACAACTGGCTCTGGTGTGGGTGGAGGGGAGAGTTGGGAAAGAAATGCACATTATACGGCAAATCAACCCAAACAGCAATTCATAGTTGCCCATTAAAATTCAGCTATAATTTTAAGTAAAAAGGTTCCCAATATATTGCACATAAACCCACCTGTCTGATGACCTTCACCTGCCGGGAATCGAACCCAGAGGTCACCAGTGAGAGTGGGGGCTGGGACTCTAACCCTGGACTGTGGTGGCAGCATAAGTTGACACGACTAATTTTTAAGAGTTTAAAAGGGGTCTTGAGACCAAAAACACTGACAGCTGCTAATATACCGTAATTTATTTATCTCTTCTACTGTTGGTGGACCTAGGACATTGGTTGGGAAACCTATGACATTGCTTTATAGCTATAATGTAATGTCTTCTGCTAATATAAGTGTTCCTACTTCATAGGGTTGAATTAAATCCTATCTAATAAAAGAGTAATATGCAAATTAACCATCACTCTGCTACACTCACAAGCCATGCCCACCAGCCAATCAAGAGGGAGTATGCAAATTAACCCAACCAAGGTGGCGGTTAATTTACATATCCAGGAGTAGAGCGAAGACTGAAGACAGCGTAGAAGGAAGCCAAGCGTTGCAGAAGGGAGCAAAGTGCGGAGAAGCAAGCAAGCAGGGCTGTGGAGAAGGAAGGGAAGCAGGCGGGGCGGGGGAGAAGGGAGGGAAGCAGGCGGGGCGGGGGAGAAGGGAGGGAAGCAGGCGGGGTGGGGGAGGAGGGAGGGAAGCAGGCGGGGCGGGGGAGGAGGGAGGGAAGCAGGCGGGGCGGGGGAGGAGGGAGGGAAGCAGGAGGGGCGGGGGAGGAGGGAGGGAAGCAGGAGGGGCGGGGGAGGAGGGAGGGAAACAGGAGGGGCGGGGGAGGAGGGAGGGAAGCGGGCGGGGTGGGGGAGAAGGGAGGGAAGCGGGCGGGGCGGGGGAGGAGGGAGGGAAGCGGGCGGGGCGGGGGAGGAGGGAGGGAAGCAGACCGCCACAGGAGGCCCTATTGCGGGAATCTTCCTGTAACGGGCCTCTAGTCTATATATAAAGGTCTAATATGTTAAGTGTCCAACCAAGCCGTTGACCGACTGGTTGCTATGATGTGCACTGACCACCAGGGGGCAGATGCTCCTACCGGTAGGTTAGCTTGCTGCTGGGGTCTGGCTGATTGGGACTGGGCGAGATGGGGCCAGACACGTCCTGGAGCTGACCCACAGTCCCTCCCGCGGTCCCTCCCTGGCCACCGACCCCAATCGGCCCCAATCAGGACTGGGCGAGACAGCCCGGACGGGCCCCAATCCCGGGCCAGGTGCTGAATTGGTGCACCGGGCCTCTAGTATATCAGGAAGGTGCAAACTGGTGTTCCACAGGGTGTCCTAACTTCCAGTTCTTCTGCCTCTTAGACAAGTTTAAGGCCACTAACCTACCCACATCTGATGAGATGGGGAGGGCAGAGAGGGCAAAGGGGGACAGTGGTGATGGGAGGGGACTTGGCTTGGGGTGGAGAACACACAATACAACATAGAGATGACGCTTACAGAACTGTACCCCGAAACCGGTCCAATGTTATTAACCAAGTCACCCCAATAAACTCAATTAAAAGAGAGAGACAGAGAAACTCACCAACCATCCCGGCTGCCGTACCGGCTGCATGCAGGACGGAAAGTTACCCAGGAAAAAGAATAAAACGTGTGCCCCTTCTCGTCACCTGGCTGAAGCTCACCACCTCCGCGGGCCTTACAGCTGACGAACCGCTTCAACTAGCGCCCGTCAACAGGTTCCGGGGCGGCGGTACCTCCCCGGAAACCCCCGCGCTGGTCTGCGGCAGGACAGCCACAGCCAGGTTCCCAGGCTGCCTGCCGCCCCGAGGGCCGTCCGCGGAGGGCGACCCGTCTGTCCTCGCACCGCACTCAGGTCCCGGGCCCTGGCTGCGCGCTATGCCTGTGCCTGTCCCTCCTCTCCTGGGGTCCTGTTTCCCAAAAGAAATCGGACGCCAAATTCACGAAGACGGGAAGGAACAAACAGGAGCTACTCGGGTCGGAGGGGTGGAGTCCCGGCCCCTCCCACTCTCCCTTCCTCTCCGTCCCTCCTACTCGTCCCGAGACACCGGGGAGAACCGAGACCCTCCCGGCACGGGTTCAAGGCCGCGGTGTCGGCACAGGACGCGCCTGGCCTTCAGAGAACGATGCTCCCTTGGTCTACGTGTTTCCATAAGGGACTCGAGGAAACGGACCATTTGCTCAGAAATGTAAAATACTGAAAGGGCCTGGCCAGCGTGACCCAGAGGTTGAGTGTTGACCTATGAACCTGGAGGTCACAGTTCGATTCCCGGTCGGGGCACAGGCCCAGGTTGCGGGCTTGATCCTCAGTGTGGGGCGTGCAGGAGGCAGCCGATCCATGATTCTCTCTCATCATGGATGTCTCTCTCTCTCCCTCTCCCTACCGCTCTGAAATCAATACAAATATATTTTAAAATACTAAAAGGGAAGATACTTTCTGATATTAACATACAGCTGATTTACCTTTCATACTAGATTATGGGACAAATTTGCTTACGCAGAAACTACAATCTTAAAGGCATTTACTGGCCTTAATTCAGTGGCTGCACTTCCAATTAGGACATTTATTCTGAGTTTTACCAAAATTTAACTCAGAGATGTCAGGAGGCCGCTGAGAACTTCCAAACAGAAAAACGTGTGTGAACTGAAACGTGAATTGAAAACACAGCTTTTCTTAGTTCCATTTCTCCCATCAATATACAAAACTCCAGGAGAGAGAAGAACTTTCTACCTTTTCCTCACCGTCTGACAGCCCACCAACGCCAAGTGAGCAGCAGGCCGACAAACAAGACGCATTTTCCTGCAGGTCAGTAACTGTTTCCTAACGTGGGCGCGCTCACTGCGCTGCTAACCCATTCCCAAAATAACACATGGTGTCCCACCCACGTCCCAGAACCACAGCCATCAGCGACCCGGTACCTGGCTGACTGGCACTGACGTCGAAACCCAGCGCTCGCCCTGGAGTCTCGGGCTGGCACGCCACGAGGACTTCATCTTCACTTCCCACGTCTTCCTCTTCCGTCTTCTTCACCTCCCGGCCTGCGGGCAGGAGACATGTGAGTGATGTCTGTGGAGACATGTGAGTGATGTCTGTGGGAAAGGAGACATGTGAGTGATGCCTGCGGGCAGGAGACATGTGAGTGATGTCTGTGGGGCAGGAGACATGTGAGTGATGCCTGTGGGAAAGGAGACATGTGAGTGATGCCTGCGGGCAGGAGACATGTGAGTGATGTCTGTGGAGACATGTGAGTGATGCCTGCGGGACAGGAGACATGTGAGTGATGTCTGTGGGACAGGAGACATGTGAGTGATGTCTGTGGAGACATGTGAGTGATGCCTGTGGGACAGGAGACATGTGAGTGATGCCTGCGGACAGGAGACATGTGAGTGATGTCTGTGGGGCAGGAGACATGTGAGTGATGTCTGTGGAGACATGTGAGTGATGCCTGTGGGACAGGAGACATGTGAGTGATGCCGGCGGGCAGGAGACATGTGAGTGATGCCTGTGGGACAGGAGACATGTGAGTGATGTCTGTGGGACAGGAGACATGTGAGTGATGTCTGTGGAGACATGTGATGCCTGTGGAGACATGTGAGTGATGTCTGTGGGACAGGAGACATGTGAGTGATGTCTGTGGAGACATGTGAGTGATGCCTGCGGGACAGGAGACATGTGAGTGATGCCTGCGGACAGGAGACATGTGAGTGATGTCTGTGGAGACATGTGAGTGATGCCTGCGGACAGGAGACATGTGAGTGATGTCTGTGGAGACATGTGAGTGATGCCTGCGGACAGGAGACATGTGAGTGATGTCTGTGGAGACATGTGAGTGATGCCTGCGGGACAGGAGACATGTGAGTGATGTCTGTGGGACAGGAGACATGTGAGTGATGTCTGTGGGGCAGGAGACATGTGAGTGATGCCTGTGGGACAGGAGACATGTGAGTGATGCCTGTGGAGACATGTGAGTGATGTCTGTGGGGCAGGAGACATGTGAGTGATGTCTGTGGAGACATGTGAGTGATGTCTGTGGAGACATGTGAGTGATGTCTGTGGGACAGGAGACATGTGAGTGATGCCTGTGGGACAGGAGACATGTGAGTGATGTCTGTGGGACAGGAGACATGTGAGTGATGTCTGTGGGGCAGGAGACATGTGAGTGATGTCTGTGGGACAGGAGACATGTGAGTGATGTCTGTGGGACAGGAGACATGTGAGTGATGTCTATGGGAAAGGAGACATGTGAGTGATGTCTGCGGGGCAGGAGACATGTGAGTGATGCCTGTGGGACAGGAGACATGTGAGTGATGCCTGTGGGCAGGAGACATGTGAGTGATGTCTGTGGAGACATGTGAGTGATGCCTGTGGGACAGGAGACATGTGAGTGATGCCTGTGGGGCAGGAGACATGTGAGTGATGTCTGTGGGCAGGAGACATGTGAGTGATGCCTGTGGGACAGGAGACATGTGAGTGATGCCTGTGGGCAGGAGACATGTGAGTGATGTCTGTGGGACAGTAGACATGTGAGTGATGCCTGTGGGACAGGAGACATGTGAGTGATGTCTGTGGGACAGTAGACATGTGAGTGATGCCTGTGGGACAGGAGACATGTGAGTGATGCCTGTGGGCAGGAGACATGTGAGTGATGTCTGTGGGACAGTAGACATGTGAGTGATGCCTGTGGGACAGGAGACATGTGAGTGATGCCTGTGGGACAGTAGACATGTGAGTGATGCCTGTGGGACAGGAGACATGTGAGTGATGCCTGTGGAGACATGTGAGTGATGCCTGTGGGGCAGGAGACATGTGAGTGATCACGAAGACAGTCTGAAATGCCATTAAAAACTGTCCTCCTGGCTCTGAACACGGTCCTCAGAAGGAATCGCTTCCACAAGAGCCGCGGACGCAGGGCGGGACTGGCCCATGGCGACTCCTGATGGAAGACGCTCAGCGGAGCTTCTCCGGGCGCCCAGGCGCCCAGGAGCCCAGGAGCCCAGGCGCCCACCTTGGGCCGTCGGAGCAGCAGCAATGGCCGCGAGAACTTCACCCCCGGGGACAGCACATGAGCTCGTGGTGCCGTGAACAGCAAAGCAGCGAGCGGGGACGGGACTCTCCGCCTCACGGTCCGAGGGAGAACGCAGGAGGCCGGAGGGAAACCAGAGCCTCCGCCGACAGGACGCCCGGGAACGCTCGGTCCGTGAGGGGCGCTTAAGAGGCAGCAGCACCCCACAGGCGCCCCCCGGCCCTGGTGAAACCAGGGAAGACGGTCCCGTTGACGCTGAGGGTGATGCCCATCCGGCTCGGCCCCAGGACCAGAATCGGCCAAGCTCTCTCCGGCTGTGTCTGGGACCGCTTCCGGGAGGAATCCTCACTCAAACCAGACGCCTCTGAGGAAGGCGGGTTGTGCCCAACAGTGTTACGGTGTCGGCGGGAAGGGGCTGACCCCCCCCCTAAAGGGGATTCTGGGAGCAGGCCTTCAGACTTGAGCTGCACTTGCCAGACTCCACGGCCTGGTGAGCCAAGTCCTTAAAATAAACCACTCTCCCTCCCCCACCTTTCTCCTTCCCTCTCTCGTTTTTAAACACACAAACACTCACACACACACACACACACACACACACTCACACACACACACACACACACTCACACACACACTCACACCCACACACACTCACACACTCACACCCATACACTCACACTCACACCCATACTCACACACACTCACACACTCACACACCCACACACACTCACACCCATACACTCACACTCACACCCATACTCACACACACACACTCACACACACCCATACTCACATACACACACTCACACACACACTCACACCCACACACACACACATTCACACCCATACACTCACACTCACACCCATACTCACACACACTCACACACACCCATACTCACACACACACACACATTCACACACACACACTCATACACACACACACCCATAGTCTCACACACTCACACACACACACTCACACACACCCATACTCACACACACACTCACACACACATTCACACACTCACACACACACCCATAGTCACACACACCCATAGTCACACACACACACACTCACACACACACACACACACACCCATACACACACACACACACATTCACACACTCACACACCTCCTATCGTTCTGTGTCTCCAGAGAACCTTGACTAAAGCAGGGACTCTGCAGTGCTGACCTCTGGCAAGGGGTCAAGGTCAAGATCACCAATAATAAGCATGCTGATGTCATGAGCTCCTTGATATGATGTGCTGGGACGGACACCATATCGCTTCTGTGGTATGACTGCCACAATGCCTAACCTACTCCAATCGGGAAAGTAACAAACAAACCCAAGGTGAGGGACATTCTACAAAATGGCCAATCACTTCTCTTCAAAAGTGTCAAGTCACAACGTCACAAAAGCCAAAGGAAGATGGAGGAAGCGCTGAGAGCGGGAGAGTGAGAAGAACCAGGACCACAGAGTCCTGTCGGGGCCCTCAGAGCCGGAGGACATTCGCGCAGGAACCAGTGAGGCTGACTCGGCTCCTTAGCTCTCACTCCGCCGCGCGAGTCCGGACGATGACGCGTGGTGGCGTCTGAGGTTATGGGGGAAGCCGGGTGGGCGGTGCATGCTCTTTGCATCATTTCTGCAATTTTCTTGTGCATCTCAAATTAGCTCAAATTTTTAAAAATTGTTAACAGATGCATACCATTATTTCAAAATTTAATGTTTCTACAGTAGAGACGAAAATATGAGATAATAAATGATAAATTTCTACCGCAGACCAACACTGAAGTCAACCACACTCCTTGTCGGGGGGAGGGAGGGGGGGGCCGGAAAGCCCTTCTGACCCCGTGTGGCCCAGCTCTGCGGGACCCTCCCCTTCACTCCGTCCACAGTTCCTGGTCAAACATCCCAAACAAATGCCTACGAACTGTCACGTACACAGAACACACCGACAGCTTTCAAACTGGAGGCGTGGCTAACCTAAAGTATGAATAGATGGGAAAGGGGAAATATGGTTAAGATCAGTAATTTTTTAAACTTCCTGAGTTGAGTGATCCCTCCATTTTCACTGGCAGGCATCCCTGTTCTGCAACCCTCGCACCTCTAGGATGGGGCGCTGGCAAAACCAACGTTGTTTTGAGACGACTTTTCCCTTAGACGCCCTGAAATGCTGCAAATTCACTGACGGAGCATAGAACGTTGCGGAAAGTGCTTCAGAGACGACTGTCACGTGGACAAAATCGCCTCACACCGCTCATCTCTCTGATGGTAAAGGAAGCAGGAAAACCATTTGCTTCTACAGAAACACAGTAAAATGCCCTGAAAAAGACATCCTGTCGACTTTAAATGTACACTGACTTTCCTAAGGAGGCCCAATAACGCGTTCTCTGTCAATAAACTAATGTGTGTGTTTTTAATCCCTATTTTTCCAAACTGAGAACCATTCCATCAACGATAACATTAAAACTCCGTTTGGAAATAAAAGTCGGGTTAGGTCGTTACCTTCCTCCCGAGAAGGTCTCTGGAAAGTGACACAAAGATGAGCAGAGCACGCAGGAAGCGTGAGGACGCCCACGTGGTCATGGACTTAACGACCCAGTAAAAGGGTAACAGCGAGCGCAGAGCAGACACTTTTTCCCATGTCCTGGAATTAGACAGTGCTGATGGCTGCACAGCCATGAAACATACCAAAAACCACTCAATTACACAGTTTTGAAGGATGAATAATATGGTATGTGAATTACAACTGAATTTTTAAAATCAATCTTCAAAGTCAATTTTTATATACTTAATATCCGTCAGTATGTTTCAAGGTTTTTTTCCCATAAGCATTTCTATAAACATAATGTCTAGCTTATACTGTCTAATAATTCGTGAAGAATGTTACATGGTACATGTTACCTTAACAATAATCAAGGAAGAGATTTTTTTGATCCGAGTTATTTAACCATAAAATTATATTTCTATAAGACTATAATATCAATCCAAAGAACCGTAACTATATGAATGAATGAACTTTCCAGAAAACTTATCTTTTATTGTATGTAAACCACAGAACAGAATACAGATTTTAATTAAAAACTTCAAATAGAACATCCATGTGAAAACGTAAGACTGTAAGAACAACGGCACTGATAATATGTTTCCATCCTACCTGGTTCTGCCATCTGAGATTTTTGTATTAGGACATCTCTTATTTTCTCCACCCACAGGTAAAGAATACTTTCACCAATATTCTGTCTAAACAAAATTCAGGGGGGAAAACGTTATTTAAAAGTATTTCCTTCTCAAATTCAAAAAACACAGACATCTTTACAACCTAAGAAATTATACGCATCGAGCCATGCCTTTAATTTTATTTTTTTAATATATTTTATTGATTTTTTACAGAGAGGAAGGGGCAGGGAGAGAGAGTTAGAAACATCGATGAGAGAGAAACATCGATCAGCTGCCTCCTGCACACCCCCTACTGGGGATGTGCCCGCAACCAAGGTACCTGCCCTCGACCAGAATCGAACCCGGGACCCTTCAGTCTGCAGGCCGACGCTCTATCCACTGAGCCAAACCGGTCAGGGCGGCGAGCCATGCCTTTTAAAAAGGGATTTATAAAGACATGAGATTCAGTAACATTTATGGATAAATATTTAATATAGTTTATACCAACATTATAAGTTCCCACTGGCTCCAAAATCAACATTGCTTACTTAAAACAAGCAGAACTGTGGCACCCAGAGAAGAGAAAGAAAATTTACGAACTTGCGCTGATGAGTGAGTTAGATGTAAATGCGGTTTAATTCCTCATTATTAATGTCCAATCACTGCTGGCCTTTCCACACTTTCTGAACAGTGTGAAACCACGCCTGGTACGCTTCTCATTGGCATGCTGATTTCAGCCAAGGATGCAAAGCATTCGAGAACTCCCTCAGGGAGCCAATTCACAAGCCTGAACAGCAAATCAGTGCAACAGTTTTATATTCACACTAGAGGCCCGGTGCACGAAATTCAAGCACGGGTAGGGTCCCTGGCCTGGCCGGCGATCAGGGCCGATCGGGGGCCTTCCGGCTGCCGGCCGGGGCCTTCCTTCATTCTGCGCCGCCCCCTGGTGGTCAGCACACATCACAGTGAGCCACTGAACTCCTGGTCCCCCAGCCAAGCTCCCAAGGGGACACTACGCCCATCAGCCTTTTACAGATACAGATTTTGTTTCTGACGAAACGTCCCGCTGCCCAAGGTGATTCATTTGGTTCCAAACACTGTCTGGCTGCCTCAGATCAGGAAGTCCATCTCCACGGCCCCCTGAGGAGAGGCGTGTCACGCCGTGTCCACGAGCAGGTCAGCGAATGGCAACAGCACAGAGCGAAGGCCCAATGCGTGTGCCAGACCCACCAGGCCCGCGGGAGGGCGCTGTCCGGGGCTAAGGGTTTCCCAGGACAACGAAGGCTACCCCTGCCCTGGACCAGCCGGCCGCCGGGGGGCGGCGTGGCTTTAACTGCCACCACGCGGCATCGGGGCTTTCTCTGTGACAACAGTTTGTTCTCGTCTCCTAACTACCCACGAGGGTTTGGTTCTCAGACTGCTGCCAGGAAGCCTCTGGCGGAATTAGAAACAAATCAGTACAAACAAAAGCTGGCGCCCTCGGTCCTGCGGCTCCTCCACCCGACGGTTCCGGGGGGCCAGCTGGTCCCGAAGCTCCGTGAGGCCCAGAGCGAGGCGTCCGCTTTCACTCACGAGGTTCAGGACGGGAAAGCAGCTCAACAGAAAGTCTGGGACACAACGCTTCACAATGGACACAGAGCGAGCTGGGTCCAATCTAACTCGATGGCACATCCTAATGAGAAGAGCTGTGGGATTCTAAATAATCCTTTCACTGAATTTTAAATTAAACGCTGTTGAAACAGACCATCATAAATTCAAATACTAGCAAAAAAAACCTAAGCCCTTTTATTTTCTCTTAACACCAATGGTTCCAAGTATTTTTAATTGATTTTTAAGGAAAAAGGGAGAGGGAGAGAGAGGGAAACATCAAACACCGATGGGCGCCTCCTGCACGCCCCGCCCGGGATCCAGCCCGCACGCCCGGCATGTGCCCGACCGGAAATCAGACGGCAGCCTCTTTGGTGCACAGACGGCACCCAACCAGCCGAGCCGCAGCGCCAGGGCTGTTCGGTATTTTTAAACGTCACTTACTTTTGGCTTTATTAGAACAATTGTTTTCATATGTTCAAAATATCCACATGCACAATACTTAGAGAGAAATGTAAGCAGATTAATCAGCACCGAAGCCTGCTGACGGCCTTCGGTATTTCTTTAGGGCCATTCTTCTCCCCACACCCTGCTCCTTACCAACGGCCGCCGCCACCTCCCTCCCAGGACACTGACTGCTCCTCCGGCGGTTTCTTCCTTCCAGCCCTCCACGCCACCCTGCGCACCGCGACACAAAGCTCACGCAACCTCTCCCCGCCGACATCCTCCAGCCTCCGGCTCAGCCCACGCCCACCCAGCTCACGGGCGCTTCCCCCTCCACCTGCCCCACTTACACCTGCCCCACCGGAAGGGCTGCTGACCCGCAGATGCCGGTGGCCTCACACCTGCACGATGCCGCTGATGCCGCCCCGTCTGTCTCTCAGGAAACCCCCCCTCTGGTTACCTGGCAAACACTGAGCTCCCCGCTAACACGCTGTTCCAGCGCCCGACCCAGACCTCTCGAGGTTATGTCACAACAGTGTCCTGCGGCTCTTCTTTCTTAGGTTTTAATTTCCAAACTCCTAACGGAGCGCCAGCACGCAGGAGACCGTCCATAAATGCTACGAGGAACTGCTAGTTCCCGACTTCTCACCTCCCTAAACTAGAATCCATCTTCCCGTCCAGGCAAACTCAGCCTTGGCATTCAAAGTGCTGCTAAATCAATGAAAAACGTAGAGCGTTTACCCTATTTAGAGCACAATGAGAATATGAACACTAAATAACTATATTCATACATTTATCTCATGTTCCACTTCCCAAAGACCAATGCTTTTCACTTGCTGCCCCCTGCTGGAATTTTTATGGAAAAAGATGGTTAAAAGTTGTCCCACAAAACTTTTAACAGAATCGTCTTTCTATTTTGGCCACACGTGTGCAAACACTGCCATCGAACCCGGGTTATTCGAGCGCTTTGAGTCACGAAGACAGTCTGAGCGTGTTCCATCCAGAGGACAAGCTGCCCTGTCGTTTCTGATGCTGCCCAACCCGTGGACAGCCCGCGACGCGTGAGGGAGAGCAGCGAGCTGCGCCCTGCGGGGTGTCTCTGATAACGGGGTGCTTTGTGGGTGGAGGAGGCAGAGTGCATGGCACTGTGCACGGGATAAGCGTGTGGCTGATATGACGAGCATGACAAGAGCCACGTGTGGGAATTTTGCAGAGAGAGGAGTGTTCACCCCACCCAAGGCAGAGGCCGAGCACACACGGACAAGGGAAACGCAGTGACGTCGTCCTGTGGACAAATCGCAACACGTCTGACTCGGTCCCCTTCGGTGGAGGGGCCACGGCATCACGCACGCTGCGGGGAGCAGGGGGCCGGGGCACCGGTGGGGAAGTGGCCGGGGGAGGGGGCCATTTCACTGAGGAAACGACCGACATGTAAGTGCTGAGCAGCCGGAACCCCTGAGCGAGGCGCCCCATCGTACGTCCAGGCTTCATCGCTTCCCGAGTCACGTGTGAGTCTGAGAGCTCCAGGAAGAAACCACCAGGATCACACCTTTCCCATGAAAGATTTCGGGAGGAGGAAGCCTGGCCAGGACCCCGGAGCACAAAGGGAGGGCGCTCGCGCTGAGCACGGGGCAGCCCTGGAACAGGGGACAACCTCCCAACGTGCGGTGTCCGCAGACTGACACCCCGAGCATCACCTGTCCTACTCACTGAACGCATCTTATTCAAACTAACCCAAACCGCATCGCATCTCCCCCGGACCGCATCTCCGCTTGCTCCCTGCCAACCGACCTCCACGCGGAAACAGAAAACCTTGTCCTGCATCCACCACACTGACCCTTCTCCGCTCCCGGGAACCGGGACGAGGACAGCAAGCTGGAACTGGGCCCACGGACCCGCGGGACCACGCCTCCCCCAGCAGGCCCCTCCCCCCGCCTCTCCCCTTCATGCCACCATCACGTTGTGTCTGGAGATGTGCAAGCTCGTGACATGGAGCCGCTGCACACGTGTGGCCCTTCCCTGGAGTACCTCCCCCCACGTAACGCGGCTGGTGAGTCACGCCAGCGGTCCCTCACCTCCCACGACAGGACCGGTCTCCTGTAGCCCTCCTCAGCGCTGCACATCGGTACCCTCCTCTATCACAGCTGCAGTTGTACATGAACTTGTACGATGCTGTAAGTAGTATTTCTACCAGCGAATTCCAGACGCCTGGCTTTGCTATGTGCGTCCAGGGTCTAGCACAGTGCCTGCCGTGAGCTATTGGCTGAGTGACTGGAACAGTAAAGTACACAGCAGCCCTCGCCAGCTGGCTCAGTGTACAGTGTGGGCCCGCAGACTGAAGGGTCCCGGGTTCGATTCCAGTCAAGGGCACGTACCTTGGTTGCAGGTTCCCTGGCCCTGGTTGGGGTGCATGCAGGAGGCAACCAATCGATGTGTCTCTCTCACATCAATGTTTCTCTCTGCCTCTCCCTCTCCCTTCCATTCTCTCTAAAAATCAATGGAAAAATACCCTTGGGTGAGAATGAACAACAACAACAATAAAATACAGTATATTTAATAGACTCTAAGTCTTATGGCATAATACAAGAAAATTCCTATTAAAATTACTAGTTTAGTAAGTAATTATGCTTAGGATTCGGTGTTACACGTCTCACTCAACATAGCCTGACATCAGACGTACATTAAAGTTATGTGCGCAATCTTCCGAGGACTCTTCAAGCGCATTCTTTGCTCATGAAAAGGCGCCTAACCGTCTGGAAAAGGCCCCCCTGTCACAGCCACAAAAGCCCACACAGCCACTCAGGGAACCTGTTCCATCGCCGCCACTTACATGTATATTTCCTCCAGGCTGTTCGACAAATCTGCCCGTTCCTGCCCTTTAAGCCAAGGAGCACTGCGGTTAAAGAAAGAAAGTAGGTTATTCAAGGCTTATGTTTACATCTCACACATAAACCAGGGCTTACACCCCAACTTAGTTTCATTTAACTTTCAAAAATTATCTGCATTAAAATGTCGTCTTAAATTAAAACAGTTCGAAAATGCTTCCTTGGCCTTAACCTGTTTAGTCCTCCCAGGAAGCCCTGAGGAGACCAATACCAATGTTATTCCATTAGAATGTGCTTTAAAAAACGGGTGAGCTCATGGGACACCATGGGACTGCCCACGTGCACGCCAGTGGCAGAACACGTCCCGGCGTCTAAGCTGCCGGAACCCGGGATCTGCCGCCCTCTCGGAGTCTCCAGCTTTCTCTAACGGGCGTCTCAAAACAGCTGCTGTCACAAGCAAGGCGGGCGCCACGTGACTGAAAAGGGCACTTACGTTCACTAGCCTTCTATAATTAGACCTGTCGTTTTTAATAAATAAAAAAGCTTAACAGTGCAGGCCATTACTAACAGCAAATGTTATAGCTGTGGTTTCAAAACACTCATAGGAAACACAACCCCCCGGCAGGTAAAAACCTAGTCACTGAGCCCTGGCAGGTGTGGCTCAGCACACAGAGCGCGGCCTGCGGACCGAAGGGTCCCGGGTTCGATGCCGGTCAAGGGCACGTACCTCGGATGCAGGTTCCTCCCCGGCCCGGGCCCTGGTCAGGGCACATGCAGGAGGCAACCCATCGACGTGTCTCTCTCACAGCGATGTTTCTCTCTGTCTCGCCCTCTCTCTTGCACTCTCTCTAAAATCAATGGAAACACATCCTCAGGTGAGGACCAAAAAAATAAAACATATTGAGTCATTGAGATTCACTGCAACTCTGTTCCCAGGGTTTAAACTTCCCAGTAGGTCCAGCAGGCACGGTCAAGCCAAGGTCAAGCCAAGGTGACGCGCCTCAGCAGCTCACGGCCCTCAAAGGTGACGCTCTGGCTGCGGAGAAGACGGGTCCTCAGCAACGCAGGGCAGGAAGGAGCCCCAGGCGCACCAGGGCACTTCCTGGAGGCAGGTGTACTTCCTGGAGGAACCAGGGCACTTCCTAGAGGCAGGTGTACTTCCTGGAGGCACCAGGGCACTTCCTAGTGGCAGGTGTACTTCCTGGAGACACCAGGGCACTTCCTGGAGGCACCAGGGGCACTTCCTGGAGGCACCAGGGCACTTCCTGGAGGCACCAGGGGGACTTCCTGGAGGCACCAGGGCACTTCCTGGAGGCACCAGGGCACTTCCTGGAGGCACCAGGGGTACTTCCTGGAGGCACCAGGGCACTTCCTGGGGGCACCAGGGCACTTCCTGGAGGCACCAGGGCACTTCCTGGAGGCACCAGGGCACTTCCTGCAGGCACCAGGGCACTTCCTGGGGGCACCAGGGGACTTCCTGGAGGCACCAGGGGTACTTCCTGGAGGCACCAGGGGTACTTCCTGGAGGCACCAGGGGACTTCCTGGAGGCACCAGGGCACTTCCTGGGGGCACCGGGGCACTTCCTGGGGGCACCGGGGCACTTCCTGGGGGCACCGGGGCACTTCCTGGAGGCAGGCAGGCGTAGGCAGAGGCACGCCGAGGCCCTGGGGCTGGACGGGCGCAGAGCCAGGCTGGAGGAGCTCTGTGGTCGGGTTTGTAGATACGTTTGTCCTAAGCTCCTCCCCCATCTCTAGGACAATATTAAGTGACGTACACCACTGTTTTATGTAATTAAATGTATTTAAATGCTCTATACCGCGCCCAAAAGGCACTAATTTCCACGTACGTTTTGATAAGATACTTTATGCGCACAATGCACAGCACCAACAATCCTGGAAAGCATGATTTTCATAAAAATGTAACGTAGAAAACAGAGCTAGCTTTACAGATGGAATACTACTCAGCCGTAAGGAAGGGCTTCTCACCTCGGAGGGACCTGGAGAGCGTATCACACTAAGCCAGTGGTCAGCAAACTGCGGCTCTGTTGACTAATGAGTTTGCCGACCACTGACCTAAGTGAAATAAACAGTCAGAGACAGACAAGCACCATATGATTTTACATATACGTGCAATCTAATGAACTAAAGAAACTCACAAACACAACAACTGTTTGAAGTAAAGAAAAACTATGCTGACTTCAGAGACGTTAAAACAAAATACACAGCGACTGAAAAACCACAACGGAAACAGAGCTTACTTACTTCAGCTGGTACACGGGGGGCGCGGAACCCGGATACTCGCTCGGCAGCATCACCTGTGGGCAGTGCAGACACAAATGCTTCCATGTCACGGCTCAAAAGAAGTATTTTACAGCCGGTCACTCGACAGTCTAAAACCCAAACCCCTGCTCTGTTAAATCTCGAGGCTCCTGCCTCAGGTTCATGCCTCCACTTTGAAGATGTTGCTAATGATGATGCCGAATTTTTAAGAAGGAATTTACAATTTGAAGAGAAAGTTTAAAAGCAACCAAAGTTAGAAAATAAAGACGAAAGAAAAACTGAAATAGGGTCATTATACAGTAACCCTAAGTGAATGGAGTGGCATTATAACTCATTCCAGAGATTTTTTCTGAAATACTAAAAAAAAAGTTAACCCTACTATACCCTGCTAACTACATTATCAGGTAACACTTAGAGAACCACACAGATCTCTTTCAACACGGAATTATTATAAAGACAAACACCGAACACTCACTTGGCATCTCTTACGTGGCGAAGCACAGGCAGCAAAGGGTAAGCCTTAAAGCAGAAACCTGCCGACCTGTTCACTGATTGATCCTGACCCAACGGCTCGTTAACACAGAAATGAGGGCCTGCGCTGGGCACCGCCCACATCACCAACCTCCTCGGCCTCCTAAACGTCCGCTCTCTCCCAGCTTCACCCCTCGCCCACCAACGGGCACGAGGCGGTGAGACGCAGCGTCAGGGCGCACGGAGGACACTCACATAACTTAGGAACTGAGAGAAAGCTGGGACCATCCATCCAAGCCGACTTCAGAGTGAGCTGAGATGTGATGACTCACAGGTTTAGATCATCAATCGTTAACAAAACCCAACACAAAAAGACAATTTGAAGAAGTCACACAAGCAGGGTCAGTGCGGGAACCCAGCAGCAGCGGGTCCTGGAGTCCATGTTGGGGAGGGGGAGGAGGTGGAGGAGGAGGAGGAGAAGGGGTACCTGCAGGAGGAGGAGGAGGAGGAGGAGGAGAAGGGGTACCTGCAGGAGGAGGTGGAGGAGGAGGAGGAGAAGGGGTACCTGCAGGAGGAGGAGGAGGAGGAGGAGGAGAAGGGGTACCTGCAGGAGGAGGAGGAGGAGGAGGAGGAGGAGAAGGGGTACCTGCAGGAGGAGGTGGAGGAGGAGGAGGAGAAGGGGTACCTGCAGGAGGAGGAGGAGGAGGAGGAGGAGAAGGGGTACCTGCAGGAGGAGGAGGAGGAGAGGGGGTACCTGCAGGAGGAGGAGGAGAAGGGGTACCTACAGGAGGAGGAGGAGGAGAGGGGGTACCTGCAGGAGGAGGAGGAGGAGGAGAAGGGGTACCTACAGGAGGAGGAGGAGGAGAAGGGGTACCTGCAGGAGGAGGAGGAGGAGAGGGGGTACCTGCAGGAGGAGGAGGAGAAGGGGTACCTACAGGAGGAGGAGGAGGAGAGGGGGTACCTGCAGGAGGAGGAGGAGGAGGAGGAGGAGAAGGGGTACCTGCAGGAGGAGGAGGAGGAGGAGAAGGGGTACCTGCAGGAGGAGGAGGAGGAGGAGGAGAAGGGGTACCTGCAGGAGGAGGAGGAGGAGGAGGAGGAGGAGAAGGGGTACCTGCAGGAGGAGGAGGAGGAGGAGAAGGGGTACCTGCAGGAGGAGGAGGAGGAGGAGGAGAAGGGGTACCTGCAGGAGGAGGAGGAGGAGGAGGAGAAGGGGTACCTGCAGGAGGAGGAGGAGGAGGAGGAGAGGGGGTACCTGCAGGAGCAGGAGGAGGAGGAGAAGGGGTACCTGCAGGAGCAGGAGGAGAAGGAGGAGGAGGAGGAGGAGGAGGAGGAGAAGGGGTACCTGCAGGAGAAGGAGGAGGAGGAGGAGGAGGAGGAGGAGGAGGAGAAGGGGTACCTGCAGGAGGAGGAGGAGGAGGAGGAGAAGGGGTACCTGCAGGAGCAGGAGGAGGAGGAGAAGGGGTACCTGCAGGAGGAGGAGGAGGAGGAGGAGGAGGAGGAGGAGGAGGAGGAGAGGGGGTACCTGCAGGAGGAGGAGGAGGAGGAGAAGGGGTACCTGCAGGAGGAGGAGGAGGAGGAGGAGAAGGGGTACCTGCAGGAGGAGGAGGAGGAGGAGGAGGAGGAGGAGAAGGGGTACCTGCAGGAGGAGGAGGAGGAGGAGGAGAGGGGGTACCTGCAGGAGGAGCAGGAGGAGGAGAGAAGGGGTACCTACAGCAGGAGGAGGAGGAGAGGGGGTACCTGCAGGAGGAGGAGGAGGAGGAGAAGGGGTACCTACAGGAGGAGGAGGAGGAGAGGGGGTACCTGCAGGAGGATGAGGAGGAGGAGGAGGAGGAGGAGGAGGAGGAGAAGGGGTACCTACAGGAGGAGGAGGAGGAGAGAAGGGGTACCTACAGCAGGAGGAGGAAGAGATGGGGTACCTGCAGGAGGAGGTGCAGGAGGAGGAGAGGGGGTACCTGCAGGCAGAGCGTCCACTTGGGGTCGTCTATGTCGTCGCTGATCCTGATACAGAAGATCTTGGCGCCATCGTCGATGACACACCACTCCTCGCCGTAGATGGCCGCCATCGCCTCGATTTCCTCATTCTGCGGGAAGTGGGGAAGGGGGGCCATCAGCAAGCACCCCAAGGCTAGAACCCCACGTTTCCCCCATTGGTGGCTAAGGCGTCTGCCTTCCACGGTACCAGCCTGACGTCTGTCACACAATCAACAATAAACAGAACACATTTTTAAAAGAACACACAGTGTGGGTGGATGCGGGGGTGGGTGAAGGGGTGGGTGAAGGGGTGGATGAGGTGTGGATGAAGGGTGGGTGCGGGGGTGGGTGCAGGGGTGGATGCGGGGGTGGATGCGGGGGTGGGTGAAGGAGTGGGTGAAGGGGTGGATGAGGGGTGGATGAAGGGTGGGTGTGGGGGTGGGTGAAGGGGTAGATGTGGGGGTGGATGCAGGGGTGGGTGAAGGGGTGGATGAGGGGTGGATGAAGGGTGGGTGCGGGGGTGGGTGAAGGGGTGGATGAGGGGTGGATGAAGGGTGGGTGCGGGGGTGGGTGAAGGGGTGGATGTGGGGGTGGATGAAGGTGTGGGTGAAGGGGTGGATGAGGTGTGGATGAAGGGTGGGTGCGGGGGTGGGTGAAGGGGTGGATGCGGGGGTGGATGCAGGGGTGGGTGAAGGGGTGGATGAGGTGTGGATGAAGGGTGGGTGCGGGGGTGGGTGAAGGGGTGGATGTGGGGGTGGATGAAGGTGTGGGTGAGGGGGTGGGTGAAGGGGTGGTGAGGGGTGGGTGCGGGGGTGGGTGCTGGGGTGGATGAAGGGCGGGTGTGAACTCTGACAGCCCTTCTCAGCGCCGGTCACCGCCTTCCACTCAGGGTGGCCGGGCGCGGGCGAGTCACGCGTGGGAGGCTACCGCACCTCTGGCACCACCTTCCCACTCTCCGCGTGAGCGCCCTCCGCCGGCCAGCCCTTCCCGGGGCTCCTGCTCTCTGGCCTTGTTTTCGTGTTGGATTGGGGCGCGAGGGGGTGTGGGGGGGCATCAAAATCATCAAATGGCCAGGAATCACCTTCCTGGTTTGGGGTCAAAGATCAAGCAGCGGCGCCCCGCGGTGGAGAGAGGCGGCGGCGCTCAGCGGAAGGGCGCGGGCGGCATCGGGACCGGGACCGGGACCGGGACCGGGACCGGTGGTGGGGGGGGGGGGGGTCGCCGGGCCTGGGCGCCAGGATGGGGTCACTGCGACCCGTGGTGCAGGGGCCGACACCGCTTCTCAGAGCGGCCGGTCCCCGGGGACACGGCGGCGACGGGAAGGGAAGCAGAACGGCGTTTCCGTCCCGGGCCCGGCTGCCCGGTCGCGGGGTGAGGCTGGGAGGGCGCCGTGCGGCCGGGACCCGGGGGGAAGGGCCGCGGCGGAGCAGGCGGCCTGGGCGGCGCGGACAGCGCGGGTGGAACCGGGGGCGGCCTGGTCGGTGCGGGCGGAACCGAGGGCGGCCTGGTCGGTGCGGGCGGAACCGGGGGCGGCCTGGTCGGTGCGGGCAGAACCGGGGGCGGTGCGGGCGAGGCCGAGCGGCCTGGAGGGGGCGCCCCGCGGGCTCACCTGCCTCTGGTCGCTGCCGGCGTCCCCCTCCGCCATACGGCCACAACGCGGGTCCGGGGCGCAGAGCGAGCGCGGACGGAGCCGGTGCGGGGGCCCGACCGGAACCGCAGCCGCATCTGCTTCCGGGTTGCGTCCGGGTTCCCGGTGGTCGGGGTCCCGCCGGGTCTGGGGCCCGCCCCCTCCCGTTCCCCCCTCCCCCGTGGCGGGCGAGCAGACCCTCCCGAGGGGCGAGCAGGCCCTCCCGCGCCTCCCCCTGGGAGCCCGCCGGGCTGCGGCTCTGCCGCCCACGTGGCCCCGCCCGCGGAGCCCCAGGAAACGCCGGGGAGCCGGACCCCAGGAAAGATGGGGGCGTCGCTTCACCGCCCTTCCCTGGACGGGGCTGGACCGCAGTCCAGGGGCCCACTCGTCCTCCCTCCACACAGGCCCGGCCTGCGGGGTCAGAAGGGATTTTAAGACGTTTTGTCTGATTTGGGCGAGGAAGCTGCAGAAAAGCCCCCCGCCCCCCGCCCCCCAACTTGTTTCAACATCCAAAAAAATGTATTTTTAAAATATACTTTTACTGATTTCAGAGAGAAACATCAGTGATGAGAACCAGGGATCCAGCCACGGCCGGGCCTGTGCCCTGACCTCCTGGCTCCTGGGTCCACGCTCAGCCACTGAGCCGCCCAGGCCGGGCTGCAAGGACGTCCTTGATCATTCAGGACAGCAGGGAGTTGGCAACGTTCGCACCCTGGACAGTTTAATAAAAGAAACCACACTCTTTGAACATTCTAAAGCCTTTATTTTTGCATCAGGTAGATTATTTCATTATAACACTTGTTAACTTCAAGACAGCAACGAAAATAATTTACTGGCAGCTACCTAAGACCCCCCGGAGCAATAGCTCAGCCTGGGGTTGGTGGATAAATATAAGGTTAATGTGCCCCAATTAAAGGGGCCAGGCTCCTGTACAGCAGGTCTCCATACGTGTCCTAAGTACACAGGGGCCTGCAAACCTGAATGCACAGGCCCGCCTGCTCCATAGATAGATGCGTGTAATACACGAGTGCAACTTAATTTCCCCGGCGGCACGCCACGAAGTCGAGTCATTATGTAATAACGGTGATTAAAATCTATTTCTAGGGCATGTTTGTGAATTGCTAGAGTTCATACATATTTTCAATTGGAACATGGACCATTAAACACTTCTTAATCCTAACGGGTTGTTACAGAATTGTAAGAGTAAACGCAGCATTACAATAAGCAAACGGAAGGCCTTTCAGTTCAGTTCATTCCAATTCTCAAGGCAGGGACGCCCTTCTGACCCCGCAGGCCGGGCCTGGGTGGAGGGAGGGGCTGGGACGGCCCACTGGGAAGGCCCTCTCACCCATGTCTTTCTCTGCATCTGAGCAGCGAGCCGTGTACGGAGAGGTCGACGCATCTCGAAGTCACTTCTAAAACATTCAAGCCCAACAGCATCAAGTAGCCAAAATAACTCTATAATTTTATAAAGCTAAGTTACATGTAGGTATATAATTTCATAAAGCTGAATTACATTCAGGTATCCACCTCCCGCAACTGCGGCGAAGCCTCCAGAAAGCACGCCCGCCCCGCCTGTAGTCCCTCTGACCTCTGTAGACAACAGTACCCCAAGTCAGCCCGTTCAGTAGCAAAAGTACCCATTTTCTGTAAGACTTCCACCACCGAGATCACCTTGTGCCCTGTTTTTGGGGGGGTGAAATGCAAGTGATGAGCAGGGTTTTTCTTATTTTTTCTTTTTTTTTTTTTTTTTTTAAGATGAGTAGAAACCAAAGAAAAACATTTAAAAACACAGGTTGAAGACGGATCTGTAGATGAAGCCCGCGCCCTGACTGGTCTGCCCTTTAATAAATGTCGGGCAAGTTGGAGTAGTTTCTGTCCCAGTAGCTGCCGGAGTAGAGCCAGTCCTGCACCCCGTTGTGCGGGTTGGGGCCTTGATGGAACCACCTGTGGGGAGAGAGGCCAAGCTTCAGGGGGACTGAAGGGGCAGTGGCTGCAGCCTGGAGCCTCAGCACCTCCCTCGGCAGCAGTTCGCCCGGAGGGTGAGGTGCCGCCCCTTCAGGGAACACACACGTAGACCCAGAATGCGTACTGAGACCACGCAAAGGGCTTGCGGACTTCCCACGGCACCTAGCCACGGTGCTGAACAGAATTAGGGTCTTCTCTCTCGAAGGGCTGTTAGCACCAACGTTTCTGTCTAATTGTTCATCCTCCAGGCCAGTGGTCGGCAAACTCATTCGTCAGCAGAGCGGCAAACCGCGGCCACTGCTCTAGGCCCGTTACCTTCCACTACAAGTCCCTCTTTTGAAAGCCATCAGAAATAAGGATTATTTTCTTCATACATGCTGTAATCGGACCATCAGTGGGTCCGTGCTGCCTGGCACTACTGCAGCCAGTTCAGCAGAGACAAGGTCGAATCCTGTATGAGCATTTATCCCAATCCTGCTGGCAGCTGGGAGAGCAGCAGGGCACCCACCGAAGTCCGCTCTGCCCCCCACCATCAGCCAGCTGCTCATATTGGATAGAAGGACAGAGACTACGCTGGGAAGTAGGCAAAGGACTTCCACTAGAAGGCCTTCTTTGAAAAGCAATTAGAAATAGGGAATTGGGGTAAAATGAACTTTCACAATTTAACGGCAGTCATGTTTTTGCCCGGTTCAGAGTAGATGCCCCCTTCTCCCCGCCCGCCCCCCCAAAAAAACCTTAAAGCTCCGTTGTACAAAACAGCTGGATGTTGGAGATGAATAACTTGTCCAAGCTAATAACTGATGTCGAAGTTGTTTGATTTTAAAGGCCGTGGTTTTTCAAATATATTACACTACACATGGCTCACGGGAAGGCGTCCCCACCCGAATGCCCCCGGGCCTCCATCTCCTCCATGCTAACATGGACTCCTAGGCTATATACCGGCTTCTAAGATCCTAACCTGCCTTCCAATCTGCTCTAGTCATTGCCTTGCCCTTTAAAAACCCGGTGGCCCCTCTCCCACGGCCCCAGCTTCCTCTGGGTGATGGGAATGCAGACCTACTTGCCCAGAGGCTCAGTGAGGGCCAAGTCTTCTAAACATGATTTCGTTTTCAGAGTAACACTTACGAACAGTCTTAACTTTCTTTGCCATTCTCTCCAAATAAATAGCTTCTAATAATATTTAGCAATTAAAAGTGAGGTAAGCCCGGCTGGTGTGGCTCAGTGGTTGAGCGTCAGCCTATGAACCAGGAGGTCAGGGTTTGATTCCCAGTCAGGGCACATGCCAGGATTATCAGCTTGATCCCCAGTAGGGGGCGTGCAGGGGGCAGCCGATCAATGATTCTCATTGTTGATGTTTCTCTCTCTCTCTCTCCCTCTCCCTTCCTCTCTGAAATCAATAAAAATATATATTTTTTTAAAAAGTGAGGTTTGATTTGTTTGCTAAGTCCCAAATGTTTCTATTACTACAGAAGCATTAAAAACCCCGAGAAAGCCCTGACTGGTTTGGCTCAGTGGATAGAGCATCAGCCTGTGGACTGAGAGGTCCCAGGTTCGATTCCGGCCAAGGGCATGTACCTTGGTTGTGGGCACATCCCCAGTAGGAGGTGTGCAGGAGGCAGCTGGTTGATGTTTCTCTCTCATCAATGTTTCTAACTCTCTATCCCTCTCCCTTCCTCTCTGTAAAAAATCAATAAAATATATATTAAAAAAAAAAAAAACCCTGAGAAAAACCACTTCAGGCCAGGCCAATTCCTTGAGGGATCCTTTAGTAAATGCCCATTAGACCAAATTTTCTAGAATAATATTACATACATTATTTAGCTTTGTGGACTTTTTCCTAATTAGAAAATGTAAAAGCCTCCTGTAGGTGATCAAAATATCTATTATTCAGACTTGGGTAACCCAACTAGATATATAGGAAGGAGCCGTGACCTGGCCAGAGTCACAGAACTGCTGTCTAACTCGAAGAATACAGTTATGCTCTTCTGGGTCTCCAAAACCTGAGCAGCAGCAGCACTTCCGTGGTCAGGCCTGCAGAGCAGAGCTCCAGAGAAGCTGGCAGGTCCCAGTCAGGGAGCGACAAGGAACTTCAAACATTCACCAGCCGCGGCCCGCGTGGCCACGTTCTCCCACACGGATCGGGGAGGAGGACGTTGCCGGGAGACATTTCACAAATGGGTGGACTTAGTAGCAAAGGATATTTTCTCTAAAGACCATGTCATGCCTTCAGGCCTCCCAGGCTGCTTGTGGGGGGCGGGGGGCCTGACTGGGCATTGGGGAGGAGACTTGGACCTTGGGGTGGATGGTCTGATGCAAAGGGTTAGGCTTCCTTCCGTTCAGCTCCTGAGTCTTAAAAAAAAACAACTTTCAAAACTCAGAAACTCATTGTCCACTTTCCACTTCTGAGTGGAGTCCAGAGTGTCCTTTCCACGAATCCTATTTCCACACACGCCCAGTCCCTCGCGCCTGGAAGAGCAGAGGTGCTGTCTACCTGTCCCTGACACCTGGCACAGGTCCTGTGATGTGCCTGCGGCCGCGCTTCTCTCCCTCTCCTGGGGAGGCAGCGCCCTCCTGGGGAAGGCTTTTTCAATCGGCATTTACCTGGGATGGCTGCGTGGATGTTCCTACCTTCATCTCCAAACAGCCCTTTTCTGGGCGGCTGAGCGCTCGGTGGAGAGAACTCCTCTGGGGCCCAGGAGCAGCCTGGCAGGGCCCACCTGGGGCTGCTCTGCAGTTCCCCTGGCCCACACCTGCGCCCCCACGGCAGCCCCGCCCCCCCACGACAGAGCCCGCCCCGCCCACTGAGGCCCCGCCCCCACTGCAGCCCCGCCCACTGAGGCCCCGCCCCCGCGGAGGCCCCGCCCCCCGCCCAGCTCCCAGGCCCCAGGGCGCACCTGGTCCTCCAGTCCTCCTCCGACCTGGACCTGCTTTTGCGCGCGGCTCTCTGCTTCTCCTCCAGGCGCTTCTTCTCTTCACTGGCGAGATCTGAAATGAACCCCGACGGGAACCGGTTACGGGGGGCAGCGGGGAAGCACATCCCCTGGTGTTGGCACGACCTCCCCTGTATCAGACGCGCCCCAGCCGCCCTCTGTTAACCGGTGACCTGCACCCAGGTGGGCGGGAGGCACAGCCCAGGCTGAGGAGGCCCGCCTTCACCCGAAGGAGCCTGCTTAGGCCAAGGCCACAGGAATGATGTCGCTTCCCTGAAAAGCTGGGCAGAGACACCCAACACATGGGGATGTTCCTCAGTTCTTACTGAGACCTCACAGAGCGCCGGCCTTCCTTCCTCTCTTCCTTCCTTCCTCCCTCCCTCCCTCCCTCCCTCCCTTCCTTCCTTCCTGGCGGATTCAAACGATTTTCAGAAACACTGTGCACCGAGGCCCTGAAAACTCAGCCAAGTGCCTCCAGCGGGCACTGCGGACTGGCCACGTGTGTCCCCGTGGGGGGCTGCCCGCGAGCGTCCTTCGCGGGGGGGGGGCTGGCCACATGCATCCTTGGGGGGGCTGGCCACGTGTGTCCCCGTGGGGGGCTGCCCACGTGCGTCCTTGGGGGGGGGGCTGGCCACATGCGTGGGGGGGCGGCCTGGCCACATGCGTGGGGGGGAGCGGCCTGGCCACATGTGTCCCCGTGGGGGGCTGGCCTGCCCACCAGCCAGGAGCTCCCCGCTGAGACAGTCAGTCCCCAGGCCCCGCCCCAGGCCCCCCTCTGAGACCCCATGACCAAGAGGAAGTGCAACGCCAGGAGATAGAAAAGTTGTGGCCGCCCACTGGGCGGCGAAGCTCTTTGAGGCTTAGCAGGCGATACTTAATTCTAAAATATACAGCAAAACAGTCAGGAGGCACTTTACAGTTGGTAAAACTGTCATCTTTTCAACTTCCTCCCCGGCACTGAAGAGAGGCTTTTGGTTAGAACAGGCTGCTGGTTGCTGGGGGGAAGGGTGGGCCGGGGGGGGGGGGGGGGGAAGAGGTGAAGGGAGGAACAGACACGGGCAGCCACAGAGTCCGCACGGGGTGTGGAGCAGGCACCGGAGCAGTCAGTGACGCTGTCACTGCTGCGTGCGGCTGGGGTGCTGGCCCCCAGGGGACCCCTAAGTTACATCAACGTCTGACCACTCTGCGCCACCTGCAGCTAACGGAGTGGTGAGCGTCCGGGCTAACGGAGGGGGAAGAAAGGGGGGTACACCTCGGGTAACAGAGGACACGCAGTTACCGGGGCACCTCGGACGTGACGACTGGGAGCGCGCACAGCCACGGCAGCGTTCCAAACGTGAAACAAAAGCTGCCGAGTGTAAATCACGTTTTAACTCAAACATGTCCACGACGGCCCGTCTCCAAGGGCCGCTGTCTCCGTGCGACCCCCGAGTGTGGGCGGGAGCCAGGGAGGGACTGACCGCCGGCCGCGCTCGCCTTTCCTGTGACGTAACCAACGCCCCAGACTACAACGCTGTCCTCCACGGACGCCCGCATCAGCCGCAGGAACAGAACCGACCATCGCCCCACGGAAACGGCCCTCCCAGCAGCACCGCCCGCGAGGTACCGATTTCCCCGTTCTCCATGGCCCTGATGTCGGGCCGTAACCGGCAGTCCGTCTTGGGGATCACGCTCTCCATGTCCTTGTCGACCTCGTTCAGCACCATGGCGAAGCTGGTGAAGTTGTACATCTGCGGGAAGCAGGGCGCCCCCGTGAGCAGGTGCCGGGACACGGCTCCAGGGAACCCGCTGACGGCGGAGGGGGTCTGAGCGGACAGGGACCCGCCCCGTGGAAGGCAGGACGGGGCACCTCACTGTCCCCACTGGTGTCTGGGCCCCCCGGGGGTATCGGCCCAAAGGCATCTGGAAGCAGGCCTCACGGAATGCGCAGCCGTGTCGCGGCCACTTTAAGTAGAACTGTCAGCGCAGTCCCATTCCCGCTCCTCTCTCATGGAAATCATTCCTTGCGGGACCTCAAGAGGCTGCATCCACTTTGCACGGAATGAAGCCAGGGTCGCTCCTAAGGGATCACCAGCCCCCACCCCAACACCTCTGCCCGAGCCAGGCACCGGGGTGCCCCGCACAGAGTCCCGGCTCTCAGGCTCAGGGGGAGCGGGAACTGCCCCCCGAGCCCAGGAAGGGACAGCTGGGGCCTGTCGGGACCCCGCCGCTCCCACATCCCGCCTGCAGGGCCTGCACACGCAGGAGGAGCAGCCGCGGGGCCGAACGTGGACAGCTTGGCCGTGTCCGAATTGGGGGGCCGGGGGGCTATCCGCCACAGGAGGACGCTTCCGGGGATGACAAACACGCTCTCAGAATCGGGCATCGGCATCTCGTCCGACTCCTCAGATGCACTCATCTGGAAGAACCAGCCGACGAGCAGAATTAAAACGCTTTAAAAAGAGTCACTCACAAATTGGAAAACGGCACCATTTACACACTGCACCCACCAGGGTGCACCCGCCTGGCCGGACCCTGACTCTCCTCATCTCCGCGCCAGGCCCTCAGCCTCGGGCGTCGGTAAAGCCACAGCGATCGAGCGCCGGGAGCTTGGTGTTTGCAGCCTGAGTGGCGTCTGCATTCGAGGCTTTACTGTCACCACCTCTCACCATCGTGTTTGTGTTTTCGAAGTTGTGTGTGTTTTTAAGGCAGGATAACTCAGCTGAGTATTTCCTGGAGCACGATGAGACCTTCGTGAGAGGTTACGTTCCCGGGGCAGTTAACACAACGACCACGGACTCTACACCAGCAGGCGTCCCGAGTGCGTGGGACGGAAAGGAATCCTGCGATGGAAGCGCTTAAAGAGAGCCCTGGAGGTGGGCATCTGTTCGTGAAAAGGGTTCGAGGACTGTGGCATTTACCCGCCCGTTAAAACAAGGCTCAGGGAGAAAATGACATGCGCGCGTGAGCAGGACGGGGGCGAGGTCAGACTGTGACCTAGTAGCAGGCCGCCCCCCGATGCCACCTTCCAGGAGGCTCACCTGTTTGCTGTGCTTCTTCTCTTCCGTGTTTTTCTTATCGTTTTTCTTGAAGGCGTCGAACGTGGCGGGGTCGACACTGTACAGACATTCGGTCCACTTCCCGTAGAGGGCGCAGAGCTTCTTTTTGCTGCCGGGACACCGAGGCTCAGCCGGCAGTCAGACCAGCTCCCCTACCCTGACTGCTGTTATACAGAGGCTTATCATAGACCAGAGGCCCAGTGCACGAAATTCATGCATGGGGGGGGGGGGCCCTCAGCCCAGCCTGCACCCTCTCCAATCCGGGACCCCTCAGGGGATGTCCGACTGCCAGTTTAGGCCCGATCCCAAGCCTAAACTCGGACATCCTTCTCACAATCCGGGACTGCTGGCTCCTAACTGCTCGCCTGCCTGCCTGATCGCCCCTAACTGCCCCCCGTGCCAGCCTGATCACCCCTAACTGACTCTGCCTGCCAGCCTGATCACCCCCAACTTCCCCACCCCACCCCCCGCCGGCCTGGTTACCCCCAACTGCCCCCCGTGCCTACCTGGTCACCCTTAACTGCCCCCCTGCTGGCCTGGCCGCCCCCGCCAGCCTGGTTACCCCCAACTGCCCCCCCTGCCGACCTGGTGGCCCCCAATTGCCCCCCCCCTGCTGGCCTGGTCGCCCCACGCAACCTGCTGTTTAGTTATTTGGTTGTCCCTCACTAACCCCCCTGCCGACCTGTCACCCCACGAAGCCTGCTGGTCGTTACTGTTACTGGGACTGCGTCCTAGAAAATTTGCATATTCCTCTATTATTAGTATAGATTTTTTAAAGAAACAAAGAGTGCCTGTAAGAAAGATTTTTCCAACGTATTGAAAAGCCTCCTTCTGAGGTTACGGCAGCAGGTTTCAATGCTATTCAGCAAACACCACCTAATATAGTCAAGCATTTTCAATGGACGCTTTACCTTTTATCTTGAATGTAGCCTTCGACTTTGTGTAACTCCTTCCCAAAAAGGCCACATGGCTTGAAATTCAACACACATTTGTCCCCGGTCCTACGAAGGAGACGTGGAGCCCAGGTTAGCACTCAGCACGGCAGAGGCAGCAGAGAGTGAGGACTATGGTGCCGTTCCTAGCAGCAGCAGCTACCGGGCCCACCCCACGGAAAAGTGAAGCGAGGCCCTAAAGAGTAAGGGGCTTGTTGCTATGGGATGAGCATCTGTGTCCCCCCAAATCCATGTTAAAGCCCTAGCCCCCGACGAGATGGAGTTTGGAGGTTCTCAGGTCACAAGGGTGGAGCCCTCGCGAAGAGGGTTAGTGCCCTCAGAAGGGACAGGAGAGATTCTCTCTCATTCTTTCTCTCTCTCTCTCTCTCTCTCTCTCTCTCGCTGCCAGGGGAAGACACACAACGTGGCCACCTGCAAACCGGAAGAGGTCTACCCAGACATCACCCCTGCGCCCCCTCATCGGGGATGTGCCGCCCTCCGCGCCGTGGGAAGTGAAGTCCCACTGTTACGGCCAAGCTCGCAGGACCCTTGCCTAAGGTCACCAACAAGGCCTGGACCCAGCTCTTCCTGTGATGTCCCCAGCCCCACCCTCTGCGCGAATAATACGAACTCAACATAAGCACAGCGAGCGGCTGTATTAAGATTCGCCGAGGCCGGGGCAGCTCAGCCGTCGGCGAGTTCACACTCGTCAGAAACAGCCATGAGTTCTGTTCATCGAATGAACGGACGTCTCCTTGTCTAACAGTGACAGAGCTTGTTCTGCACGTATCTAGAGCTTTTTTTTTTTTTTTAACGAGGCCGCTGAGCGCGATGGTGACATGGAGGGAGCCGGGCGCCCGGGGGCCTTGCCTGTGGTTGGTGATCTCCATGGTGCCGTACTGCTCGATCCAGAGCTTCCCCACGATGATGTTGTGCACGCAGCAGGTCGGGTTTGTCCACGTATACGCCTCGTTGTGTCTGAAAACAAGGCAGAGCCAAACCCAGAATCGTAAGCGAGAAGTGTTGTTTTGTCTAAAAAAGCGCATTTGTGTCCAACGCCCCTCTGAGGACAGCCCTTCGGAGTTGGCTCCCGGCAAAGCAGTATAACAGTTAGGTGAGACCGTATGTAAAAAATAAAATTAGAGGCAGAACATAAAAATGAAGGCCGATTACTTAGCACTTTCCAGAGCAAGTACCCTCTGCTCATCGAAGGGAAAAAGTCATGTATGTGAATAAGCTCCATTGTTTTTCAGTCCTCACCTGAGGACATGTTGACTGATTTGAGAGAAAGAGGAAGGGGGAGGGAGGGAGAGAGGGAGGGAGGGGCTGATGTGAGAGAGGAACACCAACCGGTTGCCTCCCTCCCGTGCACGCCCTGAACAGGGATCGGACCTGCGACCTCGTGTTCCCGTCCCTGCCCACCAGCTGTACCTCTGCCCAGGGCATCCTAGCAGTGGGGTGGTGCCCTAACAGCCTCTGAGGTCAGCTTCTTCGGTGTGTACAACGCATTTTAAATTCTGTAGGTGAGTAATTTCTTCTTCCCCATTCCTGAGGAGTGGCCCCTTGTACGGGTTAACCATGCAGTCACTGAGATCTAAGCTGCTTCCAGGTCTGGGGACTACGAATAAGAATCTGCACATATCTGTGCACGGGTCGATGTGAGAAGAGGAGTCTTCGTGTCTCCAGAGCAGGGGCCACTTGGACATTGACAACGTCCAGGTCTTTCCTCGCCAGCAGGAGGGACAGGCTCACGTGGGCGGAGTCTGTCTTCCCTGGAGCTGGAGCTCCCGCTTTCTCTACGGGAAAGAGAGCCCCCAGCTGACCCGACGTCTGGGCGGGCCCCACGCTGCTAGCTCGGCGACCCAGAGCGAATCCAGTCTGAAAGGCGGTTAAACAAAGCGTGATCGCCGCGGTCTACAGAAAGCATGTTTCCTAACAACCGCCTCACGTGGTCAACTGCTTGCTAACTCCAAACAGATCCGAACATCAATTCAGACCCCCAGATCCATCGACAACGGCCATTACCCGTCCTCAGTTCTACCTGCAGGTAGGTAGCCGACACTCCTTCTCCAGCTTCTGAACAGGATCAGGTCTGTGTGTGAACATGTATACTCATGTGTGATGTGTCTACTCATATGTGATGTGTATATTCATGTGTGAATGTATACACTCATGTGTGATGTGTCTACTCATGTGTGAATGTGTATACTCATGTGCAATGTGTATACTCGTGTGTGATGTGTATACTCATGTGTGAATGTATACACTCATGTGTGATGTGTTTACTCATGTGTGAACGTATATACTCATGTGTGATGTGTACACTCATGTGTGAACGTGTATACTCATGTGTGAATGTGTATACTCATGTGTGAATGTGTATACTCATGTGCGATGTGTATACTCGTGTGTGATGTGTATACTCGTGTGTGATGTGTATACTCATGTGTGATGTGTATACTCACGTGATGTATATACTTAGGTGTGAATGTATAGACGTATGTGTGAATGTACATACTCATGTGTGAATGTTTATGATAATGTGTGAATGTATAGACTTAGATGTGAGTGTATACTTATGTGTGAATACACTCATGTGTGAGCATATAGACTTATGTATGAATATCAATACTAATGTGTGAATGTATAGACTTATGTGTCAATGTATATGCTAATGTATAGACTCCTGTGATGCGTATGCTCGTGCGTGATGTGTATGCTCATGCGTGATGTGCATGCTCGTGTGCACGTGTCTATACAAATGGCTTGGCCCAGCTTACTGGAGAAGCTCGAGGGTGATGGTCCCTTTGGGCTCTGCCTCGACGCTCTTGCCCCAGAACTTGAGTTTGGGGTAGATGGAGCCGTGGAAGACGAAGTCGTTGTTCAGCCCCTCGGCATGGAAGGCGCTGATGGGCGGATGATGGCTGACCTGCTCAGAGATGAGTCTGAAGCCAAGGTCATCTCTGAAGATTAAGAAAAAAGTAACATCGTCATTAATTCTCATCACGGACTGTGTACATTATTGTCATTTCAGTTAAAACATATTACAGACTCAACCAAGTAAGTAAATCTAAACTTATTAACCCGATGAAAGAACAAGTTAATAGAACTGTACCAATGCACCCAACCACTAAGTCCTCTGTTACTCTAACTCCAGCCATTTAAACATATTAAAATTAAGAACACCACGTGAATTTCAGTGAGCTGCACAAACTGATAACATTAGCAACGGAAGTCTAAAACGTTTCATTCCTTCCTATTCAGATAGAGGGTCTAGGCAGGCGTCCTCAAACTACGGCCCGCGGGCCACATGCGGCCCGCCGAGGACATGGATCCGGCCCGCCGGGTGCCGCTGCCTGTCCTGCTTAGCAGCTGACGCGTCCCGGGCCCGCAGTGCGCATAGGAATTTGTTCATAGTTTTTTTTTTTTTAACTATAGTCCGGCCCTCCCACGGTCTGAGGGACAGGGAACGGGCCCCCTGTTTAAAACGTTTGAGGACCCCTGGCTAGTGTGTCTACTATCGAATATCGAGGGGATGGATGAGACCAAAACTGTGCGGAGAAGAAGGGGAGCACTCAGAAAATTAAAGCCAAAGGCATCCCTGATCGCACGTAAGCACGAAGCGGGCGGCGGCCAGCACACCCTGCAGTGCAGACACACTCGCTGCCGTTACGCCCACTGGACACATTCACCCAAATTCGTCTCATGGATTATAAACCCCCAACATGCCTATGATCGACGTAAGAACAGGACGACAACCCCACGGGAACAGAATCGTAAAACCCCACAACTAAAAGTTTCAATGTTTGCATCATCCCTGAAACAGGAAGCGTCGTAGAAACAAGCATCCAAACTGCTAACGGGCTCCAGTCACACAACCTCGCTGTCGGCGATGCTCGGAGCATCTGTTTTCCTCTTTCGTTTTAAAGGCTGTCCGGTTCGTTTTAAAGGCTGTCCGGTTCATTTTAAAGGCTGTCCGGTCGTGCACAGTCGCTCAGGGGCGGGGGGGGGGGGGGGACCTTACCGGACCAGCTCGTACGTCTCTCCCAGCAGCGGGTTGAAGGGCTTTCCCGTGCGCTCCCACTGCGAGGCCACGGCGGACACGGCGAAGGCGGCCACACACTGTGGGACGGGACGGGACGGGACGGGCATCGGGGTTAGAACAGCCTCGCCTGCTCCGTCAGGCACTCAGCTCTGCTTCGGGCTGTAATTTACCGCCCGGCCGGCGTGGCTCAGGGGTTGAACGACGACCTCTGAACTAGGAGGTCACGGTTCGGTTCCCGGTCGGGGCACAGGCCCGGGGTGCGGGCTCGGTCCCCAGTGGGGGGCGTGCAGGAGGCAGCCGATCCACGGTTCTCTCTCACATTGATGTTTCCATCTCTCTCCCTCTCCCTTCCTCTCTGACATCAATAAAAATACGTTTTATGAAATAAAAGGAAGACTCAGAACGGTTGTGCCCTGGACCCTACTGCTTCCCCGCGGCCCTCAAGGGTCCTCCCACCCCGTGGTGCTCTGACCGGGGATGGCGGGAAGACGCAGAGGACACCAGACACGCTGACGTCGGTTCCATGACATTCCCCCGCCACCTGCTGACGTCACAGGACTCTGTCCCTGTCTCTGGGGCGGGGCGGGGGAGGTGGGAGGCAGGGAAGTCTCTGGGGCCTCACTCGCCCTCCAGGGCTCGCTCCGCCACCCACCTGCATCCTCTCGGCGGGGTCGGAGAGCGAGCTGGCCTTCTGGATGAGGTACGTGTGCTCCATGTACTCGGTGAGTCGCTGCAGGAAGCTCAAGGGCTCATTGAAGATGACGGGCATGGTGATCTTGGAGAGCTCCTGTGCGGAGAGAAGCGTCACCCGCTGCGCACACAGCCAGCGCCCGCTGTGCGCACAGCGTCCCCTGGAGAGGAAGCATCGGGAAGGAGCGCCTCCTGGAGCGAACACCAGCTCAACCACCGGTCTCCCCGAGCACCCGCGCGTGGAGCCTGCTGTCCCAGGGAGCGCGCCCCCGCAGCCCGAGACCCGACTCCCGGGGAGTCTGCCTTGGGTCGGGGTTAGGACACGGGCTGTGCGGCGGACTCGGGATTATCACACACCGTCTGCTGCGAATGATTTTCCAGAATAAACGTCAGGCGACGCTTGACGGACCACAGGGAGGTTTTGTGCGCACATCGATCCACTGTTCGCTGTGGACAGGGACCGGAAGGCCCCTGCACATCCTACAGGACAGGTTTCACCTCTGTCTGCAGAATTACACACACAGTCCATGTCCACAGGTAACTCGATAACTGGGCAGGGTTCTCTGACCTGAATTACAACCTGTTCACCGCAGGCGGCCAGCACGCACAGGGAGGTCCTTTAACAACTCACTAGGCAACAAACTTATCCTGGTATTCTCTGGAATGTTCTGGAATGTTCTGGTACCTTCCCAGCTTTCCACCTACCCTCTTTCCCTTTTCCTGGGAGTCAGGTCTCTCCTGAGCCTGCGGACTGCAGACAGACGGTCAGGGGACCTCCGCAAGGCGACCATCTGAGTGACTGTCCCAGCTCTGAGGTTTTCCCCGTGAACATTCCCGTCTTTACCGACCTCCACCATCCAAGACAGCACAGCCTTCACAGAACTGGACCCGGAGCCCGGGAGGAACCACCCCTCGTTCGGTGCCACGAGCGGACCCAGGATCAGGCCTGCGGCAGCTCAGCTGCGGAGAGCAATGGCGGGAACGGCGCAGCCTGGGGGAGACAGCGTGCAGGCTCCTGGGAAGAGGAAGCTAGAGCCACCGTGGGACCCAGCGACCCCAGGCCGGGCTACAGCCCCGGGAACAGACGGCCATCTCCGGAGCCATCCCTCCCGTGCTCACGGCTCCACCGCTGGCTGCTTCCCGCACCGCCTGCTCACGCGAGGCCTGTGTGCCCGCCGCGGGGTCACGGGTCAGCGGGTCCTCCTGCTAACGAACCACCCGGCGACATCCCTGGAGGGCGGTCATCCTGGCATCGCCCACGGCACCGGACCGGGGAGCCCACGGCCAGCCCCCTCCCCCGGTCCTCCCCTGGGTCCCCGGCCACGAGCTCGCTCCCAGTCGGGCACGGAGCACAGCTGCGCTTCCCCGCCCCGTCACGGAGGCGAGCTCCCTGAATGCCAAGCCTCCTCTCTACCGAGCCACACCCGTTCCCCCGGCGAGACGGCAAACACGTGGGTACGAAGCACACGCTCGGGACACAGTCTGGTTTTAGGAACACGTTGTTTGTGGACACGGAACAGGCATCAGACGTCACAGCACCAACTCGCAGGTGGTGTCCCTGGGAGCCCGCGGCACAGTCACGTGACCGTCTTCCTGGAGTTCTGCTGTCTCCCCCGAGCTCCCCGCAGTGAACATCTATCATCTTCCCACCAGGGTCAACCAGAGGTCATTTCAAACCTAGCACTTTCCACCTGGGGCACCGACAGGACGGAAGCTAACCTCGCACCACAGCAACGGGTGCCCGCACACCCACGCACACACAGACACGTGCACACACACGCACACACACGCACACACATGCACATACAGACGTGCACACAGACACGTGCACACACATGCACACACATGCACACACATGCACATACAGACGTGCACACAGACACGTGCACACGTACACAGACACGTACACACAGACACATGCACGCAGGCACGTGCACATGCACACACAGATGTGCACACACATGCACATGCACGTACACACAGAGATACATGTGTGCACACACACGCAGAGACACGTGCACACACATATGCATGCACACGCACATGCACACACGCACACACATATGCACATACACAGACACCTGCACCTGCACACGCACACACACGTCGATCATACAGCAGGCAAGAGAAAACAGTGTGCGTGGCACAGAAAAAGCAGATCGAGGACGTGTGCGCAGGCTTGCCCAGCCCCAAGCTAAGACTCGGCTGTAAACAGACGGTGGGAAGGTGGCCCGAGGGTGGGGAGGCAGGGGGGGGGGGCTGGTGGGGAGGGCGCGGACTCTGAGTCCTGCCAGATGGAGAGACTCCCGGGGGCAGAGGGTGGTGGTGGCAGAGCTGCGTTCATGCGGTTCACGCCACTGAACTCACATGAAAACAGGCAAGATGGCAGACCGCACGTCACGGGCATCGCACCCCACTTTTCAAAAAGGAGAAGGGATGGGCTGAGACCCAGTGCCCTCGCTGCCCACTGCGTGCTCCCAGGAGCCCCTCACTCTCCCCAAGTGGGGACTTCGCTGCCCACCTCACAGGCCCGTGAAGGTTAGATTCGTTCACATACAACCACTTAGCATCGTGCCAGGCACACGTGACGTGAGCAACCAACGCCGGCCACCCTCCTCCTCCTCACACACGGGAGCGAGCGCGCCGCGTCCTCCATGACCCGGAGGCAAAGAGGCTGCGAGGCTGGGCTGCGCCCCCTGGACGGGCAGCCGGGCAGCCGAGCTCTAAAGAAGCCACTGAGCACCTGGCTTCCCAGCGCGCCGTCAGCGGGGAGGGAGGACGGCTCCTCCTGGCGTCCGGCCGGCAGGGGTCGCTGCAGGCTGGCTGGGTGCCCTCCATCCCAGACCACAGCTCCCGGCAGGGGTGCCCAGCCCGCCCCCCGAGGAGCTGGGACTGGGCTCAGCTCTCTCCTTGGGTCGCATTGCTGTGCACAGCAGCAGGGAGCTCACTTAGAAATGTGAAGGATTTATTCGTTCAAGAAACAAAGACGTTTTCCCCTAAAACTATCACGAGGGCCGTAAAGTGCTCACTGAGAGGGGAGACACTGTTGGGGCGATGTGCGGGTCAGAGGGGCATCCCGGCCAGGGACCCCTCCCCACCCCACAGCCACCCCGGGTCTGCGCCCTTTCCCACATGCGTCTCCCTGGGAAAGGTGGGCATGCGCAGAATGGGCAGCCGAGTGTCTCCGCGCTCCCGGCGGGTCAGCACCAGCTGAGTCAGCAGGGCAACGAAGCGTGCACGGCCCGGCCACGTGGCTCGGCGACGGAGCATCGACCTGTGAACCCAGAGGTCACGGTTCCATTCCCGGTCAGGGCACAGGCCTGGGTGGCGGACTCCATCCCCAGTGGGGGGCGTGCAGGAGGCAGCCGATCCATCGTTCTCTCTCATCATGGATGTTTCTCCCTCCCTCTCTCTCCCTTCTTCTCTGAAATCAATAAAAACATTTTAAAAAAGAGTGTGGTACCAACTCCGGAGACCAACACACGAAGGACATGGTTTGATCCTATTCAACGAGTAGATTCTTTTTTTTTTTTTTTTTTTTGATATTTTACAGAGAGGAAGAGAGAGGGATAGAGAGCTAGAAACATCGATGAGAGAGAGACATCGATCAGCTGCCTCCTGCACACCCCCAACTGGGGATGTGCCCGCAACCAAGGTACATGCCCTCGACCGGAATCGAACCCGGGACCCCTCAGTCCCCAGGCCGACGCTCTATCCACTGAGCCACACCGGTTAGGGCAATGAGTAGATTATTTCTAATCACCAGGAATTCTAAAAGGTTCTTAAACCCCAACCCGTTTCCTTCCGTGACTCGTGGGTCAGCTCTCAGTGTGACCCCGCTGCCCGCACCCCCAGGGCAGGGGCAGGTATGGAAATGGGAAGGCACGCGTCTGGCAAAACGCAACGGGGGTGGAAGGGAGAGAGAAGACCCGAGAAGAAACGCAGGCAACCCAGGCGCGGGGAGCAGCCCCCCTCCCCGAGAGCAGCACGTGCCGTTTCAGACACGCCAGGGGCTTGCGTGTCATTCCCTCTACTCGTCTGTGGTTATCTACATAGTAAAGAACTAATATGCTAATTAGACCAACAGCCGAACGACCTTCCGGACGTCCTTCCGGACAACCTTCCGGACGAAGCCGGGGCTGCGAGGGGCTGAGCGGGCCAAGTCCCTTGCCTGAATTTCGTGCATCGGGCCTCGGGTTTCTAAATAACCTCACGTTATCTAGTTGCTAGCACCTCCCGCTCCTCGATGTGCAAGGAGAAACTCGGTGACACAGCCACACGCCGTTCCCTCCTGGAGATGCACGGAGACACCGCTCCTTCTCGTGCAATGGCGTCCGCTATCGCGTTTGTGCGATGTCGCGTCCCGCTCGTCAGCCCCGTGCGTGCCCCCGTGGGAAAGGCACCCGTGAGCAGCGTGGAGGCCGGGTTCCGGGAGAAACATCGGCTGGAGTGCCCGTGCCTCTGAGCTCAGGCGGCGGGGAAATTAAATATTCACGCCGCGCCATTCCACCCCGTGACCCAGCTAGGAGCCGCGTCTCAATGCATCCGCCCAACGCACAGCCACCAGTGCTGACGCGGCGGGAAGCCTTAACTGCGAACGCTCTCAGCTGATGAACCCGGGAGAGAGGGGAGAGCGCGCACGCTGCTTCCTCACGTGAGGACCACCGTAAGCAGCACAAAGGCAGGCCCCGGTGGCCTCGACCGACAGGAGGACAGCGTCCAGCGTCGCAATGCCCAAAGGCGCGAACGCTGAGGGCTGGGTTCTAGGCAGGAACTCGGCTCCCGGGCTGAGTCCCGGCAGGTCCTCATGGGGACGTGAGCGAGGGGGCTCCTCGGGCCTCAGCGGCCAGGCTGCTCCCGCGATGTGCCCCCGGGGAGGAGGAAGCTGGGGAGTCTTTCCCCGCCCCCCAGCCCGCGACACCCCACCTCCCACAGCTTCCGGGGACGTGAGGTCACCGCTCACATCCAAGGGCCTCGGGGCCCAAGGTCTCGCAGCTGGTGCTCCTCAGTGGCTCCCCCTTCACAGCGTGTCCACCGTCACCTCCTCCCTCCCCCGAGGTCCCTGCCCTCTGGGCACCCCGAGATGTCCCGGCCCCCCACCCTTACGCAGTGACCCCGCTGCCCTCACTCCCAGGGCAGGGGCAGGTATGGAAGAGGCACCCCAGGAAGGAAGGGCGATGGAGGGGGGAAGGGGGCGCTTGTGTGTGACCCCCGCGGGCGCCTGGGTGCAGCTGTGGCAAACGAGGGAGGGGCCAGCAGGAAAACGGGAGGGGAGGTTCCCTTCCTCTCCTCCCCCTGGTCCCCTGCCCCCTGGTCCCCTGCCTGGCCACCCACTGGGACGCGGGTGACAGGGACGCACCGGCTGGGCGCCTGGCCGATAGTCTCCACTCACTCCGGGCGCCGACGGCCCAGCAGGGTCCCGGGCAGAGAGCTCCGGGAACCCACGTCCCCACGGGCTCCTTACCCGGAGCCCCGGCCCGCGCGGGCCACCCGCCACCTAACGTAGACACCCCTGTGCCAGCTGCACCCCGCCAGGAGTCTCCCTGAAGTGTGAGCGCCTGGGGCAGCGAAAGACAGCTTGGACCCCTGTGACACCTACTAAGACCCCTTCCGCGCGCACAGGGCCCCACCCAGGTGGGGGAGGCCCCGCTCGGTGGGGGAGCCCCGCTCGGGTGGGGGAGGCCCCGCTCGGGTGGGGGAGGCCCAGCTCATCTGGGGGAGGCCCTGCTCGGGTGGGGGAGGCCCCGCTCGGGTGGGGGAGGCCCAGCTCATGTGGGGGAGCCCCGCTCGGTGGGGGAGGCCCCGCTCGGTGGGGGAGGCCCCGCTCGGTGGGGGAGGCCCCGCTCGGTGGGGGAGGCCCCGCTCGGTGGGGGAGGCCCCACTCATGTGGGGGAGCCCTGCTCGGGTGGGGGAGGCCCCGCTCGGGTGGGGGAGGCCCCACTCATGTGGGGGAGGCCCCGCTCGGGTGGGGGAGGCCCAGCTCATGTGGGGGAGCCCCGCTCGGGTGGGGGGGCCCCGCTCGGTGGGGGAGGCCCCGCTCGGTGGGGGAGGCCCCGCTCGGTGGGGGAGGCCCCGCTCGGTGGGGGAGCCCTGCTTGGTGGGGGAGGCCCCGCTCGGTGGGGGAGGCCCAGCTCAGTGGGGGAGGCCCGCTCAGATGGAGACACACATTAGAATCAGGGTCTCCCAGCCGCGCCCCCACCTGGGACGCGTATTTCAGGTCAGCGCAGAGGCAGGTGGCAGAGGCGCTCAACGTGAACTACTTGCTTCTTCTGTCCCATCTCTCGAGTCATCCCGGCCCTGTCCGACCGAGACCCTCCCTAAGACGTGGACTTCAGGAGGGGCCGTGGTCACAGAGACCTCGCGAGCCTGTCTGACTCCCAGGCACCGTCCACCCGAGGGTCAGCTGGCGGGGGTGCGGGGTGCCGGCCTGGGGGGAGGGGGCAGGCGTCTGCATGGAGGGAATTGGCTAACTGAGGATCTGAGGGGGAAGTGTTAAAGCTCGTGCCAAGATAAAAGCATTTCACCAAAACTAGATCGGCAAAGGTGTGTTTCAGTGAAAAACATTCCAATTTCCTCCTCAGCCTGGCGGTCCGCAGAGGGAGGGGAAGCAGCTCGTGAACCAGGGCCGGGTCCTGGCCAAGCTTACCCGCTCGTCTCCTAGCAACCGAGATGCCTACGGCCCGCGAGGCGACGAGACCTCTGCAGGTTCGGTCTCCCCGAATGCTTGCTGTCAGACCCGAGGGGAGCCCTCGTTAGGCTGTCGGCTTCTGGATCACAAAAACCATCTCTGGTGACAATTACGCTCCGACTCGGGCATATCGTTGGGAAAGAGTCAAAGAACTGAACGATATTTCTAGACAAAAACACACCACGTCTACTCCCATCTGTTCTATGAACACGAGCGAATGTGTTAGCCCAGGGGGTGGGCAAACTTTTTGACTCGAGGGCCACCATGGGTTCTTAAACTGGACCGGAGGGCCGGAACAAGAACATGGATGGAGTGTTTGTGTGAACTAATATAAATTCAAAGTAAAGGAGCGGAGGGGAGAGCAAGAGAACCGGATAGAACAGCCGGATCCGGCCCGCGGGCCGTAGTTTGCCCAAGGCCGTGTTAGCCCCTCAGCCTGTTCCGTCAGAACGTAATTGTTGCTGAAGATCCAGTCTCATTTTAGCAACGGGTGGTTTTCCTTCTCAGATAGCTAAACCCAATGCAGAAAACCCCGTTTTACAAATGACGTTTCGCCTGTTCGGTTAATATTTTCACACGTGTTGTCCTGTTGGCTGTTTTCTCACTCATATGCTAACATACTTGATGCAAAGGAACGTTTAGCACGTAAAGTCTCACGGTCGCCGGACGGACATCGTCAACGGCCACCGTTACGAGCTCTGGGGACAGCACAGTCTGGGAGGGTAAGCGACAAAGGCCTTCAAAGCAGCAGGCTGGGCGAGGAGGATGCTCTGCAGCTGACACCGGAGGGAACCAGCTGGTCAGCGCCGTGGAGGCAGGCGCTGGCCTCAGACACACAGCAGCCAGGCTGGCGGGCACTCGTCCGCACCGAGTCCCGACACCTCCCCTGGCTGACCCGGGAAGTGACGGATGCGGGAGGCGGCCCGGCAGCCCTCCCCCGCGGCCAGAGCACAGAGCCACGGGGCGAGCTCGCAGGCACGGCCGCCCGCCCAGCTGAGAGGACGCGGCACCAATTCCAGCTGTGGGGTCCACTCGCCCGCGGTGTGAGCCGACTGGGCGACCTGGACTCCCTTCCCCTGAACGCCACGGAGGGCATCGCCTGCTGGGACCAACGCGGTCCCGGCCACAACGCCTTCACCAGGGTTTCGGGAACACGACGCTGAGGAGTAAACGAATATTAACTTGGTCCCGACACCGTCATTTCCAAAGGGACCGGAGTTGTCATGAATGCCTCGTTTAGCACCAACAGGAGGGGGTCTGACGCGTCTTCACGGCCTGAGGCGGGTTCGCGCCCGGCCCTCCCCCTCCTCGGTGTTGGTCCTGAGACCGAGCTCTCTCCGAAGACCTCCCGGCCAGTCTCATAAATGACCCCTCGACCTCTCCATGTGCCCCCACCTGCACGTATCCCCCAACGCGTCCTCGCAGACCGTGGCCGGCCCCAGCGGCCGAGCGCAGCTGGCCGGCCCTCCAGGCGTGGGGTCAGAAAACATTCGTTCAAAGTGCCCGCCCCCAGGTCCACCCCCGGGCCTCACACGCAGGTCCAGGTCTCACAGGGCAGAGAGCAGGGGCAGCAGGAAATGCCGAGGGGAGCGCAGTCCCGGGAGCAGGGTCGCGAGGGCCACCACGGAGGGGTTTGGAGGGAGGACACCGCCCAGCACGGGGACGCGCCCGGAACCGCACGCAGGCCCACAGCTCAGCACATGCAGGTTTGACATGTTCACCGTTCTCGTGGGTCCAAGGTCATGCAAGAAGCAGGGAGAGGACTTGACCCAGAACGGCAGCCCGACTGGCGGGCTGGGGGTGGCTGTCCCACAGACGCGCAGACAGAACCTCGGTCTGCAGCCGCCCCAGCACCAGGCCACCTGCAGAGCAGCCGAGCCCAGCGAGGTCACGCCCATCCAGCGCCGTGCGGGAGCCTGCTCTGTGCACAGGCGTCCGCGTGGACAGATGCTCTTGCCCCAGGGGGTCTGCCCTCTCCAAGAGGGTTCTGGGTAACCGGGCCAAGTCTGTGGGGAACGGTCACCTCCTTCCCGATTTCCCACCGAGAAGTCGCAGCAGAGCCACGCGGACGGGCACAGAGTGGCTCGTGCGGTCAGGAAGCTGCAAGCTGGTCCCGCTGGAATCTGGGCAGCTCCGTCGGCACGGCTGTGCCCCCCGCCCCACTCTCTTCCGCAGGAAGCACGCGGCTCCCTGTCACCGGGACACAGGCCGTGACCATCCCAGGCGCTTACCATGCCGATGCACTTCCGGAGAATGCTCCAGATGCTGAAGTCGTTTCTGGAGAACATGGGGGACGGCAAGCTCGTTCTGAAAAAGAGAAGAAAACGGAGACTCCGATGTAATGGCACTGACGCGGGAAGGAAAGGGGCTGCACGATGTCGGGGGGGGCAGGGGGGCCAATGGGAAAAGGGGGGCGTCTGTGATGCTTTCGACAACAAAGATAAACTTTAAAAAGAACCAAGTGGGTCACCGACGGGGAAACGGGGTGGGTCTGGGCGGAGCCCTTCTCCCTGCCATCCCGACCCCGAGGGGTCCCCCCCGGACCCGGTCCCTGAGCTTCCGTTGGTGATGCCTGGGTTCTCCCGCAGGGTCCGCCGCCCGGGCCCCCTCAGGGGGCGCCGTGCCCACAGCCACGGGCGCTGCGGACCCGCGTTTGGTTGAAGACAGAATTGTGCACCTGAAACCTGTCTAATTTTGCTCATCGGTCACCCCAGTGAATTCAAGAAAAAGGAAAAAAAGAACTGAAACCAAATGCCCTGCCAAAATAAACAGATGAACGGAGTCCGTGAGACGAAACGGTCCGTCACCTCGTCGTCGTCATCGAGACAATGATAATCTCCTGCCCGTTTATTTTAAAGAGGCGGAGGGAAGGCACGTTCTTACATCAGGTAGCAGATTCAACGTTTTTTAATTATTTAAACGGAACAGGATCCGTTTCCATCTCTTGCCATCCCTCCTGCTGCGGGAGGCGGCCCTCGGGAGAAACGAGCCGGGAGAGCGGCGAGCACAGGCCGCCCGGCCAGACTGAGGACGGATTCTTCTCGGCCCCGGGACCTCTCTGAGGGCCATTATCCTGGTTGTAGGCGCCCTTTCTCTGCACGGAGGACACTCGCCGTACCAGGGACGGGCGCTGTCCTGGCTCTGCTTTCAGCCGGACAGATGGCGCGGGCCGGCCCCTCGACCGCACAATCGCTGGCTTTTAGCACCAAGCCCATCCCCGCTGTTTTCCCACGTGACACGGCTCCGTGCGGTCCCACAGGGCTCCCGGCCCCCGAGCTGGAGACAGACCCGGCTGAGCCCAGCTCATCCGTGAAGGGCGCCCGCCGGACGTGCAACTGCAGGTCTGGGCGGTGCTACGTATGGGGTGGCGGACACTACGTGCGGCTCGTCCCGGTGGGGCCCGAGCCGCAGCTCCTCAATCCGCCTGCGGGACCCCCAGCCCCTGCCCCTGCTGCAGCGCCTCCGGGTCAGACAAGGGCGAGGCCCTGGGCAGCTTTTGCCACTCGGACCCTGGCCCAGACCTCCAGCTAGGAGCCCAGGGAGTCTCAGTCCGATGGCGGTGAAGACGCGATGGGAAAGCCCTTTTTGTCTTGTCATTTAATAACTCTTGGTATTCTTCGTCGTTTCAATGTCACATGACCTGGGAGAAAGTGCCAGAACGATTCGGTCCGAATAACATGGAAAAAGAAATTTATATATTTTTTATCGACTTCAGAAAGGAAGGGAAAGGGAGAGAGATAGAAACATCCACGATGAGAGAGAATCATGGATCGGCTGCCTCCTGCACGCCCCCCACTGGGGATGGAGCCCGCAACCCGGGCCTGTGCCCCGACCGGGAGTCGAACCCTGACCTCTTGGTTCACAAGTGGACGCTCACCCACGGAGCCGTGCCGCCCGGGCACATGTTTCATTTAATTGAAACGATGAAAGAAAAAATCCCAAATTCAATTTTCTTGTGCTTCAAACATTCCACTGACGTTATTAAATGGTGTCAGAACGGACCTGCGGGCACTCCTATCCCAAATCCCTTCCGAATGGCTGACGGCTCTCAGCCTCACCATCCTTTTCCCTGCCTGTCCCCTCCCGACCCGCGCACAGGCACGCACGGCTGTACCTCCCCGAGGTCAGGGAGGGACTGTGTCTGTTCTCCGCTGCATCCCCCACCCGGCCCAGTGCTCTGCATGGAGCAGGGGCTCAACTAATGTCCATTTAGGTTGAAATGAGTGGGGGGGGGGACACGGATAAGTGGCAAGTACGATACGAAAACATCAATAATCAAGTCTGTCTCTAAATCACTTCTTTAAAACATTTCCAAAACCAAACTCCTTAACACACACTTTCACCTGCACTTCACAATTAAACATCTGCTCGTGGTATTACATATTCTGAAGGGATCATAATTTTAAGTAGCAAGATACTCATTTGCATATTTGGGGGGGGGAAACAACCTAATTTTAACCTCTGATCAAAAGAACGAACTGAAAATCTATGAAAATAATGTCACAGAGAAGCAGACTTCAGTACGCCATGTAATATGTAACTCCAGTACTGGAACGGGCATGTGCATGCGTGACATCATGCTTTGTACTTGTGTGTGTCTATCTGTAGTTATTAGATACTTATCACCGCTCTTTGCAAGTTTCAGAAGGAATTCTCTCCCCCTCAAGTCTGTTCTCCCACAAACCCCACTTTAACTATCACCCCAACGAACAGCTTGTATTCGAATCTGATCATCTTTCATTTCGACTGCACTACTGCTGTTCAATACACACTCAAAAGGAACCAGGATTCCCAATTATGAAGCCATTAGAATTAACTACTGAATTATATTCACAAAATGGAAGACTAGAGCTTTAAAATGATGCTGCAATAGGTTATGGTAGTGATAAAAAGTCGCGTTTCACCTTCACACATTACGCATAATCTCACTAGAAACCATCTCCCCACAGTCCATCAGGAATAGTTTGCAAATCTGCCCTTAAAAAGGGTGAACAGGAAGTGATGCGCAGAGACGCCTAGCAGTCTCACCCCTGAGGGGGAACCGTCACGTGGAAAGCATCAGGTTCCACCTGGAAAGTCACCCTCCTCTCCCCCTGCTTCCTCCTGGGAGAGAGCACAGCCCTCCCCACCTCCTCCCACCGAGAGCCCGCAGGCCCCGCCAGAGGGGCTCACACCGGCACTCTATCCGGTGAAGCCTGTGTCCCCGCGGCTCCGCAGCTGCTGGGGGGTAACGGCCACTGGTGTTCCGTTCATTGGGATCGAGGCTGAGTCAGCCATCCCCCCGTGCACGTACTGGATAAAGTAACGTTCCCGTAACACCAACCTCGAAAAGGCCATCTGCCACGGAGAACGTACTGGGAAAACGTCGTGTTATTCTCGCGAAAAGAGCCCGGCGGAGCAGCCCGGCCGGTGACAGGCGAGGGCAGGCCGTGGTGAAACGCAGGGTGGGCACAGGAGCCGCACAGGAGAGAGAACACGGGAGCACTGGCGGCGACCTGTCCCAGCAGCGCCCGCCGCTCCCACTCCTTCCCGCGGACCTGGTGTGTCCGCCTGCCCCCATCGAGGGCGTTTTAGGAGGACCTGAGTTTCCGGTCCTCCCGCCGGTCCCACGGCCCTCCCGCCGGTCCCACGCCCCTCCCACGTGTTCCTGACGTGTGTGTGTGTGTGTGTGTGTGTGTTTCCCTTCGGGTCCTTCCTGGCTGCTGAGCCGACAAGAGCGTCTTTCCCGGGAGGTTTCTTCTGCCTGGAAGACGGCAGCTCCGACGGCTCCTCAGGCCGACCGCGCGCCCGGCCTCCGAGGCAGCTGTCCTTCCGGCGAGACAGGTGCCGCCGTCACCCCCTGAAGGAGAGCGCCACGCAGCCCGTCTCCACTGACAATGAGCGGGCGTCGCCCTGGGAGCCCCGTCCCCAGGGGAGCCGACGCCTGTCTCCCCGCCCCTCGGACACCCTGCTGCGCACACAAGCTGGTGGGCGGGGGCCACGGGGAGACACGTCCTCCAGGCGGCTTCGCTGAGCATCTGTGGCCCCGACCCGGACGAGCGGAGACTCACCCAGCCCCGGGGGCGTGCTCACGTCCACGGAACCCGCCACCGTGCCCGGCGCTGGGCCGGGCAGACGGGGCTCAGCAGGGACGCGGGACCACAATGCTCATTCTCTAAATCGCTGCATAGAACCCCACACAGAACTGCAGAAAGCAAAGGCTGGGACGGGGGCCTCCCACGGCACCCTAGGGAGCCCGCGTCCAGGTGGGCCCGTGACGGGGAACATCGATAAAGACCGCAGTTTAAGGGAAGGTAGGAGGCTCTGAGTTGGAAAACCGGGCTGGATGCGCCCTGCCCTGCGGCTGAGCGACCTGGGGCCAGCGCAGCTCCTAGGACGGAGGACGGGCAATGCTGACCCTCCCGTGGCTCCCGGGTCTGAGAACCCAACGCCACGGAGCCGGTGCTTCCCCCGCACCGACGCACGATCCGATCCGGGTGAGCCGTGGCCTGGGAGGCACAATCAACGCTGCGAACAGCACCGTCCGCCACGCGGCCTCGCGGCCGGACCCACGCCCAGCCGCCCGGTGGGCCGTGGGGCAGCCCCGCGGGGGAGCAGCGGGCGGGGGGCAGAGCAAATGCTCAGAGCTTTATCCTCGGCTCACCGCGGCCGCCGAGCCCAGGGACACTCACGCTGACGCTCTCGGCCCTCACCTACCGCGTCCGCACAGCACATCAAGGCGCTCCCCACCCAAGACGCGGACCACGGGGACACCCGCCCTGTGAGGGTCCATGTTGAGCCGCCCACTCACTCACCCACAGAAACCTGTTCTGCTGAGAACCGTGGCGGCCCCGGCTGTGCCCCCAGTGCCCCAACACCTCTCCGTTCTCCTCGCGCCGCTCCTCCCGCTCCATGGGCCACGTCGCCGCTTAGGTCCATGTCTTGGCATCCACCCTGGCTAGTCAGGCATGTGGCCTGCACTTGGCATGTACGTGTCCTGCACTTGGCATGTACGTATCCTGCACTTGACATGTATGTTTCCTGCACTTGACATGTATGTGTCCTGCGCGTGTCAGACGCAGTGACGTGCTTCCTGGCTGAGGACCAGGATGTGTGGTCCACAGAGTCACTGCCACTCTGACAGGAACAGCCTGAAGAATAAACACATCCTGTGGCCCCAGCCGGTGTGGCTCTGTGGATAGAGCATCGGCCTGCGGACTGAAGGGTCCTGGGTTCGATTCCAGTCAAGGGCACGTGTCCGGGTTCTGGGCTCGATCCCCAGTGTGGGGCATGCAGGAGGCAGCCAAACAATTATTCTCTCTCATCATGGATGTTTCTATCCCTCTCTCTCCCTCTCCCTTCCTCTCTGAGATCAATAAAAATATTTTTAAAAAAACAAACAACACTCAGTCGCCCTAACCGGTTTGGCTCAGTAGATAGAGCATTGGCCTGCGGACTGAAGGGTCCCGGGTTCAATTCCGGTCAAGGGCATGTACCTTGGTGGCGGGCACATCCCCAGTAGGAGGTGTGCAGGAGGCAGCTGATCGATGTTTCTCTCTCATCGATGTTTCTAGCTCTCTATCCCTCTCCCTTCCTCTCTGTAAAAAATCAATAATATATATATATATATTTTAAAACTCAACAAAAATATAAAGAAGAGCTCATGCTCTCCTATACCTTTAAAAAAAACAACACTCACGTGGCACCCGGAGTTTGCCCCGAGGTCTAAGTCCTCGCTCACAGGGCCGTGTCAGTGTGACTCAGCAGCAGTGACAGGGAGGAAGCGTGTTACATGATAAATGTGTTGGGAAGAACTGAGCACGAACAACAGTTTTCCTGAAGGTTTTAAAGACACAGGACACCCCGTAGAGCAGCGGTCGCCGACCGGGGGTCCGTGCGGTCCGAAAGGTCGGCGGCCGCTGCTTAGAGGACTCTGTGCCTTCAAACAGCCCGGCCCGTCCATTTCCCTGACGCATCCTGAGCAGAGGCCGCGGCTCCTGAAAGAGGGCGACGTCCCGAGCCAACACGCAGAGCAAGCCGTCGAGGAGCTCTGGCCGCGGCCGGTTCCCTGCAGGTGACGTTTCGGCTGGCACAGCCCCAACGGCCTGTCTGTCAAGGCGAACCCCCCGGGCCGTGGGGAGGCTGCGACGAGGAGGGCCGGGGAGAAGGCAGCGCTGGGGGCGGTCCCACGGCCTCTGTCCCCGCACCCGAGACCTGTGTCCGTCCGCGTGGAGCCAGGTGCCGAGCACGGACACGGTCAGTAGACACTGAGCTCCCCTCGGGCACGCCGAGGAGCGTGAGTGTGGAAAGCAGACGTGAACCAGGAACTGGGATTCCCCATGGGACTCAGAAAGCCGAGGCCTGGCGGGGAGCGGCTCTCGGGGACGGAGGCGAGCGTACGCTCTGACAGGCAAGTTCACGGCCGCTTCTGAGGCAGCCACACCGGCACTTTCAATAGGGGAACAGCCACGTCTCCATTTCACCGCCACGGGAACCCACCGCAGACGTCGCTAAACGTGGGGCCGAGTCTCCTTAGCTCACGTTTACTAAGAGAAGCACCGTTATCAAAGGCCAGCACTGCCCTTCGGCGTCCTCCCTCCCGCATCTCAGCTTCAGGGCCACTATGCGCCTCGGGCCCCACAGACACGCCCGTGCGTGAGCAGACAGACAGACGGCAATCCCCGTTGCCCACCTCTGCTCAGGGCTTTGCATGTTTCACGAACGCCTGACATTTCGTAGTTAGCTACCATCACGTGAGCGTTGGGCATAGATCAGTGGTCGGCAAACCGCGGCTCGCGAGCCACAGGCGGCTCTCGGGCCCCTTGAGTGTGGCTCTTCCACAAGATACCACGGCCTGGGCGAGTCTATGTTGAAGAAGTGGCGTTAGAAGAAGTTTACGTTTAAAAAATGTGGCTCTCCAAAGAAATTTCAGTCGTTGCGCTGTTGGTATTTGGCTCTGTTGACGAATGAGTTTGCCGACCACTGGCATAGATCATCTCATGTAATTATCGTAACAAGCCAACGCTACGCCCATTTTACAGAGGAACTAGTTGTTTCAAAGAAGTTATACCTCGACTGAGGTCTGCACACGAGACTGAAGCCAACGGGGAAACGCTATTACCCAAAACGTTCATGGGAATAAACGGGCATAAACTCCTGGCGTTCTTCCTTCAACAAGGGAGGGGCCGGGGTCCGCTTCTCTCCGGGGACCAGGCCTGAGACCAGGGCCCGCCAGGAGCAGGACTAGCCGGTGGTGTCCGCACGTTCCTCCCACGAGACGAAGGGCTCTTCAGAGGGACAGCGATGCCGCTCAGGCGGGAACGGCCAGATGTGCGGACACGTCTGTGTCAGAAAGCGAGGCAGCTTCAAAGCTGACCCGATTACCATAGGCAAATTACACCTGAACGTACCGGAACCGGGGCTGTCAAAGGAACGCCAAGGGCTCCCCTTCGGGCCTCCGTCCTCCACCCGCCGGCGGGACAAGCTGACACAGACACGCCGCCCTCACACGCCCCACGGAGGGCGTCAGGAAACACCTTCTGAACGGCAGGGGGGGGGGGGAAGCTTCCAGCAGACGAGCTCTAGCTGTGACCAGAGCCGCCGTAGGCACCTCCTCAGCGAGCATCGGGGCGGCACGGGGACCGGGTGAGAGGTTCTCGTCCACTGGCGGTTTGCGGACATGTGCTCATCGCCAACGGCTGTTTAAACAACCTCACGGCACGTGTCTGCTTTCTCTATCAGGATGACCACATGGCTTCCTTCTCTAACCCGTTCGTGCTATTGATACAGGGAACAACACGCAGGGGTCCCCAAACTACGGCCCGCGGGCCACAGGCGGCCCGCCGAGGACATGGATCCGGCCCGCCGGGTGCCGCTGCCTGTCCTGCTTAGCAGCCGACGCGTCCCGGGCCCGCAGTGCGCATAGGAATGTGTTCATAGTTTTTTTTTAAACTGTAGTCCGGCCCTCCCACGGTCTGAGGGACAGGGACCTGGCCCCTGTTTAAAAAGTTTGAGGACCCCTGATCAGAACCCGAACCCCACCGTGCACATTCTGACGCACCTGTTCCGTATCAGCTTCTCTTTCTCCCCACCCAGGAACAGAGGGCATAGCACTGAGCTCTTTACCAAACGGAGCATCTGGGTCAAATGCTAACAAGCGGGAAGACTCAGCTCGGAACGAACTGAACGAATTGGTCCGAGCACAGAGAACTGACCTGAGGACCCGCCAGGAGGGCAAGAAGCCGTCAACTCCAACCTGACCATGTTTTTCAAATTAAAAAAAAACAAAAATATATGCCCAGGTCACACACAAACTTCACGCCACTGAAAGCTGCACCATGACACCTCAAATGCATGTCATGGTCACTCAGGCCGACCCCCCGCTTCTCTAAAACATCACCAACACTATTATTTTATATATATTTTTTTTATTGATTTCAGAGAGGAAGGAAGAGGGAGAGAGAGAGAAACATCCGTGATGAAAGAGGATCACAGATCGGCTGCCTCCTGCAAGTCCCCCTCCGGGGATCGAGCCCACAACCCAGGCACATGCCCCTGACCGGAATCAAACATGGGACCTTTCCGATCGCAGGCCGGCGCTCTATCCGCTGAGCCACACCGGCCAGGGCACCAACACCATTATTAATTCAAATGACTCACTATTAGTAACCGCCCATCGTAAACACAAATTACTCGTGATGCAATTCACGGGCCAGAGGGGACAGGTAACGCTGGACACACCACCTACTTTCCGGCTCTGGGATGCAACTCGTGAGTTACGTGTGGCATCTGCTGCCTCTGGTTAGAGAAGAACTTTAGAAAAAAAAGCAAGTGAAATGAAACTCCTCCTCCCGGCTGGTGTGGCTCCGGGGGCTGGCCCAGCACCAGGAGGTCCCCCGCGTCCTGCGGGCTCGATCCCAGCAGGGGGCGTGCGGGAGGCAGTGATTCTCTCAGCATTGCCGTCTCTGGCCCTCTCCCTTCCTCTCTGAACTCAACCAGAAAAGACAACCGCGCCACCCGTCGCCCGTCGGGTGCTTATGGGCGAGGCCTCTTCCTGGGCAGGAGGAACTGCTTGTATCTGGTCTGTTACCTAAAACCCCCTGATCTTGTCCAAACAAGTACAAAGTGAGACATTTTGTTAACAAGAGGCAAACCCACGTGAATCAGAAGCGATCCGCGGGCTCGTGTCCGGCAGAACCATAACGGAGGCCGACGTTGGCCGGAACCGCGGCGCAGAAAAGGGGATAACGTGACGCTTTCTGCAAACAGCCCACGGAAACCGCCTTCAGAACCTGACCTCTCATCCCCCTTCCTCCAAGAGCGTGTTTCCGAGGACGGCCTACGTCCCCCGGAACGTGCTGAGCGGCTTCCCCGTGCACCGCGCCCGGCGCCTCCGCGGGCGGGCGGGCACGCGCGGGCTGGAACCGGAGAGCTCCGGCGTCCGTTGGGTCTCGCTACGTGGGGACCGTCTCCTGGACGGAATCATCCCGGGGGTAAGAAGGCACGAATGCTCTGAGGCAGCGCGGAGTGGACGTGCTCGACCTACCCCGCCGGCTCTCAGCAAAGGCCTTTGCGAAGATGTAGCTAAACGGGACCAACGGGCAGGCGACAGCGCGTCCATCCTGCCCGAGACCAACCGGGGATCGAATGACTGGAAACCAGGCAGCGCGGGCGGCAGTCATAAAAGATGCAGGACGCCCCGGAGCCAGGAGCCAGCCTGGCAGGTCCCCACAGCTCTGCGCGCGGCCAACGAAAGATTCACGTTCCCCCGAGCCGATGCGAAGCCCCGCTCCGCGCTCCGGCCGCATGCTGTCTCCTGTAAGTGGACACACGCTGACCGGCCCTGCTTCTCGGAGGCCTCAGCCACAGCGCAGCCAGCACGGAGCCGGGGAGGAGGCGCAGATGCAGTGACCGTCAGGTCGGCACCAGGGCGGCCCGAGGTCCCTACCTGTGCTTCTTGATGCCGTTGGAGAGCGCGTCGCCCCCGCCGCAGTCCTGCCCCTCCGACATCCTGCGTTCTCCGGGGATCCGACGCTGCCCTTCCTCTTCACGGGAGCGCGAGGTCACCGCCTCCAGCCGGCTCAGGGACCGCTCGGACTCGGAATCTGTGGCAGAGCAGGTTCATGTCAGGGGCTGGAACTGGCTTCGGTGACCGCGCCCGTGCACCTCCCCTGAGGATCCGCCGTGAAACCCAAGCAGCCCTTGTCCTTCGCCACCGCCCGGAGCCACCTCCCGGGATCCCAGAGCCCGCGCCCCCGGCACGCCCGCCGGAGGGGGTTATGGGACAGACGCGGGCTTACACCGACGCCCGGTGACACGGGTTTGTGCCCTCGGAGAGGTTTCCACGGAGGGCCGAGCCCAGCAGCTCCCCCCACATTTCTGCTTTCATCTTCCCTCGCACAGCATCGTAGGCACCGCTTACAAAAAAGCACCCGTTTTTAAAGTTCGTGGTAAAGAAAACGTTCGTTCGAGTAGCTGAGCTGTGAGAAGCAGTAACGACACGGACCCGACAGACACAGCGCACAGGCGACTCCAAAGACTTTAAAAGATACTTTTCTGGCCCTGACCTGTCTGGCCCAGTGGATAGAGCGTCCACCTGCAGACTGAAGGGTCCCGGGTTCGATTCCGGTCAAGGGCATGGACCTTGGTTGCGGGCACATCCCCAGTGGGGGGTGTGCAGGAGGCAGCTGATGGATGTTTCTCTCTCATCGATGTTTCTAACTCTCTATCCTCCTCCCTCTCCCTTCCTCTCTGTAAAAAAATCAATAAAATATATTTTTAAAAAATACATTGAAAAAATAAATACTTCTCTGCTGTGGTATTACTTCTTTTTTTTTTAATATATTTTATTGATTTTTTTACAGAGAGGAAGGGAGAGGGAGAAGGATAGAGAGTTAGAAACATCGATGAGAGAGAAACATCGATCAGCTGCCTCCTGCACACTCCCCACCGGGTACGTGCCCGCAACCAAGGTACATGCCCTTGACCGGAATCGAACCTGGGAGCCTTGAGTCCGCAGGCCGACGCTCTATCCAGAGCCAAACCAGTTAGGGCGGTATTACTTCTTTAAAAATGCATTCTTGTTGATTTCAGAGAGGAAGGAAGAGGGAGGGAGACATTAATGATGAGAGAGAATCAATCATCCATCGGCTGCCTCCTGCACTCCCCTACCCCCTACTGAGGACGGAGCCCACAACCCGGGCACGTGCCCTGACAGGGAATCCAACTGCGACCTCCTGGTTCCTAGGTCGACGCTCAACCCCTGAGCCGCACAGCCAGGCTAGTTTTTTGTTTTGTTTTTTTTTGTTTTTTTTTAAGAATAGTTTATGACTTTTAGGGAGAGGAAGGGAGAGAGAGAAACATCCATCGGCTGCCGCCTGCACACCGCCTGCCAAGGATCGAGCCCACAACCCAGGCATGTGGCCCTGACGCTCAGCCAGCGGAGCCACACTGACCAGGGCCCACTAAGAGGGACTTTACTTAAAGCCTCCAGCGCTGAAGCCAGGCGTGTCCAGACAAACCCCAGTTCCCGGGCAGGCGTTTTTAGGGTGAAAATGCCACGTCCTGCCCTGACCGGTGTGGCTCACTGGATAGAGCGTCAGCCTGCGGACTGAAGGGTCCCAGGTTCGATTCCGGTCAGGGGCATGGACCTTGGTTGCGGGCACATCCCCAGTAGGAGGTGTGCAGGAGGCAGCTGATGGATGTTTCTCTCCATCGATGTTTCTAACTCTCTGTCCCTCTCCCTTCCTCTCTGTAAAATATCAATAAAATATATTTTTTAAAAAAGAAAATGCCACGTCCCCACTGGGCTGTGTGTTCAGCGTGGAGCCATCCGCCTGCTCGGGAATCAGGACCCATTGTCCTGGGCAGGACCGCGTCGCTCTCAGGCACGTGACGGGGTAGCGAGAATGCTCACGGCGCCTGGTTTCTGAGCCGGACGAACAGGATGTGTGTGAGCCTACGTGTCTGACTCCTTGTTTAACCTCCTACATTTCAGCTCAAAGTCACGGGCCCTCAGTGTTTATAAAACGCAAACTCAAGGTCGCATCGACCTTCCCTGGAGGTCGCCCCCCACTCAGCTGTCCCGGCCCCAGTCGCCCAGCTCCCAGGCACTTCAGGCGAACTCCCTTCGACGCGTTTCCGTGCGTGTCCTTGACGTGTCGCCGCCAAGATGTCCAGGAAACCGTTGTTTCAGTGCTCCCCTCTGCCCCGCACGCGCTCAGCCAGCCGCGGAGCCTTCTTTCTGTGCGTCAGCCTCCTTGGTCCCCGCGGACCAGCACGGTCGGCCACACGCCCCGAGCGTGGACGCCGGACTCGGACGGTGCGAGGTCCTCACAGGAGGACAGTGCCGTCCACGGTGCGCTGCTGTCTGTCACCACGACACGGCCAGACCGGAGAGAGGGCTTTGTCTGTCCCGTGTCTTACACCAGACAGGTGCCGTAAGGATACGCCGAAGAGGTATTTTTCACGGTCATTCTGTCAGTCACCACGCTTTGCTGGGAGTACGACAAGCCGTGAAGCCCACACGGGACAGTCTGCCGCGCGTGGAGCAGCAGGTGCGGAGGTTACATCGCCCAAAACGGGTTCACGAGATAGAGAAAACGCTCCTAACGTAACGCTAAGACCAAACCCACCGACACCACCTCACCACCTAAGTACGAGCCGGCGATCCTTGCACGCTCCTCGGAGAACGCCCGTCTGGGCCACGGGGACAATCCGAGACCGGAGGGGACAGGCCGGGGGAGAGCGTCGGGAAGGCCGAGGAGGCTCCCCGAGGCCATCAGCTCCGTAGGTGAGAGGGCAGGAGCCGTGTGAGCCACACCTGAGGCGGCGATGCCGGGGGAGGGGGGGTCTTGGGGTCGGGGGAGGGGCTGTCACCTCCGCGTTGTCACATTTGATTCACGTGAAAAATTTAAAGAGTCCAACAGAACGATCCCGTCGGAACCGCTCAGCACTATCTGAGGGCGTTACCGCTGTGTAACGGGGGTGTCACCGACGGGTGTGGGCCTCCCCGAGATGTGCCGCGTCAGCAGGTGGACTGTTTTGAGCTGAAGGCGATGGAGAGAGACCCCTCGGGCTCAGGGGAAACTCCGCCCCCCCCCCTTTAGCTACACAGCACACGTAGCTGGGGGCCTCGCCCCGAGGAAGAGCTGGTACAGAGATGGCGCTGTGCGGCCGACCTAGGGCAGGCAAACACCCGGCGATGGATGGGGACCTGGCAATGGACGGGGACCCGGCGATGGACGGGGACCCCGCGATGGACGGGCCCCTGGCGATGGACGGGGACCCGGCGATGGACGGGGACCCGGCGATGGACGGGGACCCGGCGATGGACGGGGACCCGGCGATGGACGGGGACCCGGCGATGGACGGGGACCCGGCGATGGACGGGGACTCGGCGATGGATGGGCCCCTGGCGATGGATGGGGACCCGGCGATGGATGGGGACCCGGCGATGGATGGGGACCCGGCGATGGATGGGCCCCTGGCGATGGCACCTGGCTCTCCTCTGCCTCCTGCCTGCAGCCCCGGTGCATCACCTCAGCCCTGGCTCAGGGTCCCACAAGACAGGGCCTTTGCATTTCAACAGAAACTTAACAAGAAGCAGGTGCAGAGTGGACCCCACAGGAGGCAGAGCGGCCAGGGCAGCCACGGAGCAGACAGACGTCTCTCAACAAGCCTTCACCTCAGTGACTACCCCCAAGGAGGTGCCCCTCCCCCACGTGGGGCCACGCGCTCACCCACAGGGACACACCGCCTCCCCCCACGTGGGGCCACGCGCTCACCCACAGGGACACGCCGTCTGACGCGGAAATGACCTCGCTCTCCTGGAGCGGCGCACACCCCCCCCGTCGCTCCCTCGGTCCTTCTCTCCTCTCCTCCCTGGCCACCACCTCTCCCTGCCCAGGCTTCCTTCCTCTTTAATAGTCAGGCCGACCCGCCCTACCCCTCAAAGGTCTCTGCCAACCGGCACCCATCACCTCCACGCTGCAAAGTCCAATGTCCTTCCCAAGCCGGGCCGTGACTCAGCCCCACCCCGGCCCTCCTGGCCCGGGGCAGGGCAGGCTGGGGTCACAGGCCAGCAGAGGCGGACGCTGTGAACACCGGGGGCAACAATGCTTCCAGGTGTGTAACAGACGCCTGGGGGGGGGGGGGGGGCAGCGGGCCGCCAGGGTGGGGCCGGCCGATCTCACAGCGAAGGACGGGTGCCAGGAAGGGCGGTGATGACGGCCGAGCGACACGGAGCAGGAGCGAGCGTGGGGGTGGCGGCAAGGCGGCCGGATGGAGGGGAAGCCGAGCCGGCCGTGACGCTGGCCACACAGGATGAGGGAGCACCCGGGCGGCTGCGGCCGAAGGAGGGAGGGAGCTGGCCTGAGCCATGCCAGACCTTGCCCCGAGGCGGTCACCCGCGAGGGTCGGTCCCCCACGCACGGGCGTCCTGCGGCCTCAGAGGCAAAGGCACCGTGACGGGAGGTGGAGCCCGGCTCACCCGAGAGCAGACGCTCGCCGCTTCTGACGCTGTGAGCGGACAGGGTCCGGTACGCACCCGTGGACAGGCTGAGGGAGCCGTCCGTACTCCCAGCCGTCCCAGCCCGCCACACGGCTGCCCTGCACGGAGAGCCGCTTCCCCGGAAGACGGCGCTCTCCACAGATGCCATCACACACTCCCCTGGGGACCCGGGGCCGCGGCCGCGGAGGCTGCCGAAGGCCAGGCCTGCCCACGGCGTCGTTTCCAAGTCGCCTGGTGCCGCGTCAGCAACGGGGCTCAGCGCCTCTGAATGGCCTTCAACCCCACAGCTCCAGGCTTTCCATTTTGCCCTCAACGGTGAGCCCCACACGGGCCGACGGCACCCCGTCCCGCACTCCTGAGCAGGGCCCATGCCCTGGTGGGAGCCACATCCTGGGGAGTGTCCGCTGCCTCCCGCTGGGGCACAGGTGCTCCGACAGAGTACGAGGCCCCAAACTCAGGCTTCAAGGGCGAACGAGGTGCTCTTTCTCTTCCTCTTCCTCTCTCTCTCTTCCTCTCTGAAATCAATAAAAACATAAACAACAGCCGAAACGGGTGTGGCTCAGTGGATAGAGCGTCGGCCTGCGGACTGAAGGGTCCCGGGTTCGATTCCGGTCAAGGGCATGTACCTTGGTTGTGGGCACATCCCCAGTGGGGGGTGTGCAGGAGGCAGCTGATCGATGTTTCTCTCTCATCGATGTTTCTAGCTCTCTGTCCCTCTCCCTTCCTCTCTGTGAAATATCAATAAAATATATTTAAAAAAATGAATAAGTAAATAAATAAATAAAATAAAAACATAAACAACAAGAAAAAACCGTCTAGTACAGATGGGTAGTTACAAGATCATCTCAGGACGTGAAGTTCAGCACAGGCCGTGGGATCAATCATACTCTCTAATTCTATGTGGTGCCGGGCGGTGGGGGGGGTGGGGGCGGATCCTTGGTGAAGTGTCTGACTCAATAACCACTAGTCCGCACCCCCAAAACCAGCGCAGAATCGCAGTGACTGTGAACCGTAGTTTAAAAAAACAAAAGATGTTAACCTCCAAGGAAATAAATAGAACACGAGTATTAATAAAAAGTTTATTTTAACCTCACCAATTTCTAATGGCACAGGTCTGTATTTTTTTTAAGAGGTTAGTTTTTTATCTTATTTTTTTTAATGTTTTTATTGATCTCAAAGAAGAAGGGAGAGGCAGAGAGAGAAACGCTGATGATGGGCGAGCATTGTTGATCGGCTGCCCCCTGCACACGCCCCAACGGGGATGGAGCAGCCGCCCAGGCCTGTGCCCCGACCGGGAATAGGCCGCCTGAGTCATAGGTCGACGTGCAGCCACCGAGCCGCGCCGGCCGGGCCAGATCTTCACTCTGAACACACTTCGGACTGACAGCAACCTCTCCCCCATCCAACCCGACGGAGCCAACAGCGGCGACTGTGACCGGCCAACACGACTGAACACGAGCTTGTCAACGTGTGCATTCCCCATGCACAGCTCCCCGTCTGTCAACCACGCCTCCCGGACAGGCTGAGAGCCTGTGAATTCGGAGGCTCGGTGCCTCCACCTCCTGTTCTGGGTTCTCCCCCCGGGAAAAGGCAGAGAAGAGGCCGGGGGGGGCGGGGGGGGCACGGCAGCGAGTCTGACAGGTTGTCCTGACGTGTGTGTGTTTCTAATCTGACCTTCGGGAACCAGCCGAGCCTGTGGAAGGCCGGGTCACAGGAAGTGGCCGCACACGCGCCATGTAACGCCGCCACGTGTCCGTACGGTTCCTGGACGCTGGGCGTGCTCTAAAAGTGTCCAGTCACCCGAGTGAGCCCAGCTTCAAACACAGTGCCTAACGTTCAGGCAGCGCTCGGTACTGTGCGTGCACAGACCCCACAACGACTCACAAATGTGAAGGCACCGAGGAATAAGTTAAACGGCCCGACCGAAATCACCTGTGGACGGACACTCAGGATGGGGGGCGGGGGGGGGGGGGGCGGGGCACCATCCACGGGGGAGAGGCACACGCCTGAAGCAGACTCGGCCGCATTCCCGCCTGCCCTCCGAGTGACGTCCCCGGTCGACGTCAGCTCCTTTCTGTGTTTTAATTACCATTTTTTATCAAGAGAAAGGGCAGTTATAAAGTTCATCATTTTATCCTTTTTTTAGTATATTTTCAATTGGTTTCAGAGAGAGAAAGGGAGGAGAGAGAGAGACATCCATGATGAGAGAGAACCACTGATCAGCCGCCTCCTGCCCGCCCCCTCCTGGGGATCAAGCCCACACATGGGCACGTGCCCTGACTGGGAATCGAACCCTGACCTCCTGGTTCATGGGTCATGCTCAACCACTGAGCCACGCCAGCCGGACATACAATCATTTTAGTAAGGATGGTGGCCCAGGTCAACCCCACACCTAAAGGATAAACCACGCCCTCCGTGTGCGCCTGGCACATACGTGCCGCAGGAGTCATCTCGGGTCACACTGCAAACACGCTTTAGATTGAGGATGCGGGTCACCCCGGGCCTTCTCCAGAGCGCTGTGCCATCTTCACGTCTCGAAGGCGTTTGTTAGTCACGTCCTGTCCCACTTAGCTGGCTGCGCGTCACACCAACCAGCTACCGGGCCGGGCCGGGCAGGAAGGGAATGCTAACGTCGCCACACGGGACTCTGCCCGAGGGAACACGCGTGCGGCTGGGCGGAGCGAGAGCAGGGAATGCCCAGCGCGGGCAACCACCAACACCGGCCGGTCCGCCCGGAAACGGCCCCGGAGGGGTGCGCGGCCATTGCGGACGCAGACACAGCGGAGAGGGTGCGGGGCACGGCGGGAGCGGGCACCCGTGCTGTCCCTCCCACTGCCCACGGGTCCCTCCTCCATCTCCTGCGTGCACTGCCAGCACGCGTGTCTCCACTTCTCCCGGTGTTACCAGTGCTTTTACAGGCCCGACGCAGGACCGACACAGACCCCGACAGACACAGGACAGACACAGGACCAATACAGGCCCCGACAGACACAGGCCCCGACAGACACAGGACAGACACAGGACCGACACAGGTCCCGACAGACACAGGCCCCGACACAGACCCCGACAGACACAGGCCCCGACACAGACCCCGACAGACACAGCCCCCGACAGACACAGACCCCGACACAGACCCCTACAGACACAGGCCCCGACACAGGACAGACACAGACCCCGACAGACACAGGACAGACACAGGACCAATACAGGCCCCGACAGACACAGGCCCCGACACAGACCCCGACAGACACAGCCCCCGACAGACACAGACCCCGACACAGACCCCTACAGACACAGGCCCTGACACAGGACAGACACAGACCCCGACAGACACAGGCCCCGACACAGGACAGACACAGACCCCGACACAGGACAGACACAGGCCTGACAGACACAGGACAGACACAGGCCCCGACACACACAGGCCCTGAGATGTGGAGAAAAAGGAACCCTCGTGCACTGCTGGTGGGAATGCAGACCGGTGCAGCCACTGTGGAGAACAGTGTGGAGTTTCCTCAAAAAATAAAAATGGAGCTCCCGTTTGACCCAGGGATCCCACTTCTAGGACTAGACCCCAAGCAACCCGAAGCACCAACCAGAGAGGGTACATGCACCCCTGTGTTCGTAGCAGCACAATGAGCAGCAGCTGCGATCTGGAGGCCGCCCACGTGCCCCTCCGCAGACGTGGTGCAGCCACACACGGGACACGACGCAGCAGTGAAAAGCACATCTCTTGCGCTCTGAGACCGCGTGAGGGACCTGGAGGGTGTTGTGCTAAGTGACACTAGCCAGTCAGAGAAAGACAGCGTCACGTGACCTCACGCACCTGGGGAATCAACTGAGCTGACGACGGAAACAGACCTGAGGCAGGGATACTGGGACGGACGGACGAATCTCAGAGGGAAGGGGAGACATCAACCAGAGACCTCGCATGCACGTGTGCATGACCCACGGACACGGGCGCGGGTGGTGAAGGCCTGGGGGGGGGGGGACTGGGTGGGGGGGGCACAGGGGACAAGGAGGGAACATCTGTAACACACTCAACAGCAAAGATAAACTTTAAAAAAGACATGCACACAGACCTTTGCAGGCTGCTGGGAAGCGCCGCCCTGGTCTCAACCTCATGACGCACCTGATGCGCTCTGCCAGCCCGCGCTCTCGGGTCACAGGCACCGTGCACACACACGCGGACCGGCACATCGCGAGGAGGAAAACCAGCAAGACAGGCGCCCCTGGGCCGGAGCCGGCCACGCTCCCCGAGGGAAGTGAGCGCAGGGAGGACACACGTGTGGAGCCGTGACACTAAAAAGGCCGGCACTCCGTGACCTGCGCTCGCACACGGTACCAACGAGGAACGGCCACGCGCCGTCTCACCGGGAACAAATGACCTCGTTGCTTTTGTTTCTAAAGGTTTCAAAAGCGATTCCTTAGAACAGCGGTTCCCAGGCGTGCCACGGGCCCTTTGAAAACACGCACGATCCGTCGGGCACGCCTCCCGTCGGCTGTCAAAGGAACAGCAGCCAACACGCACACAGCCGTCCCGGGTGCGTGGATCAGTCTACGTGCTGTCCTGTCAGGCTGGCGAAGCGTGTGCTTGGGGGCGCGCAGGATGTTAGTCTTAGGGCGTGTGCCCCGCCTGGAGGGCTGAGGCCCTGCCCGAGGGGTGACCAGAGGCTCGCCAGCCGTGACCCTCCCCACGCTCCCACTCCTGCAGCCACCCTCTGCGCGCTCCGGCTCACAGCTCCTCCTCGGTCGTCAGCTCCTGGAGGACAGTTCTATCATTAACACTCTCACCCCAGCCCACCCGGCGTGGCTCAGGGGTGAGCGTCGCCTATGAACCAGGAGGTCACGGTTCGATTCCCGGTCAGGGCACAGGCCCGGGTTGTGGGCTCTATCCCCAGTGTGGGGCGTGCAGGAGGCAGCTGGTCCGTGATTCTCTCCCCTCACTGATGTTTCTCTCTCTCTCTCCCTCTCCCTTCCTCTCTGAAGCCAATACAAACATGTTTTTTAAACACTCATCCCCGCTCACTCCTCCGTCACATCCCCTCTCCCGCGGGCAGCGAGCGTGGCGTGTGCAGATTGTAGGAAACCGGCAGGCAGGAGGGCTCTCGTGCTTTGATTAAACCCCAGGACATTCCCAGGGGGCACAGGAGGATCAGCGACACGGGCTCAGCCACCTGGCCCAACCACCCGAGAGCTGAGCACGGCAGGGAGCGGGGGGTGCAGTCCCACCGCCAGAGGGGCCAGCACAGGCAGGGAGGGCTCAGGGGGCGCCTGAGGGAGCACAAAGGGAGGAAGGGGCTCTGTTCTGCGGGGAGGGGGGGCCCCGGGCAGGCGGCCCTAGAGATGCTCTGAGCTTGAGGAGGAGGGGAGCTGTGGGAGGAGAAACTGAAAGGAACGCAGACCCAGGAACACAGGGGCCCCCTCCCCAGCGCGGCTCCCGCACACACCCCTGCGTTCCTCGCAGGCAGAACGGAGTCTCCCAGAGCTGGTTCGTGCCTTCGCCCGTGTCTCAGGGGGGCTGACGGTGATGCCCGAAGTTTCACCGACAGAACCACGTCCCCATTCCTTACACACACACGCAGGCACACGCACATGCACACACAGACACACACAGACACGCACATGCACACAGAGACACATGCACACAGAGACACGCATGCACACATGCACACACCAAGACGCACACGCACACGCACACACAGGACAGGTGTGAGGCCTCGTTAATTCGCCTCCTCTAAGTCCCCTTACACAGTGAAACGTCACCGCCCTGGGGGACTCAGTCACTGAGCACGCTGAAAACACAATCCTCCTCCACAATAGAAGGCTCACATGCAATCGACCGAACGGCGGAACGACCGGTCGCTATGACGCGCACTGACCACCAGGGGGCAGACGCTCAACCCAGGAGCTGCCCCTGGTGGTCAGTGCGCGCCCACAGGGGGAGCTCCGCCCAGCGAGGATCTGGGCTCATGGCTGGCGAGCGCAGTGGTGTGTGTCTCCCACCTCCGTGGCAGCTCAAAGGATGTCTGACGGACGCTGAGGCCCGCTCCCCACGAGGATGTCTGACGGACGCTGAGGCCCGCTCCCCACGAGGATGTCTGACGGACGCTGAGGCCCGCTCCCCACGAGGATGTCCGACGGACGCTGAGGCCCGCTCCCCACGAGGATGTCCGACGGCAAGAGGGCGCAGGCCGGCCTCAGGGACGCCCCCACCCTGAGTGCACGCATGCCATGCACCGGACCTCTAGTTTTTAAATCATCAAGAGGGCCCACGGGCCGGAGAAATGATTCTACACCGTGTGCTCGCACAGAGGCACGCTCACCCAGGCGCGAGGTCCCGATCCCACTCAGGGTCCCCCCAGGCTCATGCTCAGGGTCCCCCTCAGGGTCCCCGCACGCTGATGAGCTTGCCACGTGTCTCCGGGCAACGTGAAACACCACCTCTGCTCCCGCGACACCAGGGCCGCCCTCACTCTGGCACGTGACGTATTTCCTGTCACCACGTTACTTCTTTGTATCTTTTCCTCCTGGGCAGGGGTCCCCACGTGGGCACACATCCCTCAGGGGGGCAGTTAGACTTTTAAGGGGGGCAATTCGAGAATGAGTTATTAACGGTGAACTCTGCATTTCTTACGGTTCTAGGGGCCTCATCTACAGCATATCAATATAGATTGTGGCATCTTTATGCATTTCAGTTCTCTGTTATACATTTTGAAACTGCTATTTTTTCATGTCACTTCATATTATTTTTTAACAATTTCTTAGTGATGTCTCCTCAGGACGTCCACTGTCCTTTCGTTCCTGTATTCTTCTCTTTCGTGGACGCCATGTTCTTGGGAAGCTTGTTTAGACCAAGTTCATGGCCTTTTAGGCTTCCTCTGCGTGAAGAGGGGTTCACTGTTTGAATAGGAAGAATTCTATGTCACGGGGGAGGGGCATCAGGATGTAGAGATGCTGAGGGGGTGCGTGGCTGAACAAGGCTGGGACCAGATTATTAAGCATTCAGAGATCATGATAATCTGGCCACTCCGTGTATATGTTTATATGCTGTAGATGAGGCCCCTAGAACCATAAGGAACGCAAAAAGTTCACCGTTAATAACTCATTCCCGAATCGCACCCCTAACACAGAACCAGAGCTCCTCGAGGACACGAGCTGCCATCTCTCCTTACACACTCCGCCCGCCCCGGCACCAGGAGTCCTCGATGGCCACTGACTAAGGGATCCGGGATTCATGTGGGTTCAAGGGCCTCCATCCCCAGCCGGCCACGCCGCCCGTGCAGGGAGCCAGCGGTGACTCCCCCCCACCCCCGCAACGACGGGCTCCTGCCGACCACACACGTGACACGCAGGGAGTGACCCGTCTGCCTGTCCAACCCGGAGACTCGGGGCGACGGCCACCCTCGGGGGCGGGCTCTGCGTCCCGGGCTCCGACCCACCTGACAGCGCATCGTAGAACTCGTCCTCGCTGAGGGCGCTGGGCGGGGAGCCGGCCACCAGCGACTGCTCTAGTTCATGGTGCTCCGTGGCCAGCGCCTCCAGGGCCTCGGACAGGATCTTGGTTTTCTCCTGCTCCTGCTCCAACCTCCAGTTCCTCACCTGGAAGGAAGCAGGAGACAGACTCACTCACGTGCTTTTGCTCCAGCCGATGGCACGTCGGAAACGGAAAGTCCTGCCCTGCGCACACGGGTGAGTGAGAAAACCGCTCGGCGAGTTCCGCTCCTCCCGGCCTTCGCCCAGCGAATGAAGGGGGATCAGAGCCGCCCGACCACCAGCTCCAAGGACGGGGTCCTCGTGCGAGAGCATCAGCCGGGCAGGAAGCACGCAGCCTCCGCAGAAACAGAGCGTCTCCCCGCATCACCGTGACATTAAGAAGCCGGGTTGGGGCCGGGGGGGGGTGGGGGGGTGGGGAGGGGGGGGGATAAAAAACCATCAGTAAGTGTTTGAACAAAATAAAGACCTGAAACCATCCCAGGTGACGACGGGAGCCGCTCCGGACCCTCAGTGCACGCCACCATCGCTGGCACGCCCCGCGAAGGAAGGAAGGGGCAGGCAACGAAAACTTAATTTTCACTTTAAAAATCCCAGGTTCTGGTGCTGATTTCCTCTCACCCTGAACTTAGGACCCTAGGAAACGGTCAAGTACAAGAAGGCAGCGCCGCCTCCCGTCCCACCCCTGCAGGCAGCGCCCCCTCCCCCGATTCCAGGACAGGACCCTCCCGTCCACGCGACCTCCTGAGAGGGAGCTGCCGCCCCAGCAGCAGCGGCTGGACTGGGCCGACGGCGCCCGCCCGTTTCTGCGCTTCCGTCTCAGGTCGCTGCAAATCCAGCGGATCCGCAACCCCGCCAACCTCCAGCCGCCACCTGGCACTCGGGCGGGACCACACGTGGGGTCTCCCGTTGCCCACCGGGGCGCCGAGAAGCTCCTATGGCCGAGCCCCTCACCCGGGAACTGAGAGGGCTCGCTGGCGTCTGATAGTCTACCAGGCGTCCTCAAACGACGGCCCGCGGGCCACATGCGGCCCGCCGAGGACATGGATCCGGCCCGCCGGGGGCCGCTGCCTGTCCTGCTTAGCAGCCGACGCGTCCCGGGCCCGCAGTGCGCATAGGAATTGGTTCATAGTTTGTTTGTTTTTAAACTATAGTTCGGCCCTCCCACGGTCTGAGGGACAGGGAACTGGCCCCCGTTTAAAAAGTTTGAGGACCCCTGGCAGCCTTCTCCCACTCAGAACCTTCCAACTTCCTTTTTTTTTTTTTTTTAACAAATTTTCTTTTAAATGTATTTTCATTGATTTCAGAGAAGAAGGGAGAGATAGAAACATCAATGATGAGAGAGAACCATGGATCGGCTGCCTCCTGCACGCCCCACCCTGGGGATGGAGCCGCAACCCGGGCCTGTGCCCTGACCGGGAATCGAACCCAGGACCTCCTGGTTCAGAGGTCGACACTGACCACTGAGCCACGCTAGCCAGGCAAGGTTAAACCTTTATTATCCGGGGAATCCTCCAGTCCTCAGGCACCTTCATGAGAATCGCTTTATTATTATAAATGAGGTTATCACCAGGAAAAACACCAATAAATGGTAAGAAATGAGCAGAGAAGACAGGCCACACTTGGAAAGAAAGGAACCCTTACGGAATTACAATTCTTAAGAAACTGCAAAAGCCTGGCCTGGCTGGTGTGGCCCAGTGGGTGGGGCATCGTCCCGAGCGCGGAAAGGGCTGCTGGTTCGATTCCCGTTCAGGGCTCGGGCCCAGGTTGCAGCCTCGGCCCCCAGTCGGGGGGTGGGGGGCGTGCAGGAGGCCGCCCATCAATGTTCTGTTCTCATATCCGTGTTTCTCTCTCTCCCTCTCCCTCCTTCTCTCTCTAAAAATCCATTTTAAAAAGTCTTTAAAAAATAAATTGCAAAAGACTTGCGAATGTCCTTATCTAATCTTTATCTCTGAAGCACAGACACCTTTCCTATGGCTGGAGTCAACTTAACTGTTCTTGCTCCATTCCAGGGTTACATAATGCAAATACCTATTTTAAAAAACTGCCAAATGGAGCACCATGTCCAAAACGGTCCTTTCTGTGAAGGAAGCGCTACCAGCTGTTCTACTTGCAGACCAGCACCGCCCCCGCGGGAGGAGCCAGCCCCCCCCCCCCCCGCCCTCCGCGAGGAGCCAGCCCCCCCGCCCCCCGCCGCCCGCTCGCCCTTCAGCTTCACCATTTCAGCTTCTCAAACATCAAGATGCACACGTGTTGCTGACATGTGCCTCTCAGTGTAAGATCACACAGCTCCTCCCTCCCGTTAGCCAACACAAGCATCTCCACGCCTCACTGCATCCAGCCGACGGCGGAGAAGCGGCCACATACGTGATCGAGGCCCCAAAGGATCGCGTCGCCTCAACAAAATCTTTTCCAAAATCCCACGCAGCCCTCATCCATCTAAAACCCGCCCTTCCCCTCTGCCTCCTGGACACCTGTCCTCAGCTGTCCTTGGGGGAGGGGAGGGGCGAGGGCAGGGAGAGAAGGCTGGGTCCTCGCACTAGCTCGTTCTTGCCTGGTTTCTAACCTGTGCGTTTAGAAGCGAGGCTGGGGGGGCTCTGTGCTGAGGGGCTCCCGAGGGTGAGCAGGCAGGGATACCATTCGGTTTACGCTCTCATCTCTCTGGCTGGCATGATGCACAAGAAACCTGCGGGGAGGTCAGGAGTAGAATGAAAAAAGATCCCGCCCAGACAGCGTGGCTCAGCGACTGAGCGTCCACCTATAAACCAGGAGGTCACAGTTCGATTCCCGGTCGGGGCACAGGCCCGGGTTGTGGGCTGGATCCCCCATGGGGGGCGTGCAGGAGGCAGCCGATCCATGGTTCTCTCTCATCACTGATGTTTCTCTCTCTCTCTCCCTCTCTTCCTCTCTGAAACCAATAAAAAAATTGGGGAAAAAAAGATTCCTTACGAGGACCCTGCAGCCCCCAGGGGGACGGGCCAGAGCCGCGAGGTGCGAGGGGCCAGGTCTGGGTGTGCTGCAGGCAGGCCGAGGCCCGGGCAGGCTGACGGTGGGTGCGGGAGGAGAGGCGCCGAGGGTGACCCCGGGGTTCGGCCTGGGCCGCCGCAGACAGAGCCGTCACTCATGAGCTAACACGGTGACGACGCGGGAGGGACGGCAGCCAGGACACGCTCATAAACAGGACGTGTGAGATGCCATCGGACTTCCGGAGAGACGCCAGGTGGCCCAAACCCAGGCGCCGATTTCCTCCTGACGGGAGAAGCGAGAAAGTGCCAGCGACGGGGTCGGAGAGGAGAGAGGACAGAGCGCAGGCGAGTGGGCCTGGGAGGTTCGAGGAGGAGCAACGGGAGGAAGAGGGATCGACAGGCCCGACGCCAGTGACAGACGCAGGACGCGGGACCTGAGAGACTCGGGTTCAGTGACAGACGCACGACGCGGGACCTGAGAGACTGGGGTTCGGTGAGGGGTCCGCGGGGGGCGTGCGGAGCAGACGTCCCAGGCAAAGAGCGGCTGCGGTGGGTCAGAAAGTAAGAGAAGGAAGCTGGAGGGCGGGAGGCCGTCCCTGGGAGCCTCGCTGGCAGGGGAGGAGGAAACGGAGGCAGCGGCTGGGGGGGGGGGGGGGGCGGGGGGAGGGCAGAGGCTTTACTGCGGCAACAACCACGTGTTTCCACTGTGGGGAGACTCCGCAGGGAGGGGTGACCGATGCAGGAGCGAGGGGGGAGCTCCTGCCATGGGGGGCTGGAGGTCTCACCCCCCCGTGTGCAGCCGGCCTTTGCTAAGGGCACAAAACGGCGTCCTTAGCAGCAGGGGAGAGGGAAGGGTGTGGGCACAGACTCAGGAGGGCAGGTGGGCAGGGAGGTCCTCTAACTGCTCAGGAGGGCAGGGAGAGCCCTCTAACTGCTCAGGTGGGCAGGGAGAGCCCTCTAACTGCTCAGGTGGGCAGGGAGGTCCTCTAACTGCTCAGGTGGGCAGGGAGGTCCTCTAACTGCTCAGGTGGGCAGGGAGGGCCCTCTAACTGCTCAGGTGGGCAGGGAGAGCCCTCTAACTGCTCAGGTGGGCAGGGAGGGTCCTCTAACTGCTCAGGTGGGCAGGGAGAGCCCTCTAACTGCTCAGGTGGGCAGGGAGGTCCTCTAACTGCTCAGGTGGGCAGGGAGGGTCCTCTAACTGCTCAGGTGGGCAGGGAGAGCCCTCTAACTGCTCAGGTGGGCAGGGAGAGCCCTCTAACTGCTCAGGTGGGCAGGGAGAGCCCTCTAACTGCTCAGGTGGGCAGGGAGGTCCTCTAACTGCTCAGGTGGGCAGGGAGGTCCTCTAACTGCTCAGGTGGGCAGGGAGGGCCCTCTAACTGCTCAGGTGGGCAGGGAGAGCCCTCTAACTGCTCAGGTGGGCAGGGAGGGTCCTCTAACTGCTCAGGTGGGCAGGGAGGGCCCTCTAACTGCTCAGGTGGGCAGGTGGGCAGGGAGGGCCCTCTAACTGCTCAGGTGGGCAGGGAGAGCCCTCTAACTGCTCAGGAGGGCAGGTGGGCAGGGAGAGCCCTCTAACTGCTCAGGGGGGCAGGTGGGCAGGGAGAGCCCTCTAACTGCTCAGGGGGGCAGGTGGGCAGGGAGGTCCTCTAACTGCTCAGGTGGACAGGGAGGTCCTCTAACTGCTCAGGTGGACAGGGAGGTCCTCTAACTGCTCAGGTGGGCAGGGAGAGCCCTCTAACTGCTCAGGTGGGCAGGTGGGCAGGGAGAGCCCTCTAACTGCTCAGGTGGGCAGGGAGGTCCTCTAACTGCTCAGGTGGGCAGGGAGAGCCCTCTAACTGCTCAGGTGGGCAGGGAGGTCCTCTAACTGCTCAGGTGGGCAGGGAGGTCCTCTAACTGCTCAGGTGGGCAGGTGGGCAGGGAGAGCCCTCTAACTGCTCAGGTGGGCAGGGAGGTCCTCTAACTGCTCAGGTGGGCAGGGAGAGCCCTCTAACTGCTCAGGTGGACAGGGAGGTCCTCTAACTGCTCAGGAGGGCAGGGAGGTCCTCTAACTGCTCAGGTGGGCAGGTGGGCAGGGAGGTCCTCTAACTGCTCAGGTGGGCAGGGAGAGCCCTCTAACTGCTCAGGAGGGCAGGTGGGCAGGGAGAGCCCTCTAACTGCTCAGGTGGGCAGGGAGGTCCTCTAACTGCTCAGGAGGGCAGGGAGGTCCTCTAACTGCTCAGGTGGACAGGGAGGTCCTCTAACTGCTCAGGAGGGCAGGGAGAGCCCTCTAACTGCTCAGGAGGGCAGGGAGAGCCCTCTAACTGCTCAGGAGGGCAGGGAGAGCCCTCTAACTGCTCAGGAGGGCAGGGAGGTCCTCTAACTGCTCAGGTGGGCAGGGAGGTCCTCTAACTGCTCAGGAGGGCTGGTGGGCAGGGAGAGCCCTCTAACTGCTCAGGTGGGCAGGGAGAGCCCTCTAACTGCTCAGGTGGGCAGGGAGAGCCCTCTAACTGCTCAGGTGGGCAGGGAGGGTCCTCTAACTGCTCAGGTGGGCAGGGAGAGCCCTCTAACTGCTCAGGAGGGCAGGGAGAGCCCTCTAACTGCTCAGGAGGGCAGGGAGAGCCCTCTAACTGCTCAGGAGGGCAGGGAGAGCCCTCTAACTGCTCAGGTGGGCAGGGAGGGCCCTCTAACTGCTCAGGTGGGCAGGGAGGTCCTCTAACTGCTCAGGTGGACAGGGAGGTCCTCTAACTGCTCAGGAGGGCAGGTGGGCAGGGAGAGCCCTCTAACTAGAGGAAGGTTGTTTCTAAGTCAGTCAGACAAAACAAGCATCAAGTATTCCGGGTTTATATTGATTCTTCCAAGCATCACTACCACCTCTTTCAGCCCCGCCCCCTTTATTTTCCAGCTATTTCTCAGGTGCCCGTGTACCGGGTTCCGTCCTGGATTCAGGCGTATCCAGTTACCCCCGGATTCTTACCTGACCTCATCGCTCCTTCAGCCGCGGTGCATGTGAGAAACACGGAGAAAGGAAACAGACAATGAGGCCACCGGCCCACGGCCCCTGCCTGCCATGTAACAGGAAGCCCGTCTCTTCGGGTTACACAGGACGGAGAGCTGCCCTGAGATGAAAACGAGGTCACTCCCAAGCCCCCCCTCCCCGCCCCCCCGCAGCCGAGCACTAGCCTGGTCGCCCAGCAGGGCCGCTGGCTCCTGACCCCGCTAACTGGCCCTGCCCAGTCCTCGATCCGGCCCCACCACGGGAAAGGCAATCCGCCGGGAGCTCCGGGTCCCCTCCGCCCGAGGCCCTGCCCACGAGACCAGGCCGTGTCGGTGCCGACTCGCTGACAGGCTCTGAGTAACGGGCCCCCAGGGAGCTTGTTAAACTCAACGGCTGCTGGTGACCCGGTGGTGACTCCAAGGTTATCTTCAGACACTCAGACCCAGTAAGGACCAGGGGGTAAGCGGATACGCCTGAATCCAGGACGGAGCCGTACACAGGCAGCGGAGAAACAGCTGGAAAATAAAGGGCGCTGGAAGGAGGGGGAAGTGGTACTTGGAGGAACCAACATAAACCAGACCGCCTGATGCTTATCCATCAGACGGATCTGAAAACCGCCTCACGACGATACAGTCAACGGGAGACGAGTACCAGAGAAACAACATAATAAGTAAGTTTAGGTTTCACGCTTCTTAAAAAAAAAAAAAAAAAGGCAGAAAAGAGAAATGTCTTTTGAAACGAAAGTACTGCTCACGTCCACGTAAGCTACTGACCGTCACTCCACACACACGCACCCCGCAGCCGTGTCCCGTGAACGGGCCTGCCGCTTCCAGATCATGAGCAAGAGATCGCGGTAACTGCCGGCTAGGACACGCACACGAGGAACGCCGACAGTAAGTTAAATGTCCAAATCTACACGCCTGTTACACTCCAGAAACAGCCCTTCACAGGTGTATATTCCTAAAAGCACCATGCACCTCCATGGATCATTTCCAATGCGTAAGCGTCTAGAATCAGGGGTCCTCAAACTTTTTAAACAGGGGGCCAGTTCACTGTCCCTCAGACCGTGGGAGGGCCGGACTATAGTTTAAAAAAAAAAACTATGAACACATTCCTATGCGCACTGCGGGCCCGGGACGCGTCGGCTGCTAAGCAGGACAGGCAGCGGCACCCAGCGGGCCGGATCCATGTCCTCGGCGGGCCGCCTGTGGCCCGCGGGCCGTAGTTTGAGGACGCCTGGAGATTGTAATGTATTAAAAGTGTCAAAAGGTAAGTTAGAGACCTGAATGTTAAACTGCCACGTGAGGCAATAAATCACTTTTGGCTACATCAGAATGGTAAAATTCTAAACCAACCAATTTAATCAAGATTCTGAAATTCTTACAGGTCTGTTTTTTATCACGTCTCTTTAACTCCCCATCCAATAGTCATTCGCGACTGTCCTTCCCACCGTGAGGGATGGTGCCTGGAACTGCCTGGGGTGGGGGGGGAGTACGAAATGACATTTTCAAATGAATGAACATCAAGGTGCAGAGAAGCAGGGCAGGTAGAGGCAACGCAAAACAACTTTTTAAAGTGAGACCCTCAACCAGCTCGAACAAGCACCTCCAAGTTCACCAAGAAGGGAAATAATTTCATCGCGCAGGACCCTGAGCAAACGCACCTCCAACTTCAGTGCGAGTCTATTTGGCAAGGAAAGGACTGCACCGCACAAGGATGTGTACAGGACGCTGGTTCTGGGTACACAGGGCTATTTCCACGTCTACGACTGACCGAGTGCACGCGTCGCCGTGAGTGTACAAGGCACCCTGTCGCACTGGCAGGCCGGTGCGCCCTCCTAGCAGCCCCAGGAGGGACACACGTCTCTGCACAAGCTGAACGTCATATCAAGTGTGTTACTTGCCAAAGGTTAGCAGAGGAATCAGAACTCAATCTGTCTATTTAGGAGCCGACGTTTGCATGATCAGATGTTTGCCAAAACTTCGCATCGAACCCGGAAGGGCGCTGGCGAGGCGCCGAAAGCGAGGCTGTGTCGGCGGCCGCACCTCCTGCACGCCCCCTTCTCCTCTGACCCCGCAGGGCGCTGGCCTCCAGCCGCGGTGGGAGCCCAGGCCGAGGTCCGAGGTTCGGTGTGGCACCCCGTCTGGCCTCGCCTCGCCTCGCCTCGCCCTGGTGGCTGAGCGTGTGCCTCGGAAGAGCCTCCTCTTACAGGATCACGCACACGGGCGTCTACGGCGTGTGAACCTGGAGGTGAAGTTCCTTGTCGGGGTATGTGACCGCTGCCATCTGCCCCCCCCGCCCCCCCCGGGACCGGCTCCGTGCCACGGAGGAGGAGCACAATACCTTCAGAAGCAGACGGTTAATCACCCGCTAACCACACCCCATTCCCAGGGGTCCTCGGCTCTGTCGTGGATATTTCTGTGGAGAAAAGTAAAACCCCAGGGAAGCCTCCCAACTCCAACGTTTTAAAGAAACGGGAGGTTGTTTACATCACAATTAACACCTCCATGTTACGTGCGCCGTTCAGTGAATCTTCACGGATGTGTAACCCCTGCAGCTGGCGTCCCTGCACCAGCGGTCGGCAAACTCATTCGTCCACAGAGCCAAATACCAACAGGACCACGATGGAAATTTCTTTGGAGAGCCACATTTTTTAAACGTAAACGTCTTCTAACACCACTTCTTCAAAACAGACTCACCAGGCCGTGGTATTTTGTGGAAGAGCCACACTCAAGGGGCCAACGAGCCGCCTGTGGCTCGCGAGCCGCGGTTTGCCGACCACTGTCCTGCACGAATCAGCGCATCTCCAGTCCCCTCTGCCTAAGTCTGCCGTGTCCCTTCGCGTCCCTCTCCCAGCACCCCCACCCCGCAGCCGCTGCCCTGATCTGTCCCCAGGAGAGAGGGCCGTCTGTCCTAAAGGGCAAGCATGGGACCTGGGGGTGGGCTCTCTGTGTCTGACTTCTTCCAAAGGCTGATGCTCTTCAGAGGATCCGTACTGCTGCCCCGAGCCACCCAGCAGCACACACGTTCTCAGCAATGCACCCCTAGGCGCTGCGGCCTGTGTGAGCACACCTACATGGGTCAGCCTGCACACACCTGGGCTCTGTGGTACCGCCTACACACATACACGTGGGCTCTGTGGTACAGCCTACACACACCTGGGCTCTGTGGTACCGCCTACACACACACACGTGGGCTCTGTGGTACCGCCTACACACACGTGGGCTCTGTGGTACCGCCTACACACACACGGGCTCTGTGGTACCGCCTATACACACCTGGGCTCTGTGGTACCGCCTTCCACACACGGGCTCTGTGGTACCGCCTACCACACACCTGGGCTCTGTGGTACCGCCTTCCACACACGGGCTCTGTGGTACCGCCTACACACACCTGGGCTCTGTGGTACCGCCTACACACACCTGGGCTCTGTGGTACCGCCTACACACACCTGGGCTCTGTGGTACCGCCTTCCACACCTGGGCTCTGTGGTACCGCCTACACACACCTGGGCTCTGTGGTACCGCCTACACACACCTGGGCTCTGTGGTACCGCCTTCCACACACGGGCTCTGTGGTACCGCCTACCACACACGGGCTCTGTGGTACCGCCTTCCACACACGTGGGCTCTGTGGTACCGCCTACACACACGTGGGCTCTGTGGTACCGCCTACACACACCTGGGCTCTGTGGTACCGCCTACACACACCTGGGCTCTGTGGTACCGCCTACACACACCTGGGCTCTGTGGTACCGCCTACACACACGTGGGCTCTGTGGTACCGCCTTCCACACACGTGGGCTCTGTGGTACCGCCTACCACACACGGGCTCTGTGGTACCGCCTACACACACACGGGCTCTGTGGTACCGCCTTCCACACACGTGGGCTCTGTGGTACCGCCTACCACACACGTGGGCTCTGTGGTACCGCCTACACACACACGGGCTCTGTGGTACCGCCTACCACACACGGGCTCTGTGGTACCGCCTACACACACACGGGCTCTGTGGTACCGCCTTCCACACACGTGGGCTCTGTGGTACCGCCTACCACACACGGGCTCTGTGGTACCGCCTACACACACACGGGCTCTGTGGTACCGCCTTCCACACACGTGGGCTCTGTGGTACCGCCTACCACACACGTGGGCTCTGTGGTACCGCCTACCACACACCTGGGCTCTGTGGTACCGCCTTCCACACACGGGCTCTGTGGTACCGCCTACCACACACCTGGGCTCTGTGGTACCGCCTTCCACACACGGGCTCTGTGGTACCGCCTTCCACACACGGGCTCTGTGGTACCGCCTACCACACACGGGCTCTGTGGTACCGCCTACACACACACGGGCTCTGTGGTACCGCCTTCCACACACGTGGGCTCTGTGGTACCGCCTACCACACACCTGGGCTCTGTGGTACCGCCTTCCACACACGGGCTCTGTGGTACCGCCTTCCACACACGGGCTCTGTGGTACCGCCTACCACACACGGGCTCTGTGGTACCGCCTACCACACACCTGGGCTCTGTGGTACCGCCTACCACACACGTGGGCTCTGTGGTACCGCCTACACACACACGGGCTCTGTGGTACCGCCTACACACACACGGGCTCTGTGGTACCGCCTTCCACACACGTGGGCTCTGTGGTACCGCCTACACACACCTGGGCTCTGTGGTACCGCCTACCACACACGTGGGCTCTGTGGTACCGCCTACCACACACGTGGGCTCTGTGGTACCGCCTTCCACACACGTGGGCTCTGTGGTACCGCCTACACACACCTGGGCTCTGTGGTACCGCCTACCACACACGTGGGCTCTGTGGTACCGCCTACCACACACGTGGGCTCTGTGGTACCGCCTACCACACACGTGGGCTCTGTGGTACCGCCTTCCACACACGTGGGCTCTGTGGTACCGCCTACACACACGTGGGCTCTGTGGTACCGCCTACACACACCTGGGCTCTGTGGTACCGCCTACACACACCTGGGCTCTGTGGTACCGCCTACACACACCTGGGCTCTGTGGTACCGCCTACACACACGTGGGCTCTGTGGTACCGCCTTCCACACACGTGGGCTCTGTGGTACCGCCTACTACACACGTGGGCTCTGTGGTACCGCCTACACACACGTGGGCTCTGTGGTACCGCCTTCCACACACGTGGGCTCTGTGGTACCGCCTACACACACGTGGGCTCTGTGGTACCGCCTACACACACCTGGGCTCTGTGGTACCGCCTACACACACCTGGGCTCTGTGGTACCGCCTACACACACCTGGGCTCTGTGGTACCGCCTACACACACGTGGGCTCTGTGGTACCGCCTTCCACACACGTGGGCTCTGTGGTACCGCCTACTACACACGTGGGCTCTGTGGTACCGCCTACACACACGTGGGCTCTGTGGTACCGCCTACACACACGTGGGCTCTGTGGTACCGCCTACACACACGTGGGCTATGAGTCTGCACAGCACGTGACTGCAGATAACAAGGTGAGGTTGAAGCAAACACGGGAGATGGTGCCATGAGGAGCCGAGGCAAACACGAGGGACGCAGCTGCTGCGGGCGTAGGTGACGGGGGACGGACTGCTTACAGCAAACGCGCTGTGTGCGCGGGACCAGTGCCGGCCAAAGTCATAGAAGCCAACACACGACCAGCCACCGAGCTGTGAGGAGCCCCGGGCGCGACGTACGCCGGCGTGAGGAGGGCGGCGGCCCCCAGACAACAGGACCTCTCGGCGCCATGGCAACCCTGCGGGACCACCTCGTGCACCAGGCCCAGCGCCAACCCGGCGTCCTTCCGTGGCTCAGACTCGTGTGCGCACGTCTCTCTCCGCGCTGCGATCCCCCCCCCCCGCCGCCCGCCCCGCACAACAGACTCCAAGCCCCCTTTCCTGACGCCTCCACCCGGCCCCGGGAATATCCTCCTGCTGCTGAGCGCGGAGCCCAGATGGACCATCTTCGCGTTCACGGTTCTGACGTTGATTCTATTTTGATCAGAGCTCTCAGTCTCGAGCTAGGGGTGGGGGGGGGGGGGGAGGAGGACCACAGGCTGGAATCACAAACTCTGTGGGAGGACAGCACCGACACCGGAAAGCGGGTGTCCCGGCCTCGCCAGTCACGGCCAGGAGTGCCCTCCCCGGGGCCCGAGACCGCCCGTGGGCGTGAGCCACCCCAGCCGGAAGCACCGCTGAGCTGAGCCCCCTCCCGGAAGCTCTGTGAGCGCACACACCCCCGCAGGCACGCGTTCTTGTTGTGACAGCCTGTGCTTGTCTTCACAAAATATAAATCTCGCCCTGGCCGGTGCGGCTCAGTGGATGGAGCGTCGGCCTACGGACTGAGGGGTCCCAGGTTCGATTCTGGTCAAGAGCACAGGCCCGGTTGTGGGCTCCATCCCCAGTGGGGGGCGTGCAGGAGGCAGCCCTTCAATGATTCTCTCTCATCATTGGTGTTTCTCTCTCTCCCTCTCCCTTCCTCTCTGAAATCAATGAAAACATGTTTTTTAAGAAATGCAGATCTTATGAGCAAATAAAATTGTATGTAAAATAAAATTAAACAAGTGACTTGAAGATTTCCGATGTCCCAAAGCAGTGGACATGGGTCTTACTTTTCCTCCGTTGGAGGCACCTGAAATGTATTTTCTGATTTTTTAAAGGAAAGAAAATGCCCAATGCCTGTGAGCTGGTGCCCATACGCCTTCCGGGCCCAGCAGGTTACACCTTCCAAGCAGGAGTCAGTCCCTCCCCCACGCTCTTCACGCAACAAACACTGCAGCTCCTACACGCGCCAGGCAACCAGACTGCGGGTCAGCAGTGAACAGAACACACACGATCCCTGTCCTCTGAGAGCCCGCAGCCTAGGGCGGGAAACAAAACACGTAGAGGAGGGACATATTTAAGGTTAGGTGGTGGAAAACATCACACACATATACACATATGTGTGCGCGCACATGGACATACATGTAAATACACACATACCCACGGGCATTCGCACGCATACACAAGCACATGTACATGTGTGCACAGCCGTGCACATATGCATGTGTGTGTTCATGCACAAGCACAGGCACACATCACGTGCATGTCTATGTGCATACATGTGTGCACATGAATACATGCATGTACATATATGCATGTGCATGGTATGCACGCTTACACGTGCATGTACACACACACGGGGAAGGAGTTGGGGACACAGGACGGCCAGAGGACTCGCTGAGCAGGTGCCGCTGGATGGGAGGCGGAGGAAGGCGAGGGCAGCGCCAGGCCAGCACCTGGGGGAGAGTGACCCCCAGAGAGCAGCCGTCCTGAGGGGGGTGGGCTGGCGCACCCGGGAGCACAGGCCAGGCTCCCAGAACAGCCGGCAGGTGAGGGGGGAGCAGAGGCCCCCGAGGTGGGCCAGAGCTTCCCACGGCGCAGGCAGGGTCATCACAGCACCCAGGCTCCTTCCTGCCGGCCACGCCCACGGAGAGGTGCCTGCTCCCACACGAGCTCCACGGGACACTCGCCTCGCTTGTGGGTGACACACTCTGACAAGAAGCCTGATGGTCAGGGAGGGAGGAGAGGGGGAGCTGATGGTCAGGGGGTGAGGAGAGGGGGAGCTGATGGTCAGGGAGTGAGGAGAGGGAGAGCTGACGGTCAGGGAGTGAGGAGAGGGGAGCTGATGGTCAGGGAGGGAGGAGAGGGAGAGCTGATGGTCAGGGAGGGAGGAGAGGGAGAGCTGACGGTCAGGGAGGGAGGAGAGGGGGAGCTGACGGTCAGGGAGTGAGGAGAGCGGGAGCTGATGGTCAGGGAGTGAGGAGAGGGGGAGCTGATGGTCAGGGAGTGAGGAGAGGGGGAGCTGATGGTCAGGGAGTGAGGAGAGGGGGAGCTGGGAAGAGAGGGAGAACTGATGGTCAGGGAGTGAGGAGAGGGGGAGCTGGGAGGAGAGGGGGAGCTGGGAGGAGAGGGGGAGTTGATGGTCAGGGAGTGAGGAGAGGGGGAGCTGGGAGGAGAGGGGGAGCTGGGAGGAGAGGGGGAGCTGGGAGGAGAGGGGGAGCTGGGTGGAGAGGGGGAGCTGGGAGGAGAGGGGGAGCTGGGAGGAGAGGGGGAGCTGGGAGGAGAGGGGGAACTGGGAGGAGAGGGGGTGCTGGGAGGAGAGGGGGAGCTGGGAGGAGAGGGGGAGCTGGGAGGAGAGGGGGTGCTGGGAGGAGAGGGGCAGCTGGGAGGAGAGGGAGAGCTGAAGGCTCCCCGCGGTGACGGCTGGAGGCACCGGAGGGGTTGGCTGGGCAGAGGGAGTGGCTGTGGCTCCCAGCGCTGAGGGATGCCACGAGGAAACTCTTCCCTGTGAAGCCGCAGAGCAGACGCAGCGGCGGCATCAGAAAAGGGGACCCTCTGCCCCGTGTAGCTCCGTGCTGGTCCGTGCTGGTCGTTCTCCGGAGGGAATTCCTGACGGAACCGCAGCAGGAGGGGCGGGGTGGCACCGAGGTGTGCTTCCCGCTGGCAGGTGCTCCGACAGGCGCGGGGAAGGCAGCCCACCCCCTCCCACGTCCTGTGGGCGCGGGTTATGGGGCGGAAACAAGCATCCCTCCCGCATGACCTGCCCAGGCTCACGTGACAGCGCCGGTACTCCCCCGGCTGCCTCGGTCTCCCAGCTCCCGACCCACACGCTCCCGTGTCTGTATGTTCACGGGCATACAGGGGCCGTCCAGCCGTCGGAAGCTGGAGGGGGTTTTTGCAAATGGAAGAAACCCAGGAGGCCTCCGATGTTCCTTTTAGAATTTTGAGATTGTGTTTTCCCCCGTTTCCATCTTGTTTTCACAATTTTCCTCCGACTTCGTTGTTTCCAGAAACCCTGTACTCTTAGGTACGGCTAAGCCTCAATGAACCCCTTCCTTACAGAACACGTCCAATTCCCTGTCGGCTTTGACGCTCAGGTAACCGCTCTCCGGCTGTGGGTGGCCTAGTTCGCTTATTAGCCCACGTACAGGTCCACGCGGGTGTGACCTCTCACCTCTGCTCTGTCCTCGACGCGTATTCTGCGTCTGCGGCCATTCAGCCGTATCTCCTTTTTCCCGTGCAGACAAGAGAAGATGTTCAACAACATAACGAATTACCTCTCAAAGGACAACGCAAACCCACCTTTGGTACCGCAAGTACAGAATGATGGTGCGTGTGAAAGTGGAACACAGACACAGACCCACACGGAGTGGGTCCACGCGACCTCACGGCACACGCCTGCTTCGTGCTGCGGTTCTCGCCCGCGGAGGGCGGGGGTCGGAGAAGCTTCCTGAGCGGCTGGAGAAGCGGCAGGAAGTCCCCGCTCGGCAGACGGCAAGGGTCCCTGCAAAAGGCGGTCTCGCAGCCCGGGGCTAGCATTTGGACAGAAAAAGTGACCCTCCGCTTCTGAACACGTTTCTCCACACCGCACACCCGTCAGGACGACCACTGCAAAAACCACACACACACACACACACACACACACACACAGAAATGACGCGTGCTGGCGAGGGTGCGAGGAACGGGAACGCGGTGCCTGCTGGTGGGCATGTGAGCGGACGCAGCCACTGGGGAACAGCATGCCGAGTCCTCAAAAACCAACTACAAGATCCCCGCGTGACTCAGCAGTTCCACGGAGAGCACAGCTCGGGAGAGGCGCACACGCGTGTTCCTAGCAGCACGATTCACAACAGCCGACGGATGATGCGTACGCAGCACGGGGTGCAGCCGTGCCATGAACGGTGGTATTGAGCCTTAGGAGAACAGCGATTCCGACACATGCCACGACACGGATGAAGCCTGAAGGCATCATGCTTAGGGAGAGCGATTCCGACACATGCCACGACACGGATAAAGCCTGAAGGCATCATGCTTAGGGAGAGCGATTCCGACACATGCCACGACACGGATGAAGCCCGAAGGCATCATGCTTAGGGAGAGCGATTCCGACACATGCCACGACACGGATGAAGCCTGAAGGCATCATGCTTAGGGAGATCGGAGAGCCACACAGAAGACATACTGTGTGACGCCACTCGCAGGAAGTCCCCACATAGAATTACCCTCCCTGAAGCCACGCGGGGTCACAGTTCGCTCCACCCAGTCACCAGGAACGCGGCCCGCCAGCGGCCTGCCCACCGGAAAGGTGTCCATGAGCACAGAACCGTGTGCAGGTTCCGGGGCAGGACCATCCGGGGCAGATGCTGCGACGGACGAGCCACACACCCTGGCGTGAACTCGCTGAAGGCCAACAGAGTGAGAAATAGAACTACGCCCTTTCAGTGGTCCACGAGGAAAAAATATCGGGTCTTTAGGAAAACAAATCCCCTCTGCCCTTCGCTCTCACTCCTCACGGTGGTACGTGGGGAAATGCAAGTATTTGGGAGCAAAACCATCAGTAATGTCATCAAACGCAACGTTGTCAGCGGCCCGCCCTGAAACTCGAGGGTGTGGTTTGAATTCACACCTGAGTGAGGGCCACTTTCCGGAAACCGAGACAGCGTGGCTCACACTGTGGCATTCTGGGAGTCTAGTTCCATCTGAGGACGACACTGGAAAGGGGCAGGGAAACGGTCCGACCCCGTGCCTCCCAGAAACGTGACCTCTGCCAAGCAGCGGCCCCAGCGGACGCACGCACGGCGCTGGGAGCCGGGCCCGGGGCGGGCAGCCTGAGGCGGGACTCCTGGCCATCGCTCGTCTCCAGGAGGCATCACGCTTCTCTGGGCTCAGCGCTCTGACCGAGTGGCCCGGCTCTGTCCCGGGTCCGTCCCCGTCCAGGCCACGGGTGACACGGGGTGCTCTCCAGCTTTGAACGCGGCCGACGCCGGGATAGCGCCACGTCCCCTCCCAGCGGCATGCCCTCGGCGGCGCCGCCCCCCCAGCCGCCTCCCCCTCGGTGACGAAGGCGCGTTCACACGTGTCCGTGCAGGCGCGTGGGTGAGGCGGTGCCCGTCCTTTGCCGTGGACGAACTAGCGCCCACCTGAGCCGCCAAATGCAGATGACCAGGCCAGGCGCTCCCCATCGGTGGCCGCGCCTGCGACTCGGGGCCTGTGAGCACGAATCCACGTGCAGGGCAGCGTGCAGGGGAGCAGGGACAACACTCGGGATTAAATCCTTCCGTCACAGAAGAACTGTGACTACATACATGCACGAGCCTAATTTCTATGCAATGTGAAAACCCAGAACAGCACAGTCTCCCCCAGAAACATCACTAACAGGGAAGGCTGGTGCCTCAAGCAAGCACAGGAGGCGGAGCCCTGGCAGCAGCCGGTCACGGGCAAAGGGCCGGGCCCCGGGGCGTCTGCCGGATGCCGCCGCCTCTCCGGGAGGCTGGGAGCTGCTCCCTCCTGGGGAGAAGGGTGCCCCCCGGGCCTGGCTCGGCCCCTGAGCAGAGCGGAGCCTGCCACGCCCACCCCACCCAAGGCTCTCCCGTCGGGGGCTTCTGACCCCACCCCCCACGCCACAGACCACGTTTCCTCCGCTTCGCTCTGCCTGAATTGAGCACAAAACCCTCTCACAATATTTTTTCTGAAAATAAAGCCCGGGAAACGCGCTTATAGAAACGGACAGTGAGTCCCGATCTCCTTGAGCCCCGGGGCAGCTCCTGCCGGAGAGGGAGGGAGGGCTGTGTCACCAGGCCTGTGTCCCACGGGAGCGTGAGGCCTGGGGCCACGTGGCCTGGTGTCACCGAGCAGGAAAGGGGTCCCTGGCCTGGAGCCCAACCCTCAGGGCTCCCCGCGTTCTCCCGGACGGCGCCGGGCTGTACGAGGAGCAGCAAAGATCCCGCCCGGGGTGAACAGGTGCCCCTCTGAGCATCTAAGGAGAATCGGAAGCAGCTCACCCGTCTCCTCGTAGTGCTGGAGCCAAGGTTCTGAGAAGGAAAGAGCCAGTGGAATGCATGGATCAGACCACGCAATCGTCGGCAAACTGCGGCTCGCGAGCCACAGGCGGCTCTTTGGCCCCTGGAGTGTGGCTCTTCCACAAAATACCACGGCCTGGGCGAGTCTATGTTGAAGAAGTGGAGTCAGAAGAAGTTGAAGTTTAAAAATTTTGGCTCTCCAAAGAAATTTCCATCGTTGTCCTGTTGGTATTTGGCTCTGTTGGCTAATGAGTTTGCCGACCACTGGGAAACCCTCCAAGGATCGGGAGGGGGCGGAAACCTGGGAGGCAAGGAGAACGGGGGAGGAGGGAAGAGAGGACCCGTCTTCTGCCACCAGCCAAGGATCAAGGGAGAGGAAAGAAGCCGTGAGGGTGAGGGGGAACGCAGGAGGAGGTGCGCAGCAGGTGGGAAGAGGAAAAGACGATAAGAATACCAAGCAATGGCCGGCCGGCGGGTCAGGGCACAGGCCCGGGTTGTGGGCTCCACCCAGGTGCGGGGCGTGCAGGAGGCAGCCCATCCATGATTCTCTCTCACCATTGATGCTTTTCTCTCTCCCTCTCCCTTCCTCTCTAAAATCAATAAAAATATACTTTTTTTTTTTTAAAGCCCAGCATTGGGAACAAGGACGAGCTGGGTAAGTGACCTATGTGAGCAGCCACACCTTCCGCAGCCTCAGGAGTGTTAACCCCAGGCGGGCGGGCCTGTCCGTCACGCAGAGGCCTCGTCCGGGTCCGGAGAGCATCTAGGACGCCCGCTCTGAACGCCTGGCGGGAAGCCATGGGCAGCGCTGGCGGGGGCTGCTCGCTACGTGACAAAACGGGAACTAAGAATCTGAAATCCGGAAAAGAACACGTCTAAGCACGTGATCCTCTTTCAAGAGACGAAGGATAAGGCACGCGCAGGTCCTGGGGAAGCAGGAACTAAAACGTGAGAGAGGTAACGAGAACGACGAACTTAAAAGACAGCACAAAGCTACAGACGGTTCTTCAAACAACAACCACGCGAAGCCTAAGGAGCCTCGCTTTTAGGAGGGAGAGCGGTTTCTTTGGGAAAACCCAAATACGCACCCGGGGAAAAGGGTAAAGATTAGGTACAGCACACGTAACTACAGATGCAGCGAAAGTTGCGACGATGGCTTTTAAAATGTTATGACCATCTTTTTTTTTTTAATATATTTTATTGATTTTTTACAGAGAGGAAAGGAGAGTGATAGAGAGTCAGAAACATCGATGAGAGAGAAACATCGATCAGCTGCCTCCTGCACACCTCCTACTGGAGATGTGCCCGCAACCAAGGTACATGCCCTTGACCGGAATCGAACCCGGGACCCTTCAGTCCGCAGGCCGACGCTCTATCCACTGAGCCAAACTGGTTTTGGCTGTTACGACCATCTTTACATTTCGAAACTTGAACGAAGAAGTAAGTTCCGGGAAATACAGACCTTGTGAAAATGGACACAAAAGAACGAGGGGGGACGCTCCCGGCCTGTCCCGGGGCCACGACGCCGTCACACGGAACGGGAGGAAGCCCGTCCCCACGAACAGACGCTAAAACCCCGAGAAACCAAACCGAGGAGGACGGCCCGAAACGTGTCCACCCGAGGGGGCTGCGCACGCCAACGTGTCACTGGGCACCGGAGCCATTTTTTATTTTTATTTTTATTTTTTATAAATTTTATTGATATTTTACAGAGAGAAAGGGAGAGGGATAGAGAGCTAGAAACATCGATGAGAGAGAAACATCGACCAGCTGCCTCCTGCACACCTGCCACTGGGGATGTGCCCGCAACCAAGGTACATGCCCTTGACCGGAATCGAACCCGGGACCCTTCAGTCTGCAGGCCGACGCTCTATCCACTGAGCCACACCGGTTTCGGCTGGAGCCATTTTTTAAAAAGCTTAACGGAAGCAGGAAGAACATGTGACAAAACTCAACACCCCTTTCACAATAAAAAAAAAAAAAAAACTTTATCAACAACGTAAGGACAAACGGGAACTTTGTTCATCCGATGAAGGGTATGTACTAAGTATCATTCCCGACAGCTAGAGCTAGAAGCACGCCGTCCTTGAAAACCAGGGTGAGCTCGACCCCTCAGCTTCAGGCAGCTCTGTCCTGACCACCCCGTCTGGACCCCTCTGACCACCCCGTCTGGACCCCTCAGCTTCAGACAGCCCTGTCCTGACCACCCCGTCTGGACCCCTCAGCTTCAGGCAGCTCTGTCCTGACCACCCGTCTGGACCCTCAGCTTCAGGCAGCTCTGTCCTGACCACCCGTCTGGACCCCTCAGCTTCAGGCAGCTCTGTCCTGACCACCCGTCTGGACCCTCAGCTTCAGGCAGCTCTATCCTGACCACCCCGTCTGGACCCCTCAGCTTCAGGCAGCTCTATCCTGACCACCCCGTCTGGACCCCTCAGCTTCAGGCAGCTCTGTCCTGACCACCCCGTCTGGACCCCTCAGCTTCAGGCAGCTCTGTGCTGACCACCCCGTCTGGACCCCTCAGCTTCAGGCAGCTCTGTGCTGACCACCCCGTCTGGACCCTCAGCTTCAGGCAGCTCTGTCCTGACCACCCCGTCTGGACCCCTCAGCTTCAGGCAGCTGTGTCCTGACCACCCCGTCTGGACCCTCAGCTTCAGGCAGCTCTGTCCTGACCACCCCGTCTGGACCCTCAGCTTCAGGCAGCTCTGTCCTGACCACCCGCCTGGACCCCTCAGCTTCAGGCAGCTCTGTCCTGACCACCCCGTCTGGACCCCTCAGCTTCAGGCAGCTCTGTCCTGACCACCCCGTCTGGACCCCTCAGCTTCAGGCAGCTCTGTGCTGACCACCCGTCTGGACCCCTCAGCTTCAGGCAGCTCTGTCCCGAGCCCCAGCCGCCCGCTGCCGTCAGCAACCAGGGAAGCGGGACGCGGTGGGAGGACTGAGGCAGGACCAGCGCTGCCCTCCACCGAGGCTGGAGCCAGCTTCCCTCTTTCTGCTCTCACTGCCCACGCTCTCCTCGCCTGCTGCAATCTGGCTTCTGCGCATCCTGTGTGCGAACGGCACTGACCGCTGGCTGCCCCCCCCCCCCCGTAACCCCGGTCAGCTCCCATCTAACCCCCGGTCAGCTCCCATCTAACCCCTGGCCGTGTCTCCAGCCTCTCCTCCTGCCTCCCTCCCAGACCCCCCCCCCCAACACTTGTTCAGGTGACTCCCAAAACCAGTGGTGCCCACACTGCACTGGGACAGGACGCCCTGACTTGGGTGTCATCATGTCCAAAGGGGAACCCACTCTCCCACCCCCTTTACCACCCTCCATCACCTTCACCCAGGGACTCGGGCCCACACCTGGGTCATCGGTGACGCCCCCCCTCCTCCCTCCCTCCTGCCCCCCAGTCCCTCCAGCATCCGCTCCTTCACATCCTTGCCTGGCAAGGGCTGCCCCGGCGCCGTCTCCCCTTCCTTCTCCGTCTCCCCCTCCTTCTCCGTCTCCCCTTCCTTCTCCGTCTCCCCTTCCTTCTCCGCCGTCACCTGGAATTCCGGACCTGCCCCTCCCCCTCACAGGGAGCAAATCCGATTAAGTCCCTGCTGACTGCATCTCCCCAGTCTACCTGCCCCAGTTAAGATCCGACTCCTCACTCCTCAGGCTGACGTACAGTCTTTCAGGAAGACCCTGCTGCTGCTCCTCCAGCCGGACACCCCGAGCTCCGCCCTAGGGACCGCTCGCTGGGCCCTCCCCGCTCCGAGGGTGCGCCGTGCTTCGGGCCTGGCCACCTGGCTCCCACGGAGACCTCTCGCTGGCGAGGCAGGCGGGCACCGCAGGGCCCCCCAAGGCTGGCGTGGGTGCACACTGAACTAAGGAAAAACCCTCAAACGCCCCCCGGATCCACCACAGGAAACGCGGCGTCGCGGACAGAGGCCACCTACGGTGGCCCGCTACGGGAACGCACAGGAGGCACAGGCCTAACACGGGGCAGGCGGAAGGAGGGAAGAGTATCTGCCTCAGCTCCCTCTCAACGCCTCAGCTCCCGGCTCCCTGAGAGGAAGCTGATGGCAACGAAACCCCCCCTCCCCCCACTACAGCCACGGTACAACTGCTACAAACTCATCAGGATAGACCCTGGGTCACGTGGGGCACGAGAAGCCACACACACACACACACGCACACACACACACACATGCACACGCACATGCACACACACACATGCACACGCACATGCACACGCACATGCACACGCACATGCACACACGCACATGCACACACGCACACACTGCTAATGAAAACCTTACGTATTTTTTGTTCAAAATGCCACAAAAGTTGTCAAGATAAAAACCAGCTTCATCACCGATAAGGGCTTAATCTCCAACATTTACAGGGAACTCATACAACTTAACAAAAGGAAGATAAACAACCCAATCAAAAACTGGGCAACGGACCTAAATAGAAAGAAGACAGAAGGAAGGCCAAGGGACACATGAAAACATGCTCAAAGTCACTAATCATCCGAGAGATGCAAATCAAAATGACAATGCGGTACCATCTCGCACCTGTCAGAATGGCAATCATCAACAAATCAACAAACGACAAGTGCTGGCGAGGATGCGGAGAAAAAGGGACCCTCGTGCACTGCTGGTGGGAATGCAGACTGGTGCAGCCACTGTGGAGAACAGTATGGAGTTTCCTCAAAAAACTAAAAATGGAACTGCCATTTGACCCAGTAATCCCACTCCTAGGAATATATCCCAAGAAGTAGAAACACCAATCAGAAAGGATATATGCACCCCTATGTTCATAGCAGCACAATTCACCATAGCTAAGATTTGGAAAAAATCTAAGTGACCATCAGCAGATGAGTGGATTAGAAAACTGTGGTCCATCTACACAATGGAATACTACGCTGCTATAAAAGGGAAGGAACTCCTACCATTTGCAACAACATGGATGGATCTGGAGAGCATTATCCTAAGCGAAATAAGCCAGTCGGAGAAAGATAAATATCACATGATCTCATTCACTTATGGGATATAATGAACATCATAAACTGATGAACAAAAATAGATCCAGAGACAGAGAAGCATCGATCAGACCATTAAACCTCAGAGGGAAGGCAGGGGAGGGTGGGGGTAAGAGGGAGAGATCAACCAAAGGACCTATATGCATGCATATGGGCCTAACCAGTGGTCACAGACACCAGGGGGTGAGGGCATGAGGAGGGGGGGTAAGAGGGGACTTAAGGGTGCATATGTAACACCGTAATCAATAAAGAAACTTTAAAAAATAAAAATAAAATAAAAACTAAAGATTAAAAAAAAATAAAAACCAGCTTCATTTTACATCATCTTTATTTAACTTGCGACCTAGCTGTTTCCAAAATCAATTTATATATTTCTGGATGAGATGTACAAGTTAACAACGTGGGAATGTGTGTTGAACGATGCAGACCATCCCACCTCTGAAGGGAACCAAGGCTTCCTTACAACCCCCACGGCGCCGACACCCCAGGGCCCATCCGAGAGCCGGAGGCGCTGGTCCGCTGGCCAAAGCGTGTGCGGGGACACGGCACGAACCGCGCGCAAGGCCTCCCGGTCACGTCCCTGGCGGCTCACCTCCACCTGCAGGCACGGGCCTTCGCTTTCAACAGGGAACCCCAAGGAGCCTGTGCGCCCCGTTCTGCAAGGGAGAGCGGTCACGGGGTCCCTCCCACCTAAGACGCCCCTGAACCGGCCTCTAGGGCTCCGGCCTGCGGTCAGCGAGCCTCTGGGGTCCGTGTCCGGCGGGAGCAGCGCGGGTGGAGGCCCCGGGGCTCCCGGTCAACCCTCCGCGCACGCACACGGGGCCCCTCGCCAAGGCCGCCTCCCGGGCCGAAATCACACATCACGGGGCGGAGAGCGACCCGGTGGCCTCAAACCGGGGAATTTACATCGAGGTTCCCAGCGCCCCCTCACGTGACTCCGCCAACGCGCATTTCCAGCATTTTTCCCTTTTGGGAAACAGCCCAGCGGAGCAGCGAGGTCCCCGAAGATAAGCTTCCCTCCTGTCTGTCCTCCGACCCCCTCCCCCCTGTCTGTCCTCCGACCCCTCCCCCTGTCTGTCCTCTGACCCCCTCCCCCGTCTGTCCTCCGACCCCTCCCACTGTCTGTCCTCCGACCCCCTCCCCCCTGTCTGTCCTCTCACCCCCTCCCCCCTGTCTGTCCTCCGACCCCCTCCCCCCTGTCTGTGCTCCGACCCCCTCCCCCCTGTCTGTGCTCCGACCCCCTCCCCCTGTCTGTGCTCCGACCCCCTCCCGCCTGTCTGTCCTCCGACCCCTCCCTCCCGTCTGTCCTCTGACCCCCTCCCCCCTGTCTGTCCTCCGACCCCTCCCCCCTGTCTGTCCTCCGACCCCCTCCCCCCTGTCTGTGCTCCGACCCCCTCCCCCCTGTCTGTGCTCCGACCCCCTCCCCCTGTCTGTCCTCCGACCACTCCCCCCCTCTGTCCTCCGACCCCTCCCCCGTCTGTCCTCCGACCCCCTCCCCCTGTCTGTCCTCTCACCCCCTCCCCCGTCTGTCCTCCGACCACCTCCCCCCTGTCTGTCCTCCGACCCCTCCCCCGTCTGTCCTCCGACCCCCTCCCCCTGTCTGTCCTCTCACCCCCTCCCCCGTCTGTCCTCCGACCCCCTCCCCCACGTCTGTCCTCCGACCCCTCCCCCCTGTCTGTCCTCTGACCCCTCCTCCCCGTCTGTCCTCTCACCCCCCTCCCCCCTGTCTGTCCTCTCACCCCTCCCCCCGTCTGTCCTCCGACCCCCTCCCCCCTGTCTGTCCTCTCACCCCCTCCCCCCTTTCTGTCCTCTCGACCCCTCCCCCCTGTCTGTGCTCCGACCCCCGACCCCCTGTCTGTGCTCCGACCCCCTCCCCCTGTCTGTCCTCCGACCACTCCCCCCCTGTCCTCCGACCCCTCCCCCGTCTGTCCTCCGACCCCTCCCCCCGTCTGTCCTCCGACCCCCTCCCCCCTGTCTGTCCTCTCACCCCTCCCCCTGTCTGTCCTCCGACCCCCTCCCCCCTGTCTGTCCTCTGACCCCTCCCCCCGTCTGTCCTCCGACCCCCTCCCCCCTGTCTGTCCTCTCACCCCCTCCCCCCTTTCTGTCCTCCGACCCCTCCCCCCTGTCTGTCCTCCGACCCCCTCCCCCCTGTCTGTCCTCTGACCCCTCCCCCCGTCTGTCCTCCGACCCCCTCCCCCCTGTCTGTCCTCTCACCCCCCTCCCCCACGCCTGTCCTCTGACCCCTCCCCCCGTCTGTCCTCCGACCCCCGACTCCCTGTCTGTCCTCCGACCCCTCCCCCCTGCCTGTCCTCCGACCCCTTCACACCCAGAAACTTTCCATCTGTCAGCAGCTCAGAGGTAACCAGGCGCCCGCTCCCCGGCGTCTCGCCCTCCCCCTCCCCACCCCCTCCCCCCCCCCAAACCCAGAGAAACACCAGCGGGTTCGGGTTCGGGTTCGGGTTAGGCTACAAAGGCCGCCTGTGAGTCATAAACATCCTCCGGCAAAACAAAGTCGGGAGCCTCCCCCCCCCTCCCCCGCCGGCCCGGGCCTCCTCGCCGCCCCCGCGCGTTTCCCGGGACCTTCAGCGGCTGCTCAGCCGCGAGCGAGTCCACGCCGAGGGCCGCGAGGCCGGACGGGCACCCCCTCGGGAGGTTACACCGCGCCCTTCACCCGCCCGCCGCCCGCCCTGCTGCCCGCGCTCAGGTCAAGGGGCGAGTCCCGGGCTCCCGGGCTGCCGCTGGGACCGGTGACCGGAGCCGCAGGGAGACCGTGGGCAGGGTCCCCGCTCCCGCGCCCTCCCCGCCGCCGCCCGGCCGCCGCACTTGCCTCCAACCGTTCCGGATCTACTCGCAGCCCCTGGTCCCGCGGCCCCGCTCCCTGCCCGGCTCCCCCGCCCTCCGAGGCCGCCCGCGCCCCGCGCCCCGCGCCCCCCCACCTGGGCCGGGTCTGGGGATCCGGGCTCCGCTCCGCCCGTGCTCCTCCGCCGGCGCCGGCTCCGCCGAATGCGCTCGGCCTGCTCTCCGCCTCCCTGCAGTCGGCCAGGCGCACCCAGGGTGGCCCCGCAAGGTCCCCTAAGTCACCTTCGTGCAGCCGGCCCGCCCCGTCCGGGCGAGGTCAGCGGAGGCGGCCCTGCCCCGCTGGGCGCTGACTCGGCCCCGAGGTCCCGGCCTGGGCCGTAGGGCCGCCTCCGGGCGCGGAGCTCGGGCGCGGGCACGGCCTGCAGCGGGCGCAGCTGCTGGTCCTCCGGCCCCTCCTCCCGCCTCCCCCTGCGTCCGGGTGGCGCGGGTAGGACCTGCCAGGGGGCAGAGCTGCTAGCGGGCGGCTCCGGGAATTGGGGGAGCAGGCAGGGAACTGGGGGGGGGCAGGGAACTTGGGGGGGGAGGCAGGCAGGAAATGCTACCCGCGCTCCGCACGCATCCCGCAGAGGCCGCAGGTCCAGGCGGCGCGCTGAGCCCTCTGCTGGAGACGCCGGCCCTGCAACTTTTAAACGCAGCCTGCCGGGGGAAGCGGGAACCCTCTCCGCGCGCCCCCCACCACCCCTCCCGGCGCCCCCACCTCCGGGATAAGGGACACTTGGTCTAAAGGAAGGCCGCGCGGCCCTTCACTCACTGCCTGGTACTTTCTGGGCCACCACTGGGGCAGGAGGAGGAACAGCGGCCTTCACCTGCCCTGGGAACTCTGCGTGGGGAACAGGCGGGTTCACTGCAGCCAGGCTTGGGGTACACAGAGGCCAGAGGCAGGAGACCCCCCACACTGCGCCTCAGGGAGGTTCCGGCCAGTGGCAATCCCGGTGAAGAGTGAGGCACGGACTTTCTGTCCCCACAGTAACTTCAGCCCTTTCCAATGCGTGCAAAGCTGCCCTCGACCTTCCGGAACGAGCCACACGGAACAAAACGGAGCAGCTGTTGGCAGCTCCCAGGTGAGCTCCCGCCCAGGCACGGTCCTCAGGAAATGCGAAAGCCAGGAGGCTCCAGTTTGCTTTCTGCTCTTTTTAAAGAGTAAACAGCACATTTCAAAAAGTCTTACTTGGTACCAACAAGGGCCCTCGCTCAGAGTCTCCCTGGGCCCTGAAAGCGGGATCCGTGTATACAGCGGTGCCAGGCAGCCAACTCGCCACAGCCAACACACAGTCACCTGCGATGCCGGGTGGCCGAGGCCCCGCCTGAAATAACCGGCTGGCACTCTGGAAGAGAGTCTCCGATCTGGAGATGGAATTCCCAAACATCTTCCGTTTGTTCAAGGTCAAGAAGGCAGCGTTGGCTGGTCTAACGCAAAACCTTTTAGTCTTTCCTTTGTACGTTCATGTTCCATCACCCAAATCCCTAGCTGTCTGTCCACCCCGTGCCCAGGACAACAGCAGTCACTCCGAGGCAGTGCTGCTTGGTTCAGGGAAGAGAGTGAGGACTATACCATGTTACAATGTTACACTGATGAGAGCTACAGTAGCAGGGAGCGAGGACTACACAATGTCACAATGTTACACTGATGAGAGCTACAGTAGCAGGGAGCTGGGGGAACAGGAGCGAGTCTCACCCAGGTGCAAGGGGGACCCTGGGTGACAGAGGGGGCAGGCATGCCACAGCTTGCCTGTGACCTCACCCCACGGAGTGGCCCTGGGGGCTCTGTGTGGGGAGGGAGGAAAGGGAGGCAGACAACTGAGACACAGGAAGAACGATGGGGGGATGAGGAGGAAGGATGAACCCCAGACAGCTCACGTCTGTGGCTGAGACACTAAACGGCGGAACCCCCGAGTTCCTCGCTGCAGGTGTGGTGGCTGGGAAGACCTGATCCAGCCACATGCACATGTCCCCAGACGCTGGCTCATGTTCAGGACGGACACCTGAGCCACCACGGATGCTGGCTGGAGCGGTGAGCCTTCGGGGAAGAAGGCTGAGGGGAAGGCCCCCCCCACCCCCCCACAACTCAGGGATGCGAGGAGTCAGGGCTGGGGCGGGAGAAGGAGCTTCAGGGAAAGCTGCGGGAGCTGCTGAGGAGGAGCAGCTCTGGGCGGCACCTGCAGGCCACGGAGAGGCTTCTGAGCAGCAGGAGTGGCCGGCAGCGCCCGCCGGGACAGGCAAGGTGGCTCAGAGCTGTCCCCTGGCTCGGCAGTAAGCCGTGCTGGCCAGAACGGGTCCCGTGGGCTAGCTGAGGGGTCAGGAAGTAAAAACAGAAAGGATCTTCCTTAAATGGAATTGGAAAGGGAGCCAGAAGCTCAGGGAGCGAGCGAGGGGGCCGGTTTCGAGCAGAATGGACGAGAGCAGAGACTCCACTAGGAGAGACGGAAACGGGAGAGGGCGCGGCGGGCGGGGCAGCCCGGCAATGTTTGCCTAACGCCCAACCAAGTTTCGCTCAGAGCAGAAGGGGAGAAGACGCCGCGGAGACGAGAGGCGGAGGCGAGGCCGGGAAGGCGTTCACGTTGGGATGGAAGAGATCAGAGACCATGAATGACTCAAGGACTGTGACCGGCACAGCAAGCGAAGCAGGGTTTCTCCCCAGACAGCATCAGTGCGAGCGCAGGCCCTGACGTGGCCCGAATCTTCCCCACGCAGCACCGCATTCCCATCACACCGCCGGCCGCACGCTCCGGCGGGGGGGAGACAGCGTGGGAGTGTCAACATCTCGCCGCGAGCTCACGCCAGCTTTGAGGAGGCCGGTCCCCACCTGGAAGAGCGGGTCTGACTCATAGGGAGGGAGCTCGGCCCACGTGGGAGGCGACGCCCAGTGGCGTCTGTCGGACATTTACCCGCCGTGACCCCCCTCCGCTGAGGGAAACACAGAACAGAGCGGATCCAGGAGCCCAGTTCCCAGCCCCCTGAACACCAGGTTAGAGAAAAACCCCAGGAACGTTCTAGTACGTCTCCCACGTCCTCGCCCTAAAGCATCCAGCAGGTTTCCCGTCAGCACATCCATCACAAACTTGACAGCTCGCTCTATTCCGGCTTTTCTTCCAACCCAGGCCGCGTCACTGACAAGTAAAATATTCCCGGTCACGCCTCCTGTACGTGGAGGCCGTGTGAAGCCTCGGGATCTGGGTCACGTCGCAGCATTCCCCAACAAGCCGGCGACACCCACGTGCCACGGACACATGGGCCGGGGCTCCTGGGAAACCCTCAGCCAGAGGACTCTGCCTGCGGACGTCACTTGACCACGTTTGGTTACCTGGTTCTTGTTTTAATAAACAGATTTAAAGAGTAAATCAGAAGGGATCAGTATTCCAGGGCTAGAGGCAGGCACACAGTCAATCTAAAAATCAGAGCGAATTAAAAAAAAAAACAAAAACAAAACACCATAAGGAGCCACAGAGAAAAGAGCTAATAATATTGTAATTAATCTTGTTTGGGGACAGATGGTGTGATAATGACACCGTGAGGTATACAAACGCTGAATCAGGATGTTGTGCACCTGAAGCTGAAACTAATATTATATGTCAACTACAATTAAAAATTTTAAAGAAGGAGTTATGGCTATTATGAACTCGATAATAATAAAAATTTGGCAAATGAACAAAAGAGAATTCAAAAAGTCTTAGCAAAGAACTACATGATGTCACTCGTGTGTGGAATATGAAACTGAAAGTTATGGACACAAACAGCAGTGTGGTCGCTGCCAGAGGGAGGGGCTGGGGGAGGAAGGGGTCCTAACAAGAGGGGACAGATTTGACCTTGGGCGGTGGGCGCACGGTCCTACGTACCGATGTTGCAAATTGGTCATCCACACGTGAAACCCGCATGTTCGTGTTGACTAATGTCGCCCCAGTACCATTTAAAATAATTAAATAGATATATATTGGATCTGCAGAAAAGAAAAAAAAAAGTACCAGCAGGACTGGGCCATTTAGTCAAAAGACAGAGTGCTGTGAGCACTGTCCCCTACAGGCACTTCTGGGTTAGTTTAAAAATTCAGCTTAACTTATTAAAATAAATAAATAAATAAATAAATAAATAAATAAAATGCCTTTACAAAAATAGTAAAAAAAAAAAAAAAAAAAATTCAACTTAAGAAACCAATGTGAGGCCCTGGCTGGGCAGCTCAGGTGGTCAGAGCATCGCCCCGATGCACCAAGGTGGATGGTTCAATCCAGGTCAAGGCACATACAAGAACCAACCCGTAAATGCATACGTAAGAGCAACAACAAACTCATGTTCTCTCTCTCTCTCCCCCACCCCCGCCCCTGCTCCTCTCTCTAAAATCAATGATTAAGAAAAATAAATGTCAAACATTTAGAATAACTGTCATCAAGGAAATAGTAGAGTGAATGCAGTATGCATTTCACCCCGAGTTCAGTTCACTCGGGTCAATTAAAGTGTGAGATAGTTTTCACAGAAAGGCGCTGGTTTCTAGACTGTCTTCCTAACCCTCTTACCGGAACATTCCACTGGAAGGAGGACTTGAAAGCACGCTTGTGAACCAACACGGCTCTCTCCGTGACCTGGATGGCACGAACAGGAATCGTCCTGCCTCGTGAAGAATGAATGAGTCCTGGGAGCATGTGAGATCCTGATCCGTGGCACACGCCACCCACTCGGCTCAAACAAACTCTTACAAAACGCAAACAGTAGCTGCGTGAGCTGGCGAAGAAGGACGCGCTCGTGTCCTGTTGGCACCGAGGCTCCCGCCTGCGCCCGTTCTGAAAGCCACGACTCCCCGGACGGACGGACGGCCAGGAGGTGTTCTGAAAGCCACGACTCCCCCGGACGGACAGACGGCCAGGAGGTGACGCCCAACAACTGTCGGGAAACGCGAGCCGCAGGACCTACCCCTTCCTGCTTCGTGAGGAGCGCGAGGCAATGGCTCAGCGCCGCACAGGCCTCCCGCGACGCCTCGGAGACCACGTCGACCTTCTGAAGAAATGACGGCAGCAGCTCTAGAAACAAACACAGCCAGTGAGCAGGGCCGTGAGCCGTCAGCGTCACCTCTGGCCACCCACGTCCTTCCCGCCACCAACTCCGTGCTTTCTTCCCGCCACCCGAAGGGAGCAGACCGTCCGGTCCGTGGGCACCCACCCGCAGGCAGCTGCGCACGCAGGGCACCGCCGCGCACGGAGGGGGCCGCCTGGCCGGGGACGGCTGACGTCCTGCGGAAGAGGCAGGCCGGCCTCGTGCCGGCGGATGCTGACAGCCGTGTTTAAGAGCAGCGGCCGCTCAGAGGGGCCGAGGGCACGGTGTACACGTCACACCTCCTCGCGTGGCGCTCCAGGACTACCCCTCAACGCACCCGCTAGCCAGGGGTGGGCAAACTTTCTGACTCGAGGGCCACAATGGGTTCTTAAACTGGACCGGAGGGCCGGAACAAAAGCATGGATGGAGTGTTTGTGTGAACTCATATAAATTCAAAGTAAAGGAGCGGAGGGGAGAGCAAGAGAACCCTCCACTCTTTCGGCTCCGCGGGCCGGATAGAACAGCCGAACGGGCCGGATCCGGCCCGCGGGCCGTAGTTTGCCCACGGCTGCCTAGACTCACGGAAATCACCCGCTGGCTAACGTACCTGACGGCGGCATTAACCCAACTTCCGCTAGTGCTGCTTTTTTTTTTTTTTAATACATTTGTATTGATTTCAAAGAGGCAGGGAGAGGGAGAGAGAGAGAGAAATATCAATGATGAGAGAATCACTGATCGGCTGCCTCCTGCACACCCCTCACTGGGGATCGAGCCCACAACCCAGGCACGTGCCCTTGACCGGAATCGAATCTGGGACCCTTCAGCCCGCAGGCCGACGCTCTATCCACTGAGCCACACCAGCCAGGGCTCCTCTAGTTCTTACGTGGACTAACGTTTGGCATATACAGGTCTTCTCACTCTCAAACCTGTGCCCCTGTAGAGTGTCAGGGCCTTTGAGTGGGTTTGACCCTACAGAGTTTCTTATTTCTTAGCACGAGTCTGTGCTGGGAAGGAAGAACCGGCAGTGCTGTGGCCCCACATCCCCGGGGGCCACGCCTGAGAGCCACCACGCGCAGATGGAGACGATTCAGAACAGAAATGGCCGGTTGTCGCTGGCATGGACCATGCTAAGCCCACGTGTACAGACTTCCTTCCTCCTCCTCCCTGTTCCCGGGACGATACTGTGTGGCAACCACTCCGGCAGCGTGTACTCGCTTCCGGTATCATAAGGACCTGGAGCAGATTCAAGGGGCACAGCGTCAGGGCAGGTTACATGCCAATACCATGCCGCTGTACGCAACGGACTTGAGCATCTGCAGGTCTTGGTAGCCAAGGAGGTCCTGGACCCAGTTCCCCCCCAGACCCAGAAAGGCCGCGGGAGCCATTTCCCCAGGTGCCCTGCACCCTGAACCATTTACCCATTAACCTCACCCCCTTTACCGTCACAGAGAACAGGAACACCCAGACAGAACGCACACCCGTCACGTCAAAGCACACGCCATTTCCCCTCGGGACCGGCAGGGACACAGCTTCGTTAAGGCCGTTGGGAATTTATGTTAAGTGTGCATTAGGGTCCTTTAAGTGTGTCTCTTCCATCAAATAAAAATCGTAACACTGAGGAAGCTTTTCAGCGAAAAAATCAAAGGAGAAAGACGATGACGGTCGCGGCATCCTTCGTATTTCAATAGCCTCACCTGGAACGCCGTTCTGCAAACAAAGCAAGCCAGGCCAGTGAGCAGAAGTCGCCAACCACCAGCGATTTCCATCGATTAGGACACAAAACAGCGGTTCCCCAATCAGGAAACAGAAAGCTTCCAACAAGAGATAAAAATAAACGGAACCTACAGGAACACGTAACATTCTCGCTGACCCTGTCTTCCACGTGGTGATGTTGTGAATAGTGTTCATCCAGACTTTTTATCTTCTAAATTTTCTATAAAAACATGACGTATTTGAGCAAAGAAAACTCCGAAGGCGGACGTGGGCACCAGCAGGACGCGGTCAGAGGGAGGGAGGGATGCACAAGCGTTCCCCAGCACCCGGATACGAAGGCCGAACGACGTCGGATCCACTTTTCATCTCGGGAACAGCGTCCACGCGTGAGCCATCCTTCGCAGCTCCCTGTTGGAAACGACTACGTTCTAAGAGAAACCCGACTTCCCGTGCTTTCTTTTTCATTGGGAACCTGTGGGGTACACGTGAGATTTCTCCCGTACGTGGCTCTGAACAGCAGGTGAGGGTCCCACGTGCTGGGTTCCATCCGACGTGGACAGTCCCTCCACAGATGGGTCAGCGCTGCGGCTGGGGAGGGAGGTACAGGAAGACACAGCCTCTGCTCCACACTGCGGGGGGGGGGGGGGTTATTGGGTGATTCTCCACTCAGGGCGCACGTGCCAGGGCGTGGAGGCGTGGCCCCCGTGGATGTCATTCCTGCATGAAGTACCGTCACAGGCTACCATCAGCCGTGGGCAAACTACGGCCCGCGGGCCGGATCCGGCTGTCCTATCCGGTTCTCTTGCTCTCCCCTCCGCTCCTTTACTTTGAATTTATATTAGTTCACACAAACACTCCATCCATGCTTTTGTTCCGGCCCTCCGGGCCAGTTTAAGAATCCATGGTGGCCCTCGAGTCAGAAAGTTTGCCCACCCCTGGCTACATCATGTCCAGGTGGGTCTGTGTTTTAGCTGTTTCACACTTCAGACACGCGTTGATTCGCATAAAGCCAACATTAACGGTCAAATACACGTTTAAGAACACTTACACGTCTCTAAACAGAAGTGATTCTGCAGGCTTGTTTCAAAGACACCCCAAGAAATACACATTACGTCTCTGTAAGAATCCATTCCGAGTGTCCAGTTCTTCTGTCCAAACAGACTCAAAAGTTACCTCATTTCTCTGGCAACCTGGTGTTTAAACCTGGGATTCTGAGCTTAGTATTCACTTGCCCAGTGGTTTGGTGTAGGAACCGGTGGGTCTGCGGTGCCCGGGGGGAGGGGGTCACACGGCACGTTTCTTCTAGAACCATGGTCGGCAAACTGCGGCTCGCGAGCCACATGCGGCTCTTTGGCCCCTTGAGTGTGCCTCTTCCACAAAATACCATAGCCTCTATTTGGGAGAAGTGTCGTTAGAAGAAGTTTACGTTTAAAAAATTTGGCTCTCCAAAGAAATTTCAATCATGGTACTGTTGATATTTGGCTCTGTTGACGAATGAGTTTGCCGACCGCTGTTCTAGAAGGTTGTCTGCGTGTGGTCATACAGAGACTAAACGGCCACGCTTCTAGACAAGTTACCCCTGGGGGTCACTTGCAAATATGTTTTAGTCAATTAATGGTCAGAGATGAAACCGTAATGAGTAAGTGCGGAGTGCACGGGTGGCTGGCTACCGTATCTGGCCTACCATAGAGAAGTGGACCGCTACTTTTGAGGAAACGTGTTATTTTTTATACGAAGATTATTTTTGAACTCGGGAAAGATGCCAGACGATCCGATGTGGAACACTTCCCTTCAGAGACGTGTAGAAAGCTCCCCATGTGCCGTTTCCATGACACTGTCACTTCCATCTGGGTAAACTGAGCAGGAAACACTTGGTCCTTGTTACGTGAACGAACCAGCCCTGGCACCGGTGGCTCCCGGGGCTCCGACGTGAAAAGCCACTCGGCCCGGCGTACCCTCGCTCCGCAACCTCGCCGGTCCCCGCGGCCGCGCTTCCTGCGAAGGTTTCTTTTCCTAGAAACGGGCCTCCAGACCTTTGTTCCGGGTGCTTCCGCGCCCTGAGCCTGGAAATAATTCTTCATGTTCGGAAGCTTCCCCGGAACCACCCCCCAGCCACAGCCTGGAACGTTCCGGGAGCAAGCAGAGGAAGGTAAAGCCGGGCAGGGCGGCCAGCCGAGGGCCGTGGCTGTCCTTACGGAGAATGCTGGCCTGCTTAGCGCCTGGCGGGATGCGGGGAGGGACCGCGCAGAGACATCAGAGACTCCAGGTCTGGGCGAGGCCAGGGTCTCCCTGGGGGGGCAGAGCCGGCAGGGACGAGGGAAGGGACCGCAGGGCTGGTGGTCCTCAGCACGGCTTGGCCTCCATCTAAGCGAGACCCATGAGCGAGTGGGTGTTCCGTGCAGAGGACATGGCCCACTGTGTTCTAGAAGGATCCCCGCAGGGCAGGCAGCGGGGGATCTGGGCCTGTCCGGAGGCCGCTGCAGGGAGGGGGCGGACACGGGGAGGGCGGACGCGGGGAGGGGGCGGACGCGGGGAGGGCGGACGCGGGGAGGGCGGACGCGGGGAGGGTGGACGCGGGGAGGGCGGATGCGGGGACGAGGCTGCCTGAAGCCTCGGGTCCTGATGAAAGGCTGTAAGTGACGGAGGTGCCTCTCCCGCGAGGTCTCAGTCAGAGCGAAGTGATCCTGCTTTCTAACCAGGGATGCACTCCCATGCAGTTAGCGTGCAATTAGCATGCAGTTAGCGTGCAGTGACGTGTGCGCGTGAGGGGCACGTGGAGTATAGCTCAGCAACATGCAGCCACGGGCTCAACCACACGAACACGCGTCCACCCAGATCCAATCCCCACAACCCTCCGGTGATGAAGCGCGTGGTCAAGGGTAAATGCCCCCACACAGACGTGGCGTTCCTGAGGGCGGGAGGGGGGCGTCTGGAGGACAGGAAGGCCCCAGGCTGCGCTGCCGGGGGTGCTGGCCGTGGTGCTGGCCGATCCGCAGCCAGGCTGCGGGCAGAGACGGGCAGAGGCTGTGACGCTGCCTCCTGGGACCCTCCGGCGGCCGTGCCGACCGGAGCCCGACTGGCTCCATCCCGGGAGGCTGTCGCGGGCCACTCACGAGGACGAGGAAGGAGCCTTCCCACTGAGGACACTTCGGACCAGAGACAGGCATTCGGTCCAGTGTCCACGGGGCCCTGGGCGAGAGCGGGGACGGACGCAGCTGGAGAGCCAGGCTGAGGCTCCCAGTCCCCAAACGCCAGGAGGGAGCCGCCTCTCCTTCTCCTGCTTCCTGGCCCCACAGGTTTTCCAACAGAAAAAGCAGGACCCAAAGAGCATCTTTCCAAAATTAACCTGCAAGCGACACGCAGCGTTTCACAGAACCGGGCTGGAAGCGTTCCTGAAAGCCTCCGACTCGCTTCCTCCTGGCGGGAGGGGGGTGTGGGGGGGGCGTGGGGGGGCGGGCTGGGAGCAGCGGGCGGGCTGAGGGGGGGTTTGCACTAAAACATTAGCCATTTCGACCCCGACACCTGGACTCTGCCCACTCACGTTGTGGTTTTGCATCTTGAGGCGCCTGGAGCAGGGGGCGGGGCTTCGGACACCACCACCCTCACCCGTCCACGCATGTTCACGCATGTTCCCAGAGGAGGTTTGCACACTGCACCTTCCTGCAGACGTCATGTTTGTAAGGCGACTGCGGGCCGTGAGCCAGGCTGCGAGGCCACAGGCAAACGTCTCGAGTTCCCAGAGGCACCACGGAACGCAGTGTCTCGGAGGTCTGAGCGTGTCACCGCGGGGGCCCCACGAGCACGCCATCGCGGTGAGAGGCGCGCACAGAGAGGGTCCGAGCCGAGAGCGGACTCAGGTTCACCAAACACTTGATGGGGTTGTAGTTCTGATGTCATTTTTTTCTTTGGCGCAAGTTAAGGGCGTTAATCTTTATATTTCATCTCGCTGTGGTCCTACATCTTTTTTCTAATTTTTTTTTTTTTTATTGATTTCAGAGAGGAAGGGAAAGGGATAGAGAGACAGAAACATCCATGAAGAGAGAGAATCATGGATCAGCTGCTTCCTGCACGCTCCCTACTGGGGATCGAGCCTGCAACCCAGGCATGTGCCCTTGACCGGGAATCGAACCCGGGACCCTTCAGTCCTCAGGCCGACACTCTATCCACGGAGCCAAACCGGCCAGGGCTACATCTTTTAAACGTTGCTGTATCTCTTCTTGTCTTGGATGGTTCTTGGCAAAGATGGTGTTTTAAGAGCCCACTGCTGGCCGATGGTCTGAGCATAACTCTACGCATACACCACAGACCGCTGCAGCGGTGAATTCTAGCCGATGAAGCTGCGATGACTTCTGGAAGTCCACTGCGATGGACAGCGCTCACACACTATTCCAGCAAATTCGTCACCACAGCGTCCTGACCGCTGTCTCCCCACCGCTGCCTCCCCACCGCGGTCCCTGCTGACATAACCAGCTCTGTGGCACTGGAGGGATGCCCGAGGCACACCTGGAGACAGAGCATCTACACCCGTTACTCTAACGGCGACATCTCCTCACAGTCTCGGGCACGTACACTCGGAGCCTGGGCGCTCAGAGGGACACCAGTTCGTGCTGCACACGGACGGCAATCACCTCGGAGAACAAAGCAGTCACACGCTGGAGAGCGCACCGTCCAAGAAACAGTTCCTTCCGGTGCGACGTCCCGTGGTACCTTCAACTCTGCTCTGCGGTGTTGGCTCTGACCCGGCATTTCCTGTCGGGCTGTGTTTTGGTTTCTGAAGGATCTGTAGTCAACCCCTAATAACTCATAACTAGCGGAGAGGGGAAACACGGGGGTAAAGGCGGATCGCCATCAGCAGACAAGCTCATGCACTCGCAGAATCGAAGGCCCAGCCCTGGAATCCTCCGGCCTCACTCACAGGGAGGAAACGGCTCTTCGGGCAGAGCCCTGGGGGGCAGAGCCCGTGCGGGGCAGAGCCCTGGGGGGCAGAGCCCGTGGGGGGCACAGCCCGTGGGGGGCAGAGCCCTGGGGGTCACAGCCCGTGGTGGGCAGAGCCCGTGGGGGGCAGAGCCCTGGGGGGCACAGCCCGTGGGGGGCAGAGCCCGTGGGGGGCAGAACCCTGGGGGGCACAGCCCATGGGGGGCAGAACCCTGGGGGGCACAGCCCATGGGGGGCAGAGCCCTGGGGGGCACAGCCCATGGGGGGCAGAGCCCTGGGGGGCACAGCCCGTGGGGGGCAGAGCAGGGGCCAAGCCAGGACCCTCACAGCGGCTCCACATGCGGGATTCTGACCACACAGCCAAAGTGAGTTCCCAGCCCCAAGATGGTAACTTTGACTCTGGTTTTTTTTGTGTTTTTTTTTTTTCTTAAAAGAATAAAAACACTTTAACCTAAAGGGCAAGCCTCCTGCCTAAGGAGAAATTTTAAATAGCCCTTTAAAACTTCAAAATGGTTTGATCCAACGGAGAACGGGCTTCACAACCAAAGGTTATCTAAACGTACAGTCAGCAGAACGGCCGCGGCCGACGTCTACCAGAAAGGCTGTGTCAGAGGCGGGGCTGGCTTTAGGTTTTTGGTGGTTTTTACCTTCAGCCACGTCACACTCCTTCATCATCTGGAGAAAGCTGGAGAGCTCCCCTTCGAGCCGCTGCCGGCATGCCTGCGCTTTCTGGGGAAGGAAAAACAAACAGAGAGCGACAACGTGAGAATGAACCATTAGAAGCCTTCTGTTTACAGGTGCTCTGATGTCCCGTCAAAACGTCCAGTTCACAGGCTGATACACTGGAACTCACACATACGCCTGACACAGAGCAAATGGCCAGGGACTACGCGCTCCGGCCTGGAGGTAACAGCCAATCACTACCGGCTAACGAAAGCAAACGCTTCTGAACTCCAAGCACCGTCAGCACCTGCTGTGTGGACACGGGACGAGGCACGCCGCTCCCCACACCACCCCCCACGCACGTCCGAGGCGGCCGGAGCTGACTCAGCACCACTGCTCATGGGCTTACGTTCATGGAGAAATTACCAAGTGCATCCCCGACTGTGTCTTTAAAACTATTAAAAGGTCCAGAGGGTGCCAGCACTGGGAACCACACGCTGAGCCCACGCGGCCAGCTGACTGCAGCCGCCGCCCCCAGAGTCAGACACGCTAAGGACACGCTCTCAGCGAGAAGCTCGTGACAAGGAGGTGACGTCAATGACACACAGAACCCTTCGGGCCACGCGAGAGGGCTCCGTTTCCTGGTCCCAACAGCCACGCAGACAGAGCGCCCCGCGGACGCTGTATCCGCCTGAGTGTGCACCCGCCTGAGTGTGCACCCGCCTGAGTGTGCACCCCTGAGTGTGCACCCGCCCGAGTGTGCACCCGCCCGAGTGTGCACCCGCCCGAGTGTGCACCCGCCCGAGTGTGCACCCGCCCGAGTGTGCACCCGCCCGAGTGTGCACCCGCCTGAGTGTGCACCCGCCCGAGTGTGCATCCGCCCGAGTGTGTACCCGCCTGAGTGTGCACCCGCCTGAGTGTGCATCCGGAGCCCAAAATGAGCGGTCAGATAAGTGCACCCACATGGTGAACAATGTGACTTCAGAGGAAATTTTATGTATGGTTTCCCTTTAAAGAGGGAAGACTAAGCGAGAAAGCGGTGGCTGTATGGCGGGTGGTGATGGGAGTGAACACGTCTGTGCTGAGAGCCTTGGCCTCCTTAGAGCCCGCTGGGCGGGGCGGGGGGGGGGGGGGAGAACCTGCCCTTCGTGGCTCTCCCTGCCTTCGCCCTGCTCATCTCCACGCCAACCACCGGCTTCGTGACCCCACCCGGACCTGTGAGCCCCGGGGACACGCGGCCTTTTCTCCTGTGGAAGCTGGCGCTGCTCAGCTCGGCCTCGGAGGGGTCGGCCTGGGAGCACGTGCGTGACGGGCGATGGGCGTCCTCTGGGAAACCTGCCTGACTCTGTTTGAGTTCTAACAACGTCAAGTTCTCTTGTTCTGAGAGAGCCCCCCGCACGGCCCATCGAGACCCCTCCCCAGTGCCGTGGTTTGTGGGCAATCTCTCACGGGGCGAATGGTCTCTCACGGGGCGAAGGGTCTCTCACGGGGCGAATGGTCTCTCACGGGGCGAAGGGTCTCTCACGGGGCAAATGGTCTCTCACGGGGCGAATGGTCTCTCACGGGGCGGAGGGTCTCTCACGGGGCGAAGGGTCTCTCACGGGGCGAATGGTCTCTCACGGGGCGAAGGGTCTCTCACGGGGCGAAGGGGGGGGCCAAGTGGATCTGGGGGCTGAGGCCTGCGCTGTGACCACATGGAGACCACGCCTTCTTCGCTCCGACCTCCCTCCCTCCAGACACACCGAGGTCGGCGTTCCGCTTTCCTCCCGTGGGAGAGCGAGGTGCACTAAAGCGAGAACTGGCCCCACTTGCAGACGGCGAACCCCGAGTAAGCACGCTGGTCCCCGAGCTGATGACCAAGGACCAGAGCCACTCCCACGCCCCGTCCTCGACACCTGCCTCTCTGCCTCCCCTCGCACGGCCTCCGGACGCCACGGACAGTTCCTGGTGACCACCGGCTCCAGGCCAGCTGGCGGTGGTCGCCCCCACGCACTCGGGTCCAGGGGGGACCGGGGGCCCTGCCACCAACGACCAGTGCCATCTGACTGACACGGAAAAGGAGGGAAGCGGTCGGTGGGACAGAGCGCCATCTCCAGCTGCCATTTCATCTCCAGCTGCCGTTTCTCCTCCGCGGCTGTCGGTTCTGTTCCGAACCCCGAGAACCGTTTAGAAGGCTCCGTCCGGCCTGGGCGCTCTCTGCGAGCCCAGCGTGGAGCCGCATTCTCGCCGGCCATGCCGTTCACCGGTGGCGACTACGGGGCTGTTTTGGGTTTTAATCCTATTGGTCCCACAGCCGGGCCCTGAGGAGCCAGGTTCCAACCCGGGCGTGGCAGTACTTTAAAGCCACGTTCTCCGGGCACAGAGCACAGCGCCAGCACCACACCCACGGGCCCACGGACACGGGCCCACGGACACGGGCCCACACCACGGACACGGGCCCACGGACACGGGCCCACGGGCCCAGGGGAGCAGTGAGCCCCACCCTCAGCCCGGCCTCCTGCCCCGCCCTCCGCCCACCCAGGTGCCAGCTGTTGGCTTTGTTTGACTTAGTTGACGCTGACGCACTTTAGGGTCCCTGCCCTACAGGCCAGCTTATCACGTGTCCCCAGGAGGGGCCTCCGGGAGGTGGGACAGAGGGGGAGGCGTCCTTCCTGCCGGCGGGGCGGGGAGCGCCCCCTGTGGGTGAGCAGCGGGAGCAGCGCTGCCCCTTCCGTCCAAGGCAGCAGACGACGGACGCAGGCGGCGCAGGAGAGGTCGGCACCCAAGGGCGCAGACATGACTCCGCTGACTGACCCTCAGGAACAGGCAACACGGACGCTGCCTCTCGCCACAGGAAGCATCTGTGGGGCCCCGTCGGGCAGGGGCAGCGTGGGGCAGGGGCAGCGTGGGGCAGGGGCAGCGTGGGGCAGGGGCACCGTGGGGCGGGGGCAGCGTGGGGCGGGGGCAGCGTGGGGCAGGGGCACCGTGGGGCGGGGGCACCGTCGGGCGGGGGCAGCGTGGGGCAGGGGCAGCGTCGGGCAGGGGCAGTGTGGGGCGGGGGCACCGTCGGGCGGGGGGCAGCGTGGGGCGGGGGCACCGTCGGGCGGGGGCAGCGTGGGGCGGGGGCACCGTCGGGCGGGGGCAGCGTGGGGCGGGGGCACCGTCGGGCGGGGGCAGCGTGGGGCGGGGGCAGCGTGGGGCGGGGGCAGCGTCGGGCAGGGGCAGCGTGGGGCGGGGGCAGCGTCGGGCGGGGGCAGCGTGGGGCGGGGGCAGCGTGGGGCGGGGGCAGCGTGGGGCGGGGGCAGCGTGGGGCAGGGGCAGCGTGGGGCGGGGGCAGCGTGGGGCGGGGGCAGCGTGGGGCGGGGGCAGCGTCGGGCAGGGGCAGCGTGGGGCGGGGGCAGCGTCGGGCGGGGGCAGCGTGGGGCGGGGGCAGCGTGGGGCGGGGGCAGCGTGGGGCAGGGGCAGCGTGGGGCAGGGGCAGCGTGGGGCGGGGGCAGCGTGGGGCGGGGGCAGCGTCGGGCGGGGGCAGCGTGGGGCGGGGGCAGCGTCGGGCAGGGGCAGCGTGGGGCGGGGGCAGCGTGGGGCGGGGGCAGCGTGGGGCAGGGGCAGTGTGGGGCAGGGGCAGCGTGGGGCGGGGGCAGCGTCGGGCGGGGGCAGCGTGGGGCAGGGGCAGTGTGGGGCGGGGGCACCGTGGGGCGGGGGCAGCGTCGGGCAGGGGCAGTGTGGGGCGGGGGCACCGTGGGGCGGGGGCAGCGTCGGGCGGGGGCAGTGTGGGGCGGGGGCAGCGTGGGGCAGGGGCAGTGTGGGGCGGGGGCAGCGTGGGGCGGGGGCAGCGTCGGGCAGGGGCAGTGTGGGGCGGGGGCACCGTGGGGCGGGGGCAGCGTCGGGCAGGGGCAGTGTGGGGCGGGGGCAGCGTGGGGCGGGGGCAGCGTCGGGCAGGGGCAGTGTGGGGCGGGGGCACCGTGGGGCGGGGGCAGCGTCGGGCAGGGGCAGTGTGGGGCGGGGGCAGCGTGGGGCAGGGGCAGCGTCGGGCAGGGGCAGTGTGGGGCGGGGGCACCGTGGGGCAGGGGCAGCGTCGGGCGGGGGCAGTGTGGGGCGGGGGCACCGTGGGGCAGGGGCAGCGTCGGGCAGGGGCACTGTGGGGCAGGGGCACCGTGGGATGGGCACCGTCGGGCAGGGGCAGCGTGGGGCAGGGGCACGGGCTCTGCGAGGGAGAAGAGCCTCTCCATCCCCCAGGACGGCTGCCAGGCGGGCGGACGTGTGTCCGAACTCATCGGGTGAAGACATCAAACGCGAGCCGTTGACTACAGAAACGTGACTGCGTCACTTTAAACACGGAACCGCATGGCCGCACCCCGGAGGAGCTCCCCTGGAGGAACGCAGCCAGCACCCCGACTCCTCTCCGAGGCCCCGAGGCCCCACCACCCGCCGTCGCCGCCAGCCCCTCCGCCGGTCCTTGCTGCGGCCTGGGGATCGCACGGCTGATCCCACCTTCCCGTGTTGCTGTGGGACAGACACATACACAGGCACATGCAGACCAGCTCCTCACACACCGTCAGCCCCGAGACCTGATGCCCCCCTTTCGCAGCCTCCAGGCAACAGCTGCTGCTGACCCCCGTCTTCCGGGAGGACGAGGCCTGTGCAGACCCAAGCGCGCGGCCTGCCTCTCTCCTCCAGCGGCAGCTCGTCAGACGGCGCGTTTCACAGCTCGCCCTTCCCACTCGCCACGTGCACACCGCCTCGTCCCGGCGTGCACACGCCATCGGCACCTCCCAGCCCCGGCCGACCACAGCCCTCTCTCCCACGCTCACTGTAATTAGGATAATTTGTTCTTAACTCAGGAAAGTTTGACAGGACTTGCTCGTTCGGTTACAATGCAGCCGCATCTGCTCATTCCTCCTTATCCTGCAGAGCCAAGACGTGTCCGACACAGAACCCCGCGTTGCGAGCGTCCCCCGAGTCCGAGGGCGGGCGCGTGCCCACAGGACTCCCACGATGATGGCAACCCTGTCTCAGTGCCCGCAGTGCGGCCCAGGTGGCACTGCGCGCCGACGGTGCCCGGGAAAAGGAAGCTAAGATTTGGAAACAGCCTAGGTGCCCGTCAGCAGATGACTGGATCAGAAAACGATGGTACCTCTACACAATGGAATACTACGCTGCCATAGAAAAGAAGGAATTACTACCGTTTGTAGGCACCTGGATGGAATTGGAGAACATTATGCTGAGTGAAATAAGCCAGTCAATGAAAGAAAAATACCACATGATCTCACTCATTTGGGGATAATGAAAAACAGTATAAACTGATGAACAAAAAGATAGATACAGAGGCAGTAAAGCATCAAACAGACTGTCCAATTACAGTGGTAAGGTTAGGGAGAGGTGGGGGAAATAAGAGATCAACTGAAGGACTTGTATGCATGCATATAAGAGTAACCAACGGATGCAAAACATTGGGGGGTGAGGGCATGTATGGGAGTGGGGTGGGGGGGCAATGGTAAGATATGTACACATATAATACCTTAATAATAAAAAATTTTTAAAAAAAAGAAAGAAAAGGAAGCACTGGGTTGACCTGATCCTGATTTATTTGCCCGTCTGGTGGGTGCTGTCCAGTTCTACGCCAATACCGTGGGTGGGTTTCTCTCCCAATTGTCATTCCCGAGATATTCCCCGGTGGCAGGAAGCCACATTTCCAGGCGGCCGTATCCCCTCTCGCTGAGGCCTGGCCTCAGGCAGGGACGGACGCACAGCTGGGGGGACACGCTGTAGGGCCGTGGAGGCCCTCGTGTTGAGGGGAGAAAATCGAGACCCAAAGCAGCACATACCACAGTCAGCTGTTCCAGCCTGAGCTCACCGCCCCCGTTCCTGTAGGCCCCCTTCCAGTGCAGAGGGAGGCTGAGGGAAGAGGGTCCGCTGATGGCCATCGGGGGTTGGAGGGTGTCCCGTCCGGGTCCCTGACCTCCTTTCTGAAGCCGGCAGGCGCCAGAGCTGGTCCCAGAAGGCCCTGGCGCCCTGAGACCCGGAGCCCCAGGGCCTGCTGGGCCGGCCTCCCACACGCTCATTTCAGAGTTCACCCACGGAGACCGACCTTCGGTAGCCCCAGTGGAGTGAAGAGTCACAGAACGAGCATTTAAATTCTGTTGGTCAGAGATACGGCCACAGCCCCCCAAACCTGGAGGTGCTTGCCACCGGCTAAAGGGCTCACTGGCCTCAGGCAATGAAATCTAGAAAGCAGCCGATGGGTGTGGCTCAGGGGCTGAGCACCGACCTATGAACCAGATGAGGGTTCGATTCCCGGTCAGGGCACAGGCCCGGGCTGTGGGCTCCATCCCCAGTAGGGGGCGTGCAGGAGGGAGCCGATCCATGATTCTCCCTCATCATTGATATTTCTATATCTCTCTTTCTCCCCCTTCCTCTCTGAAAGCAATAAAAAAAATATCCTATCTAATAAAAGAGTAATATGCAAATTAACCATCACTCCACTACACCCACAAGCCATGCCCATCAGCCAATCAGGAGAGAATATGCAAATAAACCCAACCAAGATGGCTACAGCCACAGAGAGCAGGAGGGAGGCTTGGGTTTCCCCAGCAATGGAGGAAGCCAAGCTTTCCGCCTGCCCTTGCCGGCCTAGGCCTCCACTCAAGGCTACAAAGTTTCAATGATAGAAGATACATAAACCCAAACAGAAATGGCGGCAGCCACAGAGCTGGAAAGAGCAGGAGGCTAGGGTTGCCCCCGGTGATGGAGGAAGCCAAGCTTTCCGCACACCCTGGCCGGCCCAGGCCTCCGCTTAAGGCTACAAAGTTTCAATTATAGAAGATAAATAAATCCCAATAGAAATGGCTGCCGCCATGGAGCAAGCAGAAGGCTTGGCTCCGCTCCAGGCTACAAAGTTTCAATTGTAGAAGATAAATAAATCCCAGATACCAGGGACTCCGCTTGGGTCGCCAGGGGGCATGGCCGGCCTGCAAACCACCACAGGCCCCTCGCCCAGGCCGCCCCACGCCCCAAGGGAACCCCCACCCTGATCCAGGACACCCTACAGGGCAAACCAGCTGGCCCCCACCCATGCACCAGGCCTCTATCCTATCTAACAGAAGAGGAATATGCAGATTGACCATCACTCCAACACACAAGATGGCTGCCCCCATGTGGTCAAAGATCCTGCCCCCGTGTGGACACAAGATGGCCACCACAAGATGGCCAGCAAGGGAGGGCAGTTGGGAGGGACCAGGCCTGCAAGGGAGGGCAGTTGTGGGCGATCAGGCCAGCAGGGGAGGGCAGTTGGGAGGGACCAGGTCTGCAAGGGAGGGCAGTTGGGGGCGATCAAGCCTGCAGAGGAGAGAAGTTGGGGTCAACCAGGCCTGCAGGGAAAGGCAGTTGGGAGGGACCCAGGCCTGCAGGGGAGAGCAGTTGGGGGGGACCAGGCCTGCAGGGGAGGGCAGTTAGGGGTGACCAGGCCTGCAGGGGAGGGCAGTTAGGGGAAAACAGGCTGGCAGGGGAGCAGTTAGGCATCAATCAGGCTGGCAGGGGAGCGGTTAGGGGGTGATCAGGCTGGCAGGCAGAAGCGGTTAGGGGCAATCAGGAAGGCAGGCAGGCGAGCAGTTGGGAGACAGCAGTCCTGGATTGTGAGAGGGGTCCCAGATTGGAGAGGGTGCAGGCTGGGCTGAGGGACACCCCCCCCCCCCCCGTGCACGAATTTCATGCACCGGGCCTCTAGTATATATATAAAAACATTTAGTAAGCAAATTCATATTCTCTGACACTATTATTTGGACTGAAACGCATGTTCCTCTCTTGGCTGTGATCCCTCCAACCCCATTCTCACTAAACAGCAGAGCCAAGAACAAAATGCCCACGGCGTCCTCATGACACACACGTGCTGCGATTTCTTACTTACTCCTCTGCGGGCAGACAGAGGACGAGGCATCGCTGTCCCTGCCGACGAGGCCCCGCGCTGCCCGACGCCCCCCTCGCCTGACCAAGAGAGCAGAGACTGCAGGGGCTCCGTCCGTCCGTCCGTCCGTCCCACCGACCGAGTAAGGGTAAGCCGCGGGCCAGCGGGCACCCTGGCTGCACTGTTTCAACCGCAGGCGCAGTGAGGTCACCAAGGGCAGTGGGCCGGGCGCCCCCTGCTGGGGGCAGTCCTCCAAGGGAGGAGCCATCGGCACAACGTCCACGTCAACAGGGAAGACGCGGGGTCACATGCTTAGACACCGCGCCACAGGGCAGTGTTACCGCAACGCACCGTATTGGAGGCCGATACGGGACAGTGCAATGCTATGTCCGTGGCCGGAATGCCTCATCTCACAGTCTCACTGACAAATGCTGTCAGCGCCTGGTGACCCTGACGGAGAGGGGCTGTGAGGCCGTGAGGCTGCGACTCACCAGCAAGGACTCCTGCAGGTCCCCGGCAGAGCCCGCCGCCTCCTCCTCGTCGTCCGGCTCCTGGTCCTGGGAGCAGTAGTGCGTGCTGTAGGCCGAGTGCTCCTCGATCGCCGCCAGCCAGCCCTGAGGAACCCAAACAGGTAACTTAACGGGAGACGTGCCGGCCGGGGAGGCGCCGTGGCTGAGCATCCATCTATGAACCTGGGGGTCACGGTTCGATTGCCGGTCGGGGCACAGGCCTGGGTTGCGGGTTCAATCCCCAGTGGGGGGTGTGCAGGAGGCAGCCGATCAATGATTCTCTCTCATCATTGATGTTTCTCTCTCTCTCCCTCTCCCTTCCTCTCTGAAATCAATAAAAATATTTTTTAACTAAAAAATAAATTAAAGGGAAATGCGTTTTTACTCAAAAGAGGTAATAGGACAATGACCTGGAAAGCATCAAGTTTATATGGCCTAAAAAAAAAAAAAAAAAAAAACCCAAGAATGAAATAATGATACACATCTCTTATCCATAATACATCTAGATTTTTTTTAATTCCGAGAAAAAAATAAAGGTAAAATAAAAAATTAATTTCTTATAATATATACCAGTAATAATAATAAATAAAATATTGATTTTTTTCAGGTCAGCAGAACAGACCAATAGCTGTGTATAATTGGAAAAAATTAGAAACAATTATCAAACGAGAAAATGATTTTTTAAAATGTTCATAAAAACTGCTTTTCATAATATTTCTGCAACTTTATTGAGGTATAGTTTATATAGTACATAACTTATTCATTTCAAGTGTAAATTAATTTACATAAAATGTACCAACTTATAACTTGCACTCCCAAAAATTCCCAATATTTTTTAAAAATATCATCTATAAGTTTATATATTCATTGATATTAATAGTCAAACACATCACAAAAACTAAGTAATGGGTAGAGTTTTGCATTTAAAATACTAGGTTCTCAAAACTGTTAAATAAGTTATTGTATAATAACATATCCAAAAACAATTTTACTAACTTGCAATCAAATTATAAGCATAAGAAACTCAGATCATTTTCAGAGCACCAACAATTACCTTCATGCTTTAACTTGGACTATGTTTTAAAAAAATCAGTGACTTTACAAAAAGACCGAATATTTGCCCTGAAACACCTGTCTTACTTATTCCTCATTATAGTATTATTCGGGGCCGTATCCTCCATCTTATGAAATGTTGGGACTGTCATGATTTGAATTATTGAGGGTTCTTTGAGGCCACAGTTAACCACGGTGGACGAGAGCTTCCCTCAACCCCTCACACCATTTACAAGAAACAAAAGAGGCCTGTGAATGCTGCTTTGATCTAAAAGAATATGGCCTCTCGTCCAGCCAGCGTGGCTCCCTGGTTGAACTTTGACCTATGAACCGGGAGGTCATGGCTCAATTCCCAGGGCGCATGCCCGGGTTGTGGGCTCGATCCCCAGTGTGGGGCGTGCAGGAGGCAGCCGATCCGTGATTCTCTCTCATCATGGATGCTTCTCTCTCTCTCTCCCCGCCTCTCCCTCCCTCCCTCTCTGAAATCAATAAAAATCTATTTTAAAAAATAAGGAGCACGCCTCTCCACTGAAGGGACCGCACTGAGTTCCTGTCTCCGGAACCGTAACTCTCCTGCTGCTGCTGCTGCTGTTCAGTTTACCAAAAAGACCTGAGCCCACAGGGGCATGAACCGGAACAGCTGTGGGGTCGGCGCCGCCCTTGGCCGTGACCTTGGAGAGAGTGGGCAGAGGCACCATCCCATGGCCTTCCGCTTCCTCACCCACAAAGTGGGGGGCAAACTGCACACCCATTCAGGCTGTTTGCCAACCCCGGGAGGCCCTCTGCCTTCACAGAGTCAATGAGAAACGCCGCGAACAGAATTACCTGCAGGTCCACGCGGGCGGAGCACCGACCCATCAGCCAAACCTCAGAAGCGTCCATCACCCCCCGCCCCCCTCGCCCCCCCCCCCCCCCGTTAGAAAGGTGGCCCAGCGCGGCATGGGGTGTCGCTATGGGCTTCTGTGCTTGGTCTCTAATCGCCCCTCGGGCTTAGGAGACACAGGAACCCACAAATCACCTCTCTTGCCTGCGGAGGGCTGTTCTTAGGGACCCGGAAGCCGTGAACGGTGTCGTCAAAGCATTTAACGGAGAAGAGGCCGCCGTCACCGGGCTTGACCTTGGAGACAAGAAGGCAGTGAGACACCACCACTCGCGCACGTAACACAGAAGCTTCATGACAACCCGCGACCTGTGACCCACGAGGTCAGGGCTCGACGCCCAGTCAGGGCACATGCCCAGTTTCGGGCTCAGCACCAGTGGGGGGCGTGCGAGAGGCAGCCAGCTGATGGTTCTCTCTCCTCATTGATGTTCTCTCTCCCCCTCTCCCTTCCTCTCTGAAAGCAACAGAAACACATTTAAAAAATAAGAGGGAGAGAGAGAGGTGCCAACATTGAGTGGGCAGGCCCTGCGGCAGCTGACACCTGGGGACACCTGGTGGGGACACCTGGTGGGGACACCAGGGACTGCGTCCAGGCTCAGGCCCGCCTCCACAGACAAGCTGCTGTCTCCTAAGCTCAGCGCCTGCGCTTCCTGCTCTGACACGGGCTTATCAGCACCAGGAAACCTCCCATCCCAATGTCCTCCTCTACCCATGCATAAACACACATGTGCACATGCACACGTGACCACACACACACACAGCACGGGCAGAAGTAGGTCTACAGCTGTGAGCACACGGAACAGCTCATTCTTAAATATCACTTACTAACTGGCTTGTTCCCCACCGAACAGCTGTAACCCCACCCGCTCCATGCACACGTATGCCTTACACATGCTCCTGGATCACTCATCTCTCGTCCCGCAATATGTGAGGATCAACCAAAACTGTTGCTTTTAGAGCGGAGACCCCCCCATTCCGTGGCCTCCGGCACGTCCCACCCCGGACCTGCCGAGGCAGCTTTTACACATGCAGCCGGGCCACCGTTTGCCGAACCGACTCCCTGGTGCGAGCCAAGATGCGTGTCGTCCTACCGTGCACACGGCTTGCGTGAGGTGCTTGCATCCCTGGCGGTAAATCTTACGGGCGGCGTCGGGCCTTCAAGATAAACATTAAATGACGACGGTGAAAGGAGAAGAGCTAAGTGAAAAGGTCCCGTCGCCCCACCTGGCCCGTGACAATGAACAAGGTAACGGCCACTCACTGCTTCCGGTACCAGGACAGGACGCCGTGCTCCAGCACCACCCAGAACAGCCTCCAGCCGAAGAACCGCGAGCTCTAGGGGACGCAGGGGCCCAGGCTGAGCCGGCGCGGACACGGCTGCCAGCGGCTGGGTCGGGGCGGCCCGCGTCTGAGCGAGACGGGCGGTGAGCACGCAACACGCTCCCGCCTGGGCGCACCCCTAAGGGCAACAGAGGGGAGACACCCACCCACGGACCCGCGCCCATGGCTCTGTTCCCACCGGACGGCTCTGGGCCCTTTACGTGGGCTAACGAGGCATTTCCCCACGTCCTGAGTGAACTTCCCGACAGAGAACCATCCTGAACGTAAGTCACACGGCGTGAGCGCACGCACCGACCATGGAGGCAGGCCTCGCACGGAAACCACGGGGTCAGACGCGCAGAAACGTCAGCAACAGAAAGACCCCGCAGGTGTGCGCTGACACCTCTTCCCGAGCCCTCAGGGTTCAGGGTTCAGGGTTCAGGGTTCATGGTTCCTGACGAACAGTGACTCTGATTCTCTGGTCACGTATGAGAAACGGCCCCGCCCCCCGCAGACGTGGCCACCTGACAGGGCGAGACCAGGACGCAGGGCAGCAGGACCCAGGGCCGGCCGAGAGGCGGGACCCCCTCAGAAACAACCGGAAAAGGCATCACACACACTCCCCGAGCCCTCCTGCCAGGTCACAGGTCACGGCACCCACCTTCCAGAGGGGGCCTTCGAACCGCCTCAGCGCTCGGTACAGGGCCTGCGGGAAACGAGTCTCGTGAAATGCACTTCCGACGCTCAGCGACACGCCTGCCCCGCGCGACCCTACGCCCCCTTGTCCCCGTGCGACCCTGCGCCTCCTTGTCCCCGTGACCCTGCGCCTCCTTGTCCCCGTGACCCTGCGCCTCCTTGTCCCCGTGACCCTGCGCCTCCTTGTCCCCGCGACCCCTGCGCCTCCTTGTCCCCGTGACCCTGCGCCCCCTTGTCCCCGTGCGACCCTGCGCCTCCTTGTCCCCGTGACCCTGCGCCTCCTGGTCCCTGTGACCCCTGTGCCTCCCTTGTTCCCGTGACCCTGCCCCTTGTTCCCATGACCCTGCGCCTCCCTTGTTCCCGCGACCCTGCGTCCCCTTGTCCCCGTGACCCTGCGCCTCCCTTGTCCCCGTGACCCTGCGCCTCCCTTGTTCCCGCGACCCTGCGCCCCCTTGTCCCCGTGACCCTGCACCTCCCTTATTCCCGTGACCCCTGTGCCTCCTTGTCCCCGCGACCCTGCGCCCCCTTGTCCCCGTGACCCTGCGCCTCCCTTATTCCCGTGACCCCTGCACCTCCCTTGTCCCCGTGACCCCTGCACCTACCTTGTTCCCCGCGAGGAGCTGCTTCACCTCGGCGCCCTGGGCCAGCTGCAGCGGCTTCTGGTCTGCAAGGAGGGCGACGTCAGGACTCAGCGCACATCCGCCCTGAGTGCAGCCCAGGCCTGGCTCCGCGTCCCCCCTTCCCCCCCGCCCCCCAGCGGCCAGCTCCGTCCTCAGGGTCTCCTTTCCGAGCCAAGTCTGCCGACAGGGCAGCCAGGACGCTGCAGAGCGAGCGCTGTGCCTCCAGTCAGCCCCTCGGCCTCCGAAGTTGCCGGACCCAGGGCTTAAACAGCACCAGCAGCTTCCGGCTCAGGAGGTCAGATCGGCTCCCTCCCTCCTCCAGCTTCCACAGGCCACTGACAGGCTCCCGTGACGGGACAGGACGGGGGCATCGCCCAGCCTCTGCCCCACCTTGACATTCTCTCTCCTGCCATGGTCCTCCTGCCGCCTCCCTCGAAGAGCCACGTGAGCCCACCGGGCACCTGGGTGACACATCCTCTCCCTTCGCAGGCTCCCTGACCTCCCATCTCTGGGGCCAGCACTCCACCCGTCCGTCCCCACAGCCACCAGCTGCCCCCAGAACAGCCATGGAGGCAGCTCCCGAGCTGAGGGCGGTGGCCCCGCGAGGGGCAGAGGGGAGCTGCAGTGGAGAGGGCACCAGCCGCCCTCCGCGGGCCAGCGTGACTACAGAGCAGGACCCCGTGCAGGACGCGGCCAGGCCCCTGGGACCTGGGGGAGCGTCTGCTGGAGCGACAGAGTATATCAGGAGGAGACGCTGTATCCGACGGAGACCTGTGCAGGGAGGCGACTGAGCCCACAGTAACTGTTTCAACCTGCAGGACTGTGTTCTTACTAAGCACGCTCTCGGCTCTCGGCTCTCAGCTCTCGGGAAGCCGGCCAGGGGCAGGCACGTGTCTGCAGGGGGCTGCACCCGGGCCTTCTGGCACCACCAGGGTCCTCTCTCTAAGGCAGCTGGAGGCCCTGCGAGGGGCATTTCCAGGAAAGAAGACGACCCCTCCGTCGCTTTATGAGGCAGGTAACACCCCAAACCACAGCCCAGCTGGGACCACGCAGGCCTCCAGGTACAGACACCGTTCGCTAAATACCGCACCGGTACGTGTTGGTCAATGTTTCTGTATAAGTATCTCCTAACGAGAGTCCATGATGCACCCATTATTACTTGAGGCCCCGGGGAGTTAGCAGAGAAAATGACAGGAAACAATGGGGTAGGAATTATGGAAACGGAGAAAGACGGTAAGTAAACAAACAGGAAACACAACAGAGAATAAACCATGCTACGCCCAGGGGTTAAGTGTGTGAGTGACCGGTACCAGCTCAGCCTGGAGATGGGGGTGGTGTTTACATGGGAAGGAAGTGGCCAGAGGCCTGGGCAGGAGCTGCTGGGGGCAGGAGCTGTGGGGGGGCGGGAGCTGCTGGGGGACAGGAGCTGTGGGGGGGCGGGAGCTGCTGGGGGACAGGAGCTGTGGGGGGGCGGGAGCTGCTGGGGGCAGGAGCTGTGGGGGGCAGGAGCTGCTGGGGGGACAGGAGCTGCTGGGGGACAGGAGCTGTGGGGGGACAGGAGCTGTGGGGGGACAGGAGCTGTGGGGGGACAGGAGCTGTGGGGGGACAGGAGCTGCTGGAGGACAGGAGCTGTGGGGGGACAGGAGCTGCTGGGGGGGCAGGAGCTGTGGGGGGACAGGAGCTGTGGGGGGACAGGAGCTGTGGGGGGACAGGAGCTGTGGGGGGACAGGAGCTGTGGGGGGACAGGAGCTGCTGGGGGACAGGAGCTGCTGGGGGACAGGAGCTGTGGGGGGACAGGAGCTGTGGGGGGACAGGAGCTGTGGGGGGGCAGGAGCTGTGGGGGGACAGGAGCTGTGGGGGGACAGGAGCTGTGGGGGGGCAGGAGCTGTGGGGGGACAGGAGCTGTGGGGGGACAGGAGCTGTGGGGGGGCAGGAGCTGTGGGGGGGCAGGAGCTGTGGGGGGACAGGAGCTGTGGGGGGACAGGAGCTGTGGGGGGACAGGAGCTGTGGGGGGGCAGGAGCTGTGGGGGGACAGGAGCTGCTGGGGGACAGGAGCTGCTGGGGGACAGGAGCTGTGGGGGGACAGGAGCTGTGGGGGGACAGGAGCTGTGGGGGGACAGGAGCTGCTGGAGGACAGGAGCTGTGGGGGGACAGGAGCTGTGGGGGGACAGGAGCTGTGGGGGGACAGGAGCTGTGGGGGGACAGGAGCTGCTGGGGGGGCAGGAGCTGCTGGAGGACAGGAGCTGCTGGGGGACAGGAGCTGTGGGGGGACAGGAGCTGTGGGGGGACAGGAGCTGTGGGGGGACAGGAGCTGCTGGGGGACAGGAGCTGTGGGGGGACAGGAGCTGCTGGGGGACAGGAGCTGCTGGGGGACAGGAGCTGTGGGGGGACAGGAGCTGTGGGGGGGCAGGAGCTGTGGGGGGACAGGAGCTGCTGGGGGACAGGAGCTGTGGGGGGACAGGAGCTGTGGGGGGGCAGGAGCTGTGGGGGGACAGGAGCTGTGGGGGGACAGGAGCTGCTGGGGGACAGGAGCTGTGGGGGGACAGGAGCTGCTGGGGGACAGGAGCTGTGGGGGAACAGGAGCTGCTGGGGGACAGGAGCTGCTGGGGGGGCGGGAGCTGCTGGGGACAGGAGCTGCTGGGGGCAGGAGAGGGAGGCAGCGAGGCAGACAGCACATCCGGGGGCTGTGCGAACAGAACTCTGTGAGCTGCTGCCAGGAGCCTGAGGTCTAGTCTAAAAAGGGTGCCAAGCCCCTGAAGGGTTTCCCGAAGAGTCACATGACCTGACTTATTCTGAAACTCTGTCCAATTGTTAAAAAAACACACCTTTGTAAGGATGACAGGAAACGTGAGCTTTGGCCATCCATAGATATAAAAAGCCAGTGTCCATGACGACCGTACGACCGGTCACCATGAGGGCAGGTGGGCGGGGCGGCGAACGGGACGAGCAGCAGCGGGCTACCGCACGCGACTTCGAGTGCTGGGCCTCTGGTTACTAGTCAGATGGTGCTGCACCGCTGTGCCGTGTAACAGCTCTACCAGGACGTAGCGCACACACCTTTCCAGCCCCCACTGACGGCGTATCGCTCACAGAGGCGCGCGACCGTCCCTGGGCGTGGTTCTGAGGAGGAGCACTCGTCCGTCCTGAATGTAAAGAGTGTCTAAAGAAACACCTGTCCGGGAGGGGTCGTTATTGGTGATTCCCGGAAGAGGATGTGGTATGTGTCAATCAGTGACACGCGTCTATCCTTGAGCCCTGATAATTTCTATAATAAACTTTCTAAGCTACCGCGTGGCTGCTGTGTGGATCGTGGCTGCTAAACGTGGGCAAGAGAAAACCGAGAACAACAGTCACACAGCCGTAAGGACAGCAGGTGGTCGGCACTGGAGAAGCAGACAGCGGGGAGCAGCCAGGGCTCAAGGTCAATCTTAGAGGTCGAGTCCCAGGACTGCCCACGGGTAGAGCTGGGCTGACGGTGCATGCTTGAGGGGAAGAGCCCACACTGCTGACTGGGGAATCAGTGATCACGCTGGGTTTCCAGGTCACTCGGAGGAGACGTCACAGGAGAAGGCACGCCGCCCCCTGCTTTCATCCCACCCACAGGCGTCCGAGACGTGGTCCCTTCGGGCAGAGGGCAGTGGGGTTTCGTTCACAGCACCCTGCTCTCACACCAAAAGAAATGCTGGTCTCCGGCCAGGGAGCTGCATGCCCAATGCAGAGCCCTCGATGCCCAGAGGGCCAGCGCACAGTCAGACGCCCACGGAACACTCCCCCGGACAGCCTCCCTGCCCAGTGCCTGCTCACCGTTCCTGTTCCGCAGGTTGGGGTCCGCCCCGCTCTTCAGCAGCGCCAGCACGCAGTGCCTGTGGGCCCGGTAAGCCGCGCAGTGCAGAGGCGTGTTCCCTAACTGGTCCGCGCAGTTGACGTCAGGAGGGTTGGGGCTGTTGAGCTGCCGAGGGGAGGGACATGCAGAATCAGGTTTCAGAGGCTGACCTCTCCCAGCAACACCAGCAGGTGTGAGTGTCAGGCGAAGCCACAGACCACACACCTGGCTCCCAGTGGCTGCTGCTCCCTAAACCAGCCACCCGTGTCACCCCCAGGCTGTCTCCTCCAGGGGCCACGAAGGCCCCAGCCCCCATCCCAACAGGAAAGCTGTCCGTCTGTCCCAACACAATACAAATATCCCGAAATACTGTCCCTCCTTCGCAGGTTTCCTTCTAGACATTGGGCAGACCCTCCAGAAATGGCCGTCATGCCCTAGCCCAGCCGTGGGCAAACTACGGCCCGCAGGCCGGATCCGGCCCGTTCGGCTGTTCTATCCGGCCCACGGAGCCGAAAGAGCGGAGGGTTCTCTTGCTCTCCCCTCCGCTCCTTTACTTTGAATTTATATTAGTTCACACAAACCCTCCATCCATGCTTTTGTTCCGGCCCTCCGGTCCAGTTTAAGAACCCATTGTGGCCCTCGAGTTAAAAAGTTTGCCCACCCCTGCTCTAGCCAGTTTGGCTCAGTGGATAGAGCTTATGCTTGCGGACTAAAGGGTCCCAGGTTCAATTCCGGCCAAGGGCACATGCCCAAGTTGCGGGCTCAATCCCCCCCAGTAGGGGGCGTGCAGGAGACAGCCAACCAATGATTCTCTCTCATCATTGATGTTTCTATTTCTCTATCTCTCTCCCTTTCTCTCTGAAACCAATAAAAATATATATATTTTTTTTTAAAGAAAAAAAAGAAATGGCCGTCAAAGTGAGAGAGCTCCATGCCTGTGTAGGGCCTGCACCAGGCTGCACCTTCAACCCCCCTCACGTTCAGTTCTTGCCTGGAAAACCCCGGCTCCCAGCCCAGCAGGTTTCAGTAAGGTGGGGACCCATGTCAGGAATTCAGAGGAAACACAGCATTCCACACGTAGCCTGAGTAAACTACAGACTTGTGTTCTGTTATGATGAACTTGAGTATTTTAGCCCCACGATGCTACTAAGTTATAAAGTTAACATTAAGGAAATGTGTCCTCAAGGGCAAAATCTATACTTATAAAAGGGTAATATGCTAATTAGACAGGACATCTTCCGGAAGTCCTTCCAGACAAAGCCACGGTGACAGGGGCTAAGGCAGAGGCAGGTAGGGGTGATCAGCTCGGCATGGGGGAGCAGTTAGGGGGCGATCAGGCCGGCAGGGGGGAGCAGTTAGGGAGCGATCAGGCCGGCAGGGGGGAGCAGTTAGGGGGTGATCAGGTTGGCAGGGGGGAGCAGTTAGGGGATGATCAGGCTGGCAGGGGGGAGCAGTTAGGGGGTGATCAGGCTGGCAGGGGGGAGCAGTTAGGGGCAATCAGGCTGGCAGGAAGGAGCAGTTAGGGGCAATCCGGTCAGCAGGGGGGAGCAGTTAGGGGCAATCAGGCTGGCAGGAAGGAGCAGTTAGGGGCAATCCGGTCGGCAGGGGGGAGCAGTTAGGGGCAATCAGGCCGGCAGGGGGAAGCAGTTAGGGAGCGATCAGGCTGGCAGGGAGGGCAGTTAGGGGGCGATCAGACCGGCAGGGGAGCAGTTAGGGAAATCAGGCCGGCAAGCAGAGGTGGTTAGGGGCTATCAGGAAGGCAGGCAGGATAGCTGTTAGGAGCCAGTGGTCCCAGATTGCAAGAGGGATTGTCCCACAGGGATCGGGCCTAAACTGGCAGTCAAATATCCACCAAGGGGTCCTAGATTGAAGAGGGTGCAGGCCGGGTTGAGGGACCCCTTCCCTTCCCGTGCACAAATTTCATGCACCAGGCCTCTAGTCTATATATATAAAAGCCTAAGCTACTGAATGACTGGACGACTGAACGACCAGTCGCTATGACCTGCACTGACCACCAGGGGGCAGACGCCCAACACAGGAGCTGCCCCCTGGTGGTCAGTGCACCCCCACAGCCAACCTCCTGAGGACGGCCAGCCAGCCAACCTCCCACGGTCCCTCCCCCGGCCGGCCCGGAATGGCCTCAATCAGGACTGGGCGAGACGGCCCCGATCAGCCCGATCACTGGCCAGGCCAAGGGACCCCACCCGTGCATGAATTCGTGCACCGGGCCTCCAGTAAAGAAATAATGGGTTTTTTTTGTTTTTGGTTTTTTTTTTACCAGAGCTGTGAGTTCTGCTGTTTTTCCTTCTCTTGCTGCTTCTAAAAGTAATTCTTCAAGCTTTCTTTGCTGAGTCCTTTCTACGGCTGCAAAAGGGAAACACAGTATGTCTCAGTCAGGACACCAGCAGCACGTCCATCACAAGCCAATGAGGAACGAGAACATGGCGGCGGGCGGCGGGAAGCCACGAGGCGCTCGGGCTGTGACCCCGATGCAGACAGGCAGGCAGCACTGCTCCTCTCCTGCCTTCACGTCAGATCCAGAGGTCCCCTCCTCTCAGGTCACAGAACTTGTTTCCCGTTCCGAGGTCGTTCGCCCGTTCCTCACCACGGCTCCCTCACAAGGAGTTAGGAGTCTTTTCTGAGCGGAAACACTGTTACGTGTCTCACCCGGAAAGGCAGACACGTGGGGAGAGGGGTCCGCACCTCCCAGGCCCTTAGCTACGGACAGCAGTTAAGGAAGAGCACTGGTGGGAAAATGGACCCACCGTGAGTGCGTTTAGGTTTGCATATACTTCCACACTTCCACCTAAGACAGCCGTGGGCAAACTACGGCCCGCGGGCCGGATCCGGCCCGTTCGGCTATTCTATCTGGCCCGCGGAGCCGAAAGAGCGGAGGGTTCTCTTGCTCTCCCCTCCGCTCCTTTACTTTGAATTTATATTAGTTCACACAAACACTCCATCCATGCTTTTGTTCCGGCCCTCCGGTCCAGTTTAAGAACCCATTGTGGCCCTCGAGTCAAAAAGTTTGCCCACCCCTGACCTAAGAATACAAATTCACTTCTTTTTAAAATATATATATTTTTTTTTATTGATTTCCGAGAGGAAGAGAGAGGGAGAGATAAAAACATCAATGAGGAGAGAGAATCATGGATCGGCTGCCTCCTGCACGCCCCCCACTGGGGATGGAGCCACACAACCCGGGCCTGTGCCCTGAACGGGAATTGAACCCTGACCTCCTGGTTCACAGGCTGATGCTCCACCCCGGAGCCCCGCCAGCTGGTCTGAATAAGCAGATTTTCAGAACTTGCCAGGACGTGGTACCCAGTTCACAGCTGGAAGCTCTGCGGAAACTTTGGTGGAGATAATTGTGTGTCTCATCATGAGTGACTCGCTGACCGCACCCCTTAGAGGACAGGCTGGGGTCCTCGTTTGTCACGTCAGCAGCAGCGGCTACGCCTTTTCTGAGCCCTGACCACGATGAGAGAAAAGCTGCTCACGTGGGGTGACCGTCTGACAGGAAGTGCTGGGGTGAGGTCGTGACCTTTACCTTCGAGCATGTTTCTGATCTCTTTGTCGTGAGTGACTTCCTTGGCTCTCTGTCCACTCCCATTAACGACCGTGGGATCGGCGTTATATTCCAAAAGCAGCATCACCAACTCCTAAAGAAGAAAAAGTGCTTTTAGCTGTTTCTAAACCCGGACGTTGTTGTACAACAGCCCTTTTACGACGTACTAAGTACTGCCGAGTTTCCACCACAGAGAAAAGCACTGGGGAGGAATTTTTATAACAGACTTGTCCACAGTGAGTGAGTACTAACTACAATACATTGAACACTAGAATCCAATCAGTTGTAACCATAATTAATGACTGCCTAAACAACTGTCAGCCCACCATGAACAGACAACTTCTAACGTCTGTAATTAATTTTTATTTTTAATTTTTTTTTAAATATATTTTATTGATTTTTTTTACAGAGAGGAAGGGACAGGGATAGAGAGTTAGAAACATCGATGAGAGAGAAACATCGATCAGCTGCCTCCTGCACACCTCCCACTGGGAATGTGCCTGCAACCAAGGTACATGCCCTTGACCGGAATCGAACCCGGGACCCTTCAGTCCGCAGGCTGATGCTCCATCCACTGAGCCAAACCAGCCAGGGCTAATTTTTAAGTTATCTTTTTTTAACCAAGTTGATTTCATGTGATCAAACTATGTTAACAAGGTATTATTTAAGTTATAGCAGATAGATCCATTTACCATTGTTCTTCCAAAGCCTGTTGACAAGTCATTTCCCCAACAGACCTAGATTTTTGAAAATCACTTTTGCTGTTTATAAGACACAGAGCATTATTTCCTTAGAGCAGGGGTCCTCAAACTTTTTAAACAGGGGGCCAGTTCACTGTCCCTCAGACCATTGGAGGGCCCGACTATAGTTTAAAAAAAAAAAACTATGAACAAATTCCTATGCGCACTGCGGGCCCGGGACGCGTCAGCTGCTAAGCAGGACAGGCAGCGGCACCCGGCGGGTCGGATCCATGTCCTCGGCGGGCCGCATGTGGCCCGCGGGCTGTAGGTTGAGGACGCCTGTAAGTGACAGCAGCTGCTGGGATATACCGCTAGGGAAGCAGGGTTTACGATAAAGCGAAGGATTTCCTGACGTCAGAAAAAAGCGACCTAACGCACATTTACTCCCAGTGGCTACCTGTCCTGGTGGGGATTCCAAATGCATTGGTATTGCCATATACAGGGCCAGTACCCCCGGGCTCAGTTACACAGCCTCACAAGGCAGCAGAAACGGAGGGCGTGCAGGGCGACGTGGGAGAGTCGATGCTGGTTTTACGGGGTGTGCAGCCCCCCGGGAGGCGCGGGGGGGACATGTGCTCTGTCGTCCTAACTGAGGCAGCGTGGATTACGTGCTCGACGTCGGGTCTCCTACAAAGCCCTCATGTAGGGCCTACATTCTACTGTGCATCGTTTGTTCACATTTTCCTGTTTCATTTCTTAGAAACATTAAACTAGAATCCGTGACGGCTCTGTGTTTACATCGTTTAGAACCGGGAGTAAAGTAATTTAAGTATCAGAATGTGGTAGGTGTGCACCCGGCCGGGGTGGCTCAGGGGTTGAGCATCGTCCCATGCACCAGAGGTTGCTGCTGCGATTCCCGGTCATGGCACAGGCCCGGGTTGTGGGCTCGATCCTCAGTGTGGGGTGTGCACGAGGCAGCCCAACAGTGATTCTCTCTCTTCACTGATGTTTCTCAATCTCTCTCTCCCTCTCCCTTCCTCTCTGGAATCAATAAAAAAAGACATATTTTTAAATGTGGTGTATCATCCACACAACAAGATATGATTCAGTCATAAAAACAAACTAAGGCCCTAGCCGGTGTGGCTCAGTGGATAGAGTGTCGGCCTGTGGACGGAAGGGTCCAGGTTTGATTCCGGTCAGGGCACATGCCCGGGTTGCGGGCTTGATCCCCAGTAGGGGGCGTGCAGGAGGCAGCCAATCAGTGATTCTCTCTCATCGATGTTTCTACCTCTCTATCCCTCTCCCTTCCTCTCTGAAATCAATAAAAATATTTTTTAAAAAACTAAGCACCGATCCATGCTACAGCATGGGGGAACTCCAACAATATTAGGCTAAAAAAAAGCCAGGTATAAACGGAATCATGAACATTTTTGTAAAAAATCTCCACGAACAGCAATTATCTAGAGCAGCCGTGGGCAAACTACGGCCCGCGGGCCGGATCCGGCTGTTCTACCCGGTTCTCTTGCTCTCCCCTCCGCTCCTTTACTTTGAATTTATATTAGTTCACACAAACACTCCATCCATGCTTTTGTTCCGGCCCTCCGGTCCAGTTTAAGAACCCACTGTGGCCCTCGAGTCAAAAAGTTTGCCCACCCCTGATCTGGAGGCAGAAAGCAAACCAGTGGAAGCCTAACCGTGGACTAGAGGCAGCAAGTGAATGCAAACAGCCGGAGGGAACTTGGTGGGGGACGGAACGTTCCAGAGCCGGATACGGGGACGGTCGCACAGGCGTGTAAATGCACCGACAATCCCCACAGCTGGCGTGTCATGCGTGTCATGCAGTGCACACTTTCCTCAGAAGCTGTTTAAAGGAACAGTCGGGCCCTAACCAGTTTGGCTCAGTGGCTAGAGCGTCGGCCTGGGGACTGAGGAGTCCCGGGTTCGATTCCGGTCAAGGGCATGTACCCTGGTTGCAGGCACATCCCCAGTGGGGGGTGTGCAGGAGGCAGCTGATCGATGTTTCTCTCTCATCGATGTTTCTAACTCTCTATCCCTCTCCCTTCCTCTCTGTGAAAAATCAATAAAATATATTTAAAGGAACAGTCGGGGTCCCCCTCCCTGCAGCACACGGGAGGCTGCAGGCTCCCACCAGGGGCGCTGGAGTGGAGGCTCATGACCTTCACACTCGACCTCACTGTCCAACGCCAACTAACAACATGGGACCTTCCCACCCCAAGCGCTGGTTTATACACGTGTATGCCTCTTCCCAGCGGCAATTTCTCTGGTTGTAAAAGAGATAACATCTGTGACCGCTCTTCCAGACACTTCACTTTGGAACACGAACACGGAACACGGAACACGGAACACGAACACGGAACACGGAGGTCCTCACCTTTCTCCCCGTGAAGGCCGCTCGGTGGAGCGGCGTGTCGCCCATGTCATTCAGGACGTTCACTTCTGCTCCCGCCTGGGGAACACGAAAACGTTAAACGGCATCACGGGTGAAGAAGCACACAACGTGGGAGTAATTTCTCAAAAATACCTTAAATATCTCAGAACTTCAATTCTTTAAATGCTGACCGGTTGTCACCAGTGAAAATAAGTTCATTTCACACCAAAAGTAAATAGTGAACTTGTGCAAGGTAAACCCCGCTGGTAGGCAGAAAAATGAAAAGCTACTTTCCTTTAAAAATCTCGGCCCTCCACTGAACTTCAGAAACAGCCACATTTTAAAACCACAAACCAGCCGAAACCGGTTTGGCTCAGTGGATAGAGCGTCGGCCTGCGGACTGAAGGGTCCCAGGTTCGATTCCGGTCAAGGGCATGTACCTTGGTTGCGGGCACATCCCCAGTGGGAGGTGTGCAGGAGGCAGCTGATCGATGTTTCTCTCTCATTGATGTTTCTCTCTATCCCTCTCCCTTCCTCTCTGCAAAATATCAATAAAATATATTTAAAACCGCAAACCATCTCTGAATGCAATACCGTACTTTTGCCACCAATTTAGTAAGTTTTTAGGGGGGAAAGGTGCCACCATTTAAATGTGCACATCAATTTTAAGATGCAATCCAACTTCAGAAATATCAGTATGTGAAAAATGGTTAATCACAGAACTGAGAAGTTTGAAGTCTTCCATTATATGATGCTCATTAAGAAATTCCGTAATTATTTTTTAACTGGAGGCCTGGTGCAGGATTCATGCACAGGTGGGGTCCAGCTGCCGCTCAATCGGGCTGACCAGGCGGTCGGGGGAGGGGGATGTAGGAGGTTGGTCGGGCGGCCCCAGCCCCAATCGAGGTGAGGGGGGCCAATTGGGGGTGAGGCTGGCCAGGGGGAGGGGCCGAAGGCAGCTGGTGGGCTGGCCCCACCCCAGATCGGGGTGGGGGGGGCCGATCGGGGGTGGGGCCGGCCAGGTGGAGGGGCCGCCCCCTGGTCGAACTCCCGGTAGAGGGGACAATTTGCATATTAGCCTTTTATTATATAGGATTACACAGAAGGTGCTTTGGTTATTTCCCTTAGCTGTTACACTAAAAAACTGAAAACATACAATATCTCCATTCGTTCATACGTCCACTTTGGCAATTTCAAAAAGCCAGCACTGTGAAAATCAAATGACTAAGAAAAATAGGATGTTAGTGACTCGGACTGACCCTCTTCATGTGTTTAGGACAGAACCACCCGTGGCCTGAGTGAGGAGCACTGCTCCGCATACGCCGTTCTGGCTCAGGTGGGTCCCTAAGCCGTCCATAACGCCCATGCCGGTCCTACTCTATTTGTGTAAGAAGTAAAGCATCACCCTAACCGGTGTGGCTCAGTGGATAGAGCGTCGGCCTGCGGACTCAAGGGACCCGGGTTCGATTCCGGTCAAGGGCACGTACCTTGGTTGCGGGCACATCCCCAGTGGGGGGTGTGCAGGAGGCAGCTGATCGATGTTTCTCTCTCATCGATGTTTCTAACTCTCTATCCCTCTCCCTTCCTCTCTGTAAAAAATCAGTAAAATATATTTTTTTTAAAAAAAAAAAAAAGGAAGTAAAGCGTCAACATACCTGCAGCAGGTCCTGGACCACCTGTTTGTGTCCAAAGTAGCAGGCCAGGTGAAGGGGGGCCCAGCCCAGATTGGACTTACTTCTTCCTGAAAATGGGGCCAGGAAGGCATTTTAGGGGTAACTCAGTCACTTCACAGGAAACTGCACTTGCCTGGACAGGCCACCCCGAGGCCCTGGCCCAGGCCCTTTCTGGCCGCTGCTGATGGGGGGGCGGAGGCCCGGGGAGGAAGGGGAGGGAGCGGACCGGCCCGATCCCAGGCCCCCGGGTTCTGGCCCACGTCCTCCGTCAGCGCTTCCTTCCCGAAGGCGGAGGGGACGGAGGGTCTCGGCAGCTGCGGCTCCACGGCCCGGTCCCCCCCGCCTTGTCACCTGGCCCGGGCGTGTGCTCCGGCACCACGTGTCATGTGTCTCTGGAAGCCTGTAACGGGAGCGGGGCCGGACAGAGGCCTTCCCGCAGCGTGTGCAAGGCTGTGGGCGCGCAGGCAGTGGCTGAGGCGCGTCCCGACCTCTGATGCCATCTCGTCATGAGGCGACTGGGTCCCAGGGCCCAACCCGCTAACAGGAGCCACGAGAGGCCGTGACCGAGGGCCCAGCGTGCAGCTGGGAAGGGGGAGGCCAAGCGAGGGTTGTGAGAACAGAAACGGAGCCCGTTTAGCTAAGAAAGGGGGCACGATGCTGAGAGCTCAGACGGCGTCAAAGCTCCCCAGAACCCACCCACCCCCACTCCCAGCTCCCTCCCCCAGGGCCACCGGGTCCCTCGAAGGAGCTGGCGCTTCGGTGCCCGCCTGGCCTCCTGGGGTCCAGGGTTTGAGCCAACCTCACCCCCTCAGCGCGCCCAGCATGGCCCCAGCACGCCCCGAGGGACTGCCACCCGCGACCGCCCCGGCACTGTCTGCCATTCACCCACAGCCGGACCACACGCCGCAGCGGCGCCCCTGTTCTCACCTGACGCCCAGCGTCTCCACCACGACGCTCCTTGACCGCAGGCCGAGCCTCCCACCCATTTGCTCGCCCCCTGGTCCGAGCTCACCTCCCGCCACAGCATGAGAACTGTCCTCGACGTGTACGCTGTCCCCAAGCCCAGGGCCACCGCACGGCGGGAAAGGTCGGCATCACCACCGCTCAGGCCTCTCGGGCGCCCACAGCCCGGCGCCGGGGCTCCCTCACTGCCCACGCCCTCCCAGGGTGAGTCCTTCATGATTGGCATCTCCAGCTACCACGCCTCCTAGCCGGCCCACCACTGCTCATACGCTGATGACTCTGAAATTCACATTCGCGTTTCCGACTCTTCTAGACACCTCCGTTCGATGGTACAGAACACCCCACGCTCATAGGAATATGAAGTAGCTATGCCTGTCAGCGTCCTCCTGGGACACAGCTCATAGGAATATGAAGTAGCTATGCCTGTCAGCGTCCTCCTGGGACACAGCTCATATATGAAGTAGCTACGCCTGTCAGCGTCCTCCTGGGACACAGCTCATGTGAATATGAAGTAGCTATGCCTGTCAGCGTCCTCCTGGGACACAGCTCATATATGAAGTAGCTACGCCTGTCAGCGTCCTCCTGGGACACAGCTCATGTGAATATGAAGTAGCTACGCCTGTCAGCGTCCTCCTGGGACACAGCTCATATATGAAGTAGCTATGCCCGTCAGCATCCTCCTTGGGCACAGCTCATATGAATATGAAGTAGCTATGCCTGTCAGCGTCCTCCTGGAACACAGCTAATATGAATATGAAGTAGCTATGCCTGTCAGCGTCCTCCTGGGACACAGCTCACGTGAATATGAAGTAGCTACGCCTGTCAGCGTCCTCCTGGGACACAGCTCATATATGAAGTAGCTACGCCTGTCAGCGTCCTCCTGGGACACAGCTCATGTGAATATGAAGTAGCTACGCCTGTCAGCGTCCTCCTGGGACACAGCTCATATGAATATGAAGTAGCTACGCCTGTCAGCGTCCTCCTGGGACACAGCTCATGTGAATATGAAGGAGCTATGCCCGTCAGCGTCCTCCTGGGACACAGCTCATATATGAAGTAGCTATGCCCGTCAGCATCCTCCTTGGGCACAGCTCATATGAATATGAAGTAGCTATGCCTGTGAGCGTCCTCCTGGGACACAGCTCATATATGAAGTAGCTACACCTGTAAGTGTCCTCCTGGGACACAGTTCATATATGAAGTAGCTACGCCTGTCAGCGTCCTCCTGGGACACAGCTCATAGATGAAGTAGCTACGCCTGTCAGTGTCCTCCTGGGACACAGCTCACGTGAATATGAAGTAGCTACGCCTGTCAGCGTCCTCCTGGGACACAGCTCACGTGAATATGAAGTAGCTACGCCTGTCAGCGTCCTCCTGGGACACAGCTCATATATGAAGTAGCTACGCCTGTCAGCGTCCTCCTGGGACACAACTCATGTGAATATGAAGTAGCTACGCCTGTCAGCGTCCTCCTGGGACACAGCTCACGTGAATATGAAGTAGCTACGCCTGTCAGCGTCCTCCTGGGACACAGCTCATATGAATATGAAGTAGCTATGCCTGTCAGCGTCCTCCTGGGACACAGCTCATATGAATATGAAGTAGCTACGCCCGTCAGCGTCCTCCTGGGACACAGCTCATGTGAATATGAAGTAGCTACGCCTATCAGCGTCCTCCTGGGACACAGCTCATATGAATATGAAGTAGCTACGCCCGTCAGCGTCGTCCTGGGACACAGCTCATGTGAATATGAAGTAGCTATGCCTGTCAGCGTCCTCCTGGGACACAGCTCATGTGAACATGAAGTAGCTATGCCTGTCAGCGTCCTCCTGGGACACAGCTCATGTGAATATGAAGTAGCTACGCCTGTCAGCGTCCTCCTGGGACACAGCTCATGTGAATATGAAGTAGCTACGCCTGTCAGCGTCCTCCTGGGACACAGCTCATGTGAACATGAAGTAGCTACGCCTGTGAGCGTCCTCCTGGGACACAGCTCATGTGAATATGAAGTAGCTACGCCCGTCAGCGTCCTCCTGGGACACAGCTCATGTGAATATGAAGTAGCTACGCCTGTCAGCGTCCTCCTGGGACACAGCTCATGTGAATATGAAGTAGCTACGCCTGTCAGCGTCCTCCTGGGACACAGCTCATGTGAATATGAAGTAGCTACGCCTGTCAGCGTCCTCCTGGGACACAGCTCACGTGAATATGAAGTAGCTACGCCTGTCAGCGTCCTCCTGGGACACAGCTCATATATGAAGTAGCTACGCCTGTCAGCGTCCTCCTGGGACACAACTCATGTGAATATGAAGTAGCTACGCCTATCAGCGTCCTCCTGGGACACAGCTCATGTGAATATGAAGTAGCTACGCCCGTCAGTGTCCTCCTGGGACACAGCTCATATATGAAGTAGCTACGCCTGTCAGCGTCCTCCTGGGACACAGCTCATATGAATATGAAGTAGCTACGCCCGTCAGTGTCCTCCTGGGACACAGCTCATATATGAAGTAGCTACGCCTGTCAGCGTTCTCCTGGGACACAGCTCATGTGAATATGAAGTAGCTACGCCTGTCAGCGTCCTCCTGGGACACAGCTCATATATGAAGTAGCTACGCCTGTCAGCGTCCTCCTGGGACACAGCTCATGTGAATATGAAGTAGCTATGCCTGTCAGCGTCCTCCTGGGACACAGCTCATATATGAAGTAGCTATGCCTGTCAGTGTCCTCCTGGGACACAGCTCATAGGAATATGAAGTAGCTATGCCTGTCAGCGTCCTCCTGGGACACAGCTCATATATGAAGTAGCTACGCCTGTCAGCGTCCTCCTGGGACACAGCTCATAGGAATATGAAGTAGCTACGCCTGTCAGCGTCCTCCTGGGACACAGCTCATGTGAATATGAAGTAGCTATGCCTGTCAGCGTCCTCCTGGGACACAGCTCATATATGAAGTAGCTACGCCTGTCAGCGTCCTCCTGGGACACAGCTCATGTGAATATGAAGTAGCTACGCCTGTCAGCGTCCTCCTGGGACACAGCTCATATATGAAGTAGCTACGCCTGTCAGCGTCCTCCTGGGACACAGCTCATGTGAATATGAAGTAGCTACGCCTGTCAGCGTCCTCCTGGGACACAGCTCATGTGAATATGAAGTAGCTACGCCCGTCAGCGTCCTCCTGGGACACAGCTCATGTGAATATGAAGTAGCTACGCCTGTCAGCGTCCTCCTGGGACACAGCTCATGTGAATATGAAGTAGCTACGCCTGTCAGCGTCCTCCTGGGACACAGCTCACGTGAATATGAAGTAGCTACGCCTGTCAGCGTCCTCCTGGGACACAGCTCACGTGAATATGAAGTAGCTACGCCTGTCAGCGTCCTCCTGGGACACAGCTCATATATGAAGTAGCTACGCCTGTCAGCGTCCTCCTGGGACACAACTCATGTGAATATGAAGTAGCTACGCCTATCAGCGTCCTCCTGGGACACAGCTCATGTGAATATGAAGTAGCTACGCCCGTCAGCGTCCTCCTGGGACACAGCTCATATATGAAGTAGCTACGCCTGTCAGCGTCCTCCTGGGACACAGCTCATATATGAAGTAGCTACGCCTGTCAGCGTCCTCCTGGGACACAGCTCATATGAATATGAAGTAGCTACGCCCGTCAGTGTCCTTCTGGGACACAGCTCATATATGAAGTAGCTACGCCTGTCAGCGTCCTCCTGGGACACAGCTCATGTGAATATGAAGTAGCTACGCCTGTCAGCGTCCTCCTGGGACACAGCTCATATATGAAGTAGCTACGCCTGTCAGCGTCCTCCTGGGACACAGCTCATGTGAATATGAAGTAGCTATGCCTGTCAGCGTCCTCCTGGGACACAGCTCATAGGAATATGAAGTAGCTATGCCTGTCAGCGTCCTCCTGGGACACAGCTCATAGGAATATGAAGTAGCTATGCCTGTCAGCGTCCTCCTGGGACACAGTTCATATATGAAGTAGCTACGCCTGTCAGCGTCCTCCTGGGACACAGCTCATAGGAATATGAAGTAGCTACGCCTGTCAGCGTCCTCCTGGGACACAGCTCATATATGAAGTAGCTATGCCTGTCAGCGTCCTCCTGGGACACAGCTCATGTGAATATGAAGTAGCTATGCCTGTCAGCGTCCTCCTGGGACACAGCTCATATATGAAGTAGCTACGCCTGTCAGCGTCCTCCTGGGACACAGCTCATGTGAATATGAAGTAGCTACGCCTGTCAGCGTCCTCCTGGGACACAGCTCATGTGAATATGAAGTAGCTATGCCTGTCAGCGTCCTCCTGGGACACAGCTCATATATGAAGTAGCTACGCCTGTCAGCGTCCTCCTGGGACACAGCTCATGTGAATATGAAGTAGCTATGCCTGTGAGCATCCTCCTGGGACACAGCTCATAGGAATATGAAGTAGCTACGCCCGTCAGCGTCCTCCTGGGACACAGCTCATGTGAATATGAAGTAGCTACGCCTGTCAGCGTCCTCCTGGGACACAGCTCATATATGAAGTAGCTACGCCTGTCAGCATCCTCCTGGGACACAGCTCATGTGAATATGAAGTAGCTACGCCTGTCAGCGTCCTCCTGGGACACAGCCCATGTGAATATGAAGTAGCTATGCCCGTCAGCGTCCTCCTGGGACACAGCTCATGTGAATATGAAGTAGCTATGCCTGTCAGCGTCCTCCTGGGACACAGCCCATGTGAATATGAAGTAGCTATGCCCGTCAGCGTCCTCCTGGGACACAGCTCATGTGAATATGAAGTAGCTATGCCTGTCAGCGTCCTCCTGGGACACAGCTCATATATGAAGTAGCTACGCCTGTCAGCGTCCTCCTGGGACACAGCTCATGTGAATATGAAGTAGCTACGCCTGTCAGCGTCCTCCTGGGACACAGCTCATGTGAACATGAAGTAGCTACGCCTGTCAGCGTCCTCCTGGGACACAGCTCATATGAATATGAAGTAGCTACGCCTGTCAGCGTCCTCCTGGGACACAGCTCATGTGAATATGAAGTAGCTACGCCTGTCAGCGTCCTCCTGGGACACAGCTCATGTGAATATGAAGTAGCTACGCCTGTCAGCGTCCTCCTGGGACACAGCTCATGTGAACATGAAGTAGCTACGCCTGTCAGCGTCCTCCTGGGACACAGCTCATATATGAAGTAGCTACGCCCGTCAGCGTCCTCCTGGGACACAGCTCATGTGAATATGAAGTAGCTACGCCTGTCAGCGTCCTCCTGGGACACAGCTCATATATGAAGTAGCTACGCCTGTCAGCGTCCTCCTGGGACACAGCTCATGTGAACATGAAGTAGCTACGCCCATGAGCATCTTCATTTCTGTTTTATTTGCAAGAACCTGTCACCAGGAGCAACAGGAAACCATGAGCCCACACTCGTACCCTGGCAACAGCTACCGCTAAGCTGACGAAGGCGGCGCCCTGGTGCCCAGCCGGAGGAGCTGACCAGACCCTCAACGGCACACGAGCGCTTCCTTCTCTCGCTCTGGACGGGGCCTCCGCGCACTCCTCCCGACCACGGCACTTCCCTGCTGACCGCGAAACGAATGTGAACGCGGAGCCCCTTCAAGACGCTCGGAGCTGCACCCAGAGGCTCGGCGTGCACCTCACTCCTCAGCCTTCGGGTGCTCCTCCTGTCCTCGCCACGTCTGCCGTCTACCTGTCGTGAGAAGAGGCTTCACAGGGAGGACACAGCATCCACCTACACACCTGTCTCCCGCCGGCCGCCCGCCCACAGGCTGCAGGTTCACCGCGGGCCTCCACTCGGCCTTCCGGGCACCTGCTCAGGAGGGGCAAGCTACTGCGGAGCCTCCTGGAAGCCCAGCTGCCAGTGGTGAGCACAGCCCAGCGCTGACCAGACAGCAGGGTGGGGCAGGCCTGGGGGGGAGGGGCAGGATGGAGGAGGGAGGGGGGGCAGGATGGAGGGGGAGGGTGGTGCAGGCCTGGAGGGGCAGGATGAAGGGGGGAGGGTGGGGCAGGCCTGGGGGAGGGGCAGGATGGAGGGGGGAGGGTGGGGCAGGCCTGGGAGAGAGGCGCAAGATGGAGGGGGAGGGTGGTGCAGGCCTGGGGGGAGAGGCAGGACGGAAGGGGGAGGGTGGGGCAGGCTTCAGAGGGAGGGGCAGAACGGAGGGAGGAGGGTGGTGCAGGCCTGGGGGGGCAGAATGGAGTGGGGAGGGTGGTGCAGGCCTGGGGGGGGCAGAATGGAGTGGGGAGGGTGGTGCAGGCCTGGGGGGGCAAAATGGAGGGGGGAGGGTTGGGCAGGCCTGGGGGGAGGGGCAGGACAGAGGGGGGAGGGTGGTGCAGGCCTGGGGGGGAGGGGCAGGTGGAGGGGAAAGGGTGGAGCAGGCCTGGGGGGGCAGGATGGAGGGGTAAAAGGTGGAAATGGGGGACATCTGTAATACTGTCAACAATAAAAATACTAATTAAAAAATAAAATAAAAGCCATTAAGACGCTGACCTCCTTTACAAGAAGGTGGCTCCGGGACAAGACACGTGGGTCATGGGATGGGTTGCTTGCACGTCCCCCTGGGTGTCCCGGGTGTCCCTTTAGCGCCAAGAGACCGAGGCTCATAGGGCCACCCATGTGCATGTCACAGACCCGGCTCTCCTCTCATCCGTGAGCGTTCGGCCCCTGGCCCCTGGCCCCTGGCGTGTGGCCCCTGGCGTGTGGCCCTCAGGACACGGCGGACGGGCAGAGGGGGAGCCGGGGACCGATGCGAACATTTCTTCGCAGATTTCCCTTCCCCAGTCCAGGACGTCCACTCACCGGCCTGAGGGCCGCATGGGGAGGGGAGGGGAGGCAGCAAGGCCAGGTCACCGAGGACGACAAATCGGAGCGTCTGGCCTTCGATGTGGGAACCCAGAACCCGTCTTTCCGGCAGGACCGGGCGTTTGGGATTCTTGCGGCTGCATCTCAGGCCGCACCAACAACCATCGACCATCATTTCCTCCTGCTCCTCTGAGGGCCAGGCCGGCAGGTTCGCCACTGGAGGCCCGGGAAGGTGCCACGGCTCAGGACCCACTGTGCCTCGCTGCCCTCCCCCACCGGCCTCCCCGCTCCCTCCTGCCCGCAGGCGGCCCTCGGGGCGGCCTCTCACCTCGGGGCCCTGACACCTGCTGTTGCCTCTACACCATCTTCACCTGGTGAAGTCCCACACACTCTTTTTTTTGTATTTTTTTACATTTCTTTATTGATTAAGCTATTACATATGTGTCCTTATTCCCCCATTACCCCCACCCCCCCCACTCTTTTCTTTTTAAATGTATTTTTATGGGTTTCAGGGAAGAGGGGAGAGGGAGACAGAAACATCAATGATGAGAGGGATCACTGGTCGGCGGCCTCCTGCACGCCCCTCACTGGGGATCGAGCCCGCAACCCGGGCATGAGCCCCAATCGGGAATCGAACCGCGACCTCCTGGTTCAGAGGTCAATGCTCAACCACTGAGCCACACTGGCCGGCCTACCCACTCCTACTATATCATCTTAGAGTCCCTTCCTCCAAGACACCAATCCTTCCAAGTCCATGCCTCTCCTGGACACCCATGACACCCTGCGCATCCACATTCTGGCGCATCTGTCCAAGGTAGGCTAGTCTGATCTGGCTCCAGGGCACCAGACCCCGTGCGGAAGGGGGTGCGGACGGGCACCACCCTGAGGTCCCACGGGCTCTCTGGGCAGAGTCAGCCCTGGAGCCGCCGTCCGACGACACTGTCCTCGGGGAGCGCACACGGTCACAGCCTGCATCTCTGGGTCGGAGGTCAGGGCACCCCTGTCGTTCAGAAGGTCTAGGATCCATCAGTTTCAGGGCTGGATCTCAATCCCTCTGGCTTACAGGGAACTCGGGGAGACATCGCCACCCTAAGGGGCTCCTTCTCGGGCACCAGAAGCAAGTTCATCGCAAGCAAGCGCAGGAAGGAATGCCACGTGACGCAGAGCACGCAGAGGGGCGCCCCGAGAGCAGGTGCCGCAGCCCGCCCAGCGCCCACCTTTGCAGTTGATGTCCGCGACGGCTGCGTGCCTCCCCACGGCCTCCAGCAGCTTCCTCACCTCCTCGGCGTGGCCGTTCCGGGCGTGATGCAGGAGTTGCTGCTCGGCCTCTGTATTCATCGCTGCGTTGGACACAGCACAGCAGGGGGTGAACGGGGGGAAGGAGACGTGTGTACTACCATTGGTAAAACTTTACAGATAAAATTCACAAAACAAAAAGCACAGCGCTCTCACCGAGGAGCCGGAGGCGCTCTAGACGGCACCTGCGGACACAGGGTTAGCGCCCCAGCAGGTGGCTCCGCCGGCGGGCGTGTCGCCCCAGGTGGGCTCCCAGGCAGGGCACGTCCCTGCTCATTCTTATAATTTTGTTCAAAATGTTGCTTTTTTAAAACCTTTCTGATTTCCAAAGACAAGGAGACGTCCGCATTGATACCCAGGCTCCCTCACCAGCTCAGAGACGGGAGAATGAGGAGCGCGTTTCACAGCACGCTCCCGGGACGTCACAGACCACAGCTCCCCGCAGGAGGCGTCTGTCCCCGGAGAAAGACGGCAGTCAAGGGCTGCAGGAGGGACCCCGTCATCGGGAGCCTGACCACGGGCGGACACGGCCCCCCGCCCCGCCCCCGGGGAGATCAAACCTCTCAGGGACGAACGAGAAGCACCACATCAAAGACAGGCAGTGCCCGTCACCACCAAGTCTGCGCGCCCACACACGGACGCTGGGCCCTGTCTGTCTTCACCTGTTGGCTGACGTTCGTAATGAGTACCATGCTTGTTCTGCAGGCTTCTCTCGAAGCTGAAAATCGCTGACGGTGTGTAAGGTGACTTTTGTATCAGCGATAACACCCTTCACACCGTTTCTCTTTTGAAATTTAAGAGAAATGCTATTGCCAAAGGAAGGAAAGCTGTACATACAAACACACAGGTGTGTGTGTTTTAAAGAAGTTAAAAAGAAATAGTTTACCCTAATAAGATGGTTATTTCTGAATGAATAAAGAGAGACGAGCTAAGGAGAACACTGTATACTTGGAATTTGAGTAGAGGAAACATTAGTAAACAAACTAGAGGCCCGATGCACAGAGATTCGTGCAAGAATGGGCCTTCCTTCCCCTGGCTGCCGGCACCGCCTTCGCTCCGGCCGGAACCACCTTTCCGCTTCAGCCCGGAGCCGCCTTTCCACCTTCCCATACTGCCCAGAAGCCCAGAGCGGCTGGGGTGGTGTGGAACACCTGCGTCATCACCATGGCGATGATGTAAGCGTCCCGCCCCACCCCCTGCCACTTGGCACCTGCGTATGCAAATTGACCCACCATCTTTGTCAGGTTAATTTGCATACTCACTCCTGACTGTCTGGTGGGTGTCACGAATGTACGGTCAATTAGCATGTTACTCTTTTATTAGGTAGATATATATATTTTACAAATTGAATCTTTTTCTTTTTTTTTAATATATTTTATTGATTTTTTACAGAGAGGAAGGGAGAGGGATAAAGAGTTAGAAACATCGATGGGAGAGAAACATCGATCAGCTGCCTCTTGCACACCCCCCACTGGGGATGTGCCCGCAACTAAGGCACGTGCCCTTGACCGGAATCAAACCTGGGACCCTTTAGTCCACAGGCCGATGCTCCATCCACTGAGCCAAACCGGTCAGGGCTACAAATTGAATCTTAAAAACATTTTTAAAAATCTATAATGTGCTGAAACCGGTTTGGCTCAGTGGATAGAGCGTCGGCCTGCCGACTGAAGGGTCACGGGTTCGATTCCGGTCAAGGGCACGTACCTTGGTTGCGGGCACATCCCCAGTGGGAGGTGTGCAGGAGGCAGCTGATCGATGTTTCTCTCTCATCGATGTTTCTAACTCTCTATCCCTCTCCCTTCCTCTCTGTAAAATATCAATAAAAATATATATTTTTTAAAAATCTATAATGTGCTTCATTAGCACTAGATTCCAAAGCAGCTAGCTGCTCAATGGTGTGGGGATTTCCCAATATTACATTCTGTTAATATGAGGAAAATATTAAAAATTAAGGTACTTATGTAAAAACAGCAAGAAAATAAATTTTGCTCTCAATCATATTAGCTCCTAGCAAACAACCAGTAAGTTCTCTAAAATAGGTATATTTGTAGCGGGAAGGCAGCTCCGGGAGGTTGGCGGGGGCTGTAAGAGATCAACCGACCGAAGGACTTGTACGCATGCATGCAAGCATAACCAATGGATACAAGACACTGCGGGGGGGGGGGGGGGGGGGCAGGTAAAGGCATGTACTGGGGGGTGGGGGAGGCCAGGGGGAGGTCAATGGGGGAAAAAAAGGAGACATAGGTACTACTATTTGTAATACTTCGAACAATAAAATAAAAAAATCCCAGGGGAGAACCTGGTGATGGAGCTAAAATAAAAAAATAAAATAAAAAGGTTAATATAAAAGTTACTCTCATAATGTGAATATATTTTGAAAAAAGTTTTTGTGTATATCTGTAACATAACCATTTTTACTCCTAACTGAGGTAGGTGGCATCAGAATAAGCAAAGATGGCAATCTTCTTATGCATTAAAGTTTTGTATTACTTTATCGATGTGAGACAGCACCATAACAGCCCCAGAGGAAAACCTATCTGAACACTATTTTAATTTGAAAGGTTTTAAAGAAACAATAATAAATCAACCATTAATTTGTTTTCATTTTAATGTATCTTCCTTTATAGTAGGGTGAAAAATTGAGGTGTATTTTCAAATGACCAATGAAGATAGAAATAACTACATTAGAATGACATGAAAAATCATGTGACATGAGGGCTATGAATAAGCTGTATGTGTAGACAGCTTTGCAAATATAAAAGTGTTGCTCCAAATTAAGATGTATTATATATTCACGAATAACTGTTTATAATAAAATTAACCAAAAGCCAGAAAAAATAACACACACACACACACACACATGTGTATATATAAAACTATGACATTTGTGCTAACAAAAAAATAATGCGTTTTTGTTTTAGAAATTGCACACTAGTAGACAAATTCATATTTAACACCGATTTCAGAGGTGAAGGAGCTGAGAAGTACAAAGATAAAGTCACTTCTGAGTATTGCATGCCAGTAAAGCCACAACCAGAATCTACAACTTCTAAACAGGAGGTGAAATAATAGCAATGCTCTCGATGTCATAAAACTCAAATCAGCCTCTAAAATTAAATGCGGGGGGCGGGGTGGGCTAGAGGGCGTCAGTGCGGGCAACAGGGGACATACGTAATCTTTTCAACAATAAAGATTTTTTTCAAAAAATAAAATTAAATGCCACTGGTCCTAGTAAATGTTCATGTGTGAGCTTTGAGGAAGTTGACTCTGAATTATAAACTGATCTCATTTTAAGAAGCTTTATTTACTAACTGAAATGAGATATCCCAAACATAGCAATTTAAGGACAACCACAGCAAACTGTAAAGTCTATTTTAGGAAACACTCATTCCTTCTTTTAAAAATAAAAAAATAAACTGAAAATCATTTCATCTTTGATTCCGTGAAACGTGTACTCTCACCTCCTCAAGGAGCGTCGGCGCCCAGACGAAGGGCACCTTCTCCCCCGGGCCACACTCTGAGGCTCCCCGCACAGGGTGCAAGCCATTGTGGCCAACGTCAAACGCTGACATCTACCGCCCGGTCCCCTCCTCCTGTTCAGACTCAGGCCTGCCCACAGGGGCGTGGATGCCACACGGACATAACGAAGGGACCATCCTGCTTGCTGAACATTTACCTTATCTTTACTCGGCTGGAAACGTCAGTGTTTATCAAAATTGGTGAAAATTAAGTAAGTGTCATGGCTTTGCTTTATGCAACTCTTTTAACCTTACGTTGCTATGCATTTTATCTGCTTCAACAACCAAGAGCGAACACTCAGATGCACCCGATTTGAATTTCAACCTGATTCCGAAAGCTATCCACTACGGTTTCAAAACAGGCTGGAGCCATCCAACCCGAGGGCAGAGAAGTCCACCATTAGGTAAGTCCAGTTTTTGATACCGAAAATACTAATAAGAAAGGTGAATGTCACCTTTTAATGATAAAATCCCTTAAACTTTACACAGAATGTATTTAAAATGTTTCCCATTTTGATTTCCCATTTAAAACTGTCTTCCAAGCTAATGTCGAATACTGACCAGTTGCACACCATAAATCCAGAAGCTTCTCTTTAAAGGAAAACTTTAAACTTTAAAGTAAAAACATGTGGTTACTTTCCGTCGTCCTATGATAGGAAATGCACGGTTAAGGAGTGCTTTCACTACACAGCAATTATTTGTCAGCTGATGACTCCAAGAACTCAGATACAGTAAGTGACCTAATGTAACCTCTTACTAAAAGCATTAAACGATTTCTCATACTTGTCCACCGTCTTAGTGCGTGAGGTCAGGGAAGGAAAAAATCCAACATTTTAGGAACCAAGAACACCCTATAATTATATGACATTATGATCATCAACATATCCTGTACAGAATGTATAACAGTATCTTTCTTTTTATTGACTTCGGAGAGGGAGAGACAGAAACATCCATAATGAGAAATGCTTCCGGCACGCTCCCTACTGGGGATCGAGCCTGCAACCCGGGCATGTGTCCTGGCTCGAAATCTAACCGTGATCTCCCGGATCATTGGTCGACCCCTAACCACTGCGCCACCCCAGACTGGCAACAGTATCTTTTTTGACACCTCATTCATGAATCCCGGTGAGTTGATATAAGCTGACCTCTTTCTAGAACAGGTGTTACTAGTCACCAATCAAGTTCTGATTACCATCAGTTTTGGCCTGAAAAAAAAAAAAAAACCCCGACAAGGTTCCTAACCACTTCTGATGTCTCACACACACTTGCTACCTTAATCTCTCTCCTCCATGTGCTGTTAGTTAAGCTGATTTCTACCTTCTACGGACCACTTTTCTCAGTGAATATGTATCATATACAAAACTCACCTCCTATTGATATCTGGAGGCAAGAAATTGCCACAACAGCCCTAGCTGGTTTGACTCGGTGGATAGAGCAACAGTCTGCAGATGGAAGGGTCCCGGGTTCGATTCCGGTCAAGGGCACATGCTCGGGTTGCGGGCTTGATCCCTAGTAGGGGACATGCAGGAGGCAGCCGATCAATGATTCCTTCTCACCGTGGATGTTTCTCTCTCTCTCTCCCTCTCCCTTCCTCTCTGAAATCAATATATATATATATATATGTGTATATATATATATATATGTATATATATATATATATATATGTATGTATTTTAAAATCGCCACAACAGAGTTCCAACCTAAAAATCTGCTACAGATGGCGCTGGCAGGTTCTCAGTGGTAGAGCATCGGGCCTCCGACCAAAGGGTCTCGGGTTCGGTTCCCGGGCAAGGACACGTATCTCAGTTGCAGGTTCAATCCCTGGCCCCGTCAGACAACCAATCCATGTGTCTCTCCCCCTCTCTTTCTCTAAAAAATAACCATCGATGGAATAAACAGCCTCACTCCTTGGGTAAAGATTTAAAAACCTGCTACAGATGTATCTCTACGTAGAATACAGACACAAGGGGAAATTTTTAAATGTATTTACTAGACCCTGCACGGTGTTATAGGGCCAAAGAACCGGGCTGTGTTCTTCGTCGCTGGTTCTAAACACGGTACCATGTCCCTCTGTCTGAGGCAGGAGCGTGGGGAGCAATGAGTTCAGAGGCAGCAGCTGCCAGCTCTGCACACGGTGGAACAACCCCTGCAGGCAGCTGCCTCCGGAGACACCCGAGTTCTGTGCTGAGGGGTCACCTGAAAGGCGGGCGCTGGCAAACCCTGTCCTGAGACACAACTGTTTCCGGTGGGTCTCCGCCACCTGCAGCCCCGGGACCCGGACCCGCCTGCAACCCTGGACCGGACCCACCTGCAGCCCCGGACCCGCCTGAAGCCCTGGACCCGGACCCACCTGCAGCCCCGGACCCGCCTGAAGCCCCGGACCCGGACCCGCCTGCAGCCCCGGACCTGGACCCACCTGCAGCCCCGGACCCGCCTGCAGCCCGGGACCCGCCTGCAGCCCCGGACCCGCCTGCAGCCCCGGACCCACCTGCAGCCCCGGACCCGGACCCGCCTGCAGCCCCGGACCCGCCTGCAGCCCCGGACCCGCCTGCAGCCCCGGACCCGGACCCGCCTGCAGCCCCGGACCCGCCTGCAGCCCCGGACCCGGACCCGCCTGCAGCCCCGGACCCGCCTGCAGCCCCGGACCCGGACCCGGACCCGGACCCGCCTGCAGCCCCGGACCGGTGACTATGTAAACTGGGTGGAGACGAACAGGGTGGTCTCGGAACCGTTCGGAGCTGCTCTGCGGTTACACCTGATCTTTACCTTCTCAGCTGGGGGTTCGGAACGCGCCCCTTCCACGCGGGCGGCACAAAGGATCTGGACTGGGGCATAGTCAGGCCCACGCGGCTCGCCCGCACGGCCACGCAGCCAAGCGCTCCCCACGCCGCTCCCACTCCGTGTGCGGCAGGCACCGCCCGCAGTGCCCAGGCCGTTTTCACACAAAACCGACCACGGGTTTCCCCGCGAGTCCGCGGCGGCGGGGAGTGGGCAACAAGACCACGGACCAAGGCCCCGCCCACCCCCAGGCCGGCTGCCCCTCCCCTCGCGCAGCGGCCGCCCCTGGGCTTTCTTCCCCCCAGTCCCCGCGCTGGCCCGCTGGCCCCGCCGCGCACCGCGGTCACGTGAGCAGCGCGTGACTTCCCCCGCGAGCCCACCTCCCACGGGACTAGGAAGCTCAACCCTGCGATGCGCCCGACCGAGTCCCGAGAGCGCGGCGGCGGGCCGGGCAGGGGACGCGGGTGGCGGCGGCAACACGTGCCAACACCTCGCCAAGTAGCAACCAACTTCCTCGCGGGCAGCGGCAGCGGCAGCGGCGGCCGCGTGACGGGCTCGGAGCCGGGCATCGCCGCGCCGCGACTCCGACCACCGGCGGGGACGCGGGAGAGCAGCGCGCACCCCGCCAGGCGCGCGCAGACCTCCCCAGACCCCGGGCACCGGGCACCGGGCAGAGCGCAGCCCGCGCGCGGGAGGCGGCCGCGCAAACTGACCTCGGCGGCCACCCGGCTCCCGGGCTCCCGGAACCAGGACCGAGACCGCAGGCTTCCCGTCCGCTCGCCCTGCGTCGATGAAGCGGAGGTCACCCGCGCGCACTGCCCAGGACCCCGGCGCGGGAACCCTGCGGGGCGCGAGGGGGCAGGACACGTCCCGCGAGGCGTGGCTCCGCCCTCCGCGCCTCCCGCTCCACCCTGGGCGCCGGATCGTGCGGCACGTGACCGGCTCGCGGGCCCAGCGGCGCGCGCGAGGCCCCAGGCCCCGCCCCCGGGCCGCACGCCCCGCTCCAGTCCCGCCCCCGGCGCCGCACGCCCCGCCCCCGAACCGCACGCCCCGCCCCAGTCCCGCCCCCGGGCCGCTCCAGCCCCGCCCCCGGGACGCACGCCCCGCCCCGGGACGCTCCAGTCCCGCCCCCGGCGCCGCACGCCCCGCCCCGGGACGCTCCAGTCCCGCCTCCGGGCCGCTCCAGCCCCGCCCCCGGGACGCACGCCCCGCCCCGGGACGCTCCAGTCCCGCCCCCGGCGACGCACGCCCCGCCCCGGGACGCTCCAGTCCCGCCCCCGGCGCCGCACGCCCCGCCCCCGGGACGCTCCAGTCCCGCCCCCGGGACGCACGCCCCGCCCCGGGACGCTCCAGTCCCGCCCCCGGCGACGCACGCCCCGCCCCGGGCCGCTCCAGTCCCGCCCCCGGCGCCGCACGCCCCGCCCCGGGCCGCTCCAGTCCCGCCTGAAGCCCCGAGTCAGCGCCCGTCTGCCCACGGGTGAGAGGCGGGGCAAAGCCTGCTCGCTCCTCCCAACACACCCCCACCCCGAAACTAGGGGGAACCCCACCCCGAGGCCGCGGAGGAGCTGCGGCCGGGAGAGGACGCCCCCTCGCTGAAGCAAACGTGAACGCTGAGCTGATGCTCTGGAAGGTTGTTACCGAGCGAACGCATCGCCCAGCTGCCCAGCTGTTTCTGCTCCGGCCGCCGCCTTCCCCGACCCTCACCTCGCTGCTCCGCGCGTGACGGAGGAAGGCCCCGCGGTGCCCTCCGCGCCGCCCTGAGGCGCTTGGAGGGAAGTGGTGTTACAATAATGTAACCTCTCCAATGTATGAACTATTGTATGAAATGTTTGCTGGTGGAAACCCCAATACCCTGTAACTTCCAAAACTAATGAACACCCCACTATCTTGCTGTGAACACCCTGAGCCCTTAAAGTGTAAACGCCCTGCCCCCAGCATCAGGCACACCGAATGGCCCACACAGATAAGGACACAGGTCGTTTACTTCGGTCTGTATAGCCCGGGACCGTCTTCAGTTGAGGTCTCCCGCCCGATCAGAGGGGGACTCCACGTCACCCCGAGAGATGAGCCCCTGACAGCTCTGCTGTGTGAGCCTGAACCAGCTGCGGCCGCCTGTCTGTTTCCGTCTTCGTCCTCTGTCCTTCAGTGTGCATGGCCGGGTGGCCTTTGCCGGAGCCCAGGACCCACTAGGAACAGGTAAACAGACCCCGTGTGATTGCATCTAACTCTGTCTGTGTCATGTGTTCCGGTCGGCTCAGCTGGACATTGAAGCACCAGGGGACAGGCCGTTATTGCTGACTCCTGGTCACCTGCGTTTGTCCCACGAAGTCTAGACAGATCATCAATGAACTGGGGCATAATTGGAACAATTGGCCACAAAGTCTCTCCGCCCTCCGCGCCCCGCCGCCTTCCCGCGTCCACCCTTCAGCCTCCAGCACCAGGTCGCTGGGGGAGTTAGTCTGTGTGCGCAGGCTTCAGCGCTGGTATAATTACAACTTTTAAAAACGTGCAAAACTAAAAGAGAAAGAAACTTTAAGCATATGGACAATTTCTCAACTTTCCAGTGTACTAAATGTACATGTTATTTTGTAATGAAAAATTAACAAACAGGTATCATTTTTTAAAAATGTTTTTTTATTGATTTCAGAGAGGAAGAGAGAAACATCAATGATGAATCATTGATCGGCTGCCTCCTGCAGGCCCTCTACTGGGGACTGAGCCCACAACCCAGGCAGGTGCCCTTGACCAGAATCGAACCCAGGACCCTTCAGTCTGCAGGCTGGCGCTCTGTCCACTGAACCAAACCAGCTAGGGCAGTGGTCAGCAAACTCATTAGTCAACAGAGCCAAATATCAACAGTACAACGATCGAAATTTCTTTGGAGAGCCAGATTTTTTAAACTTAAACTTCTTCTAACACCACTTCTTCAAAATAGACTCTCCCAGGCCGTGGTATTTTGTGGAAGAGCCACACTCAAGGGGCCAAAGAGCCGCGGTTTGCCGACCACTGAGCTAGGGCAACAAACAGGTATCATCTTTAAGGGACTAGTTTTATAGTCCATTTAAGTCTAGAAACATATTGAGAACATACAGGCCAGCTGGTCAGTGATGGGTCACGTGGCAGACCTCCTAGCGTGAGTGGGGACCTCCAGCAGCCCTGCGGGGCGCCTTAGCCAGCGTCTCCTCTATCAGTAAAAAGCAGGGGCTGCTCACCAGCCCAACCCTCAGGGCTTGTTTGCTCATGAGGCTGAATTGCCGTAAGAGCCAAAAAGAAAGTTAACTATTGAAATAATTTTCCATGGGATCCCACTAAAGCTTTCATTCTCACTGATAACTGACTAAATTCCTCAGCCCCCCTCTCTCCTTCGAGGAGCAAGTTTATCCACTGCAGGTCCGTCTCAAGCATGAAACACAGCCAAAACCATCCTTTAAACCAGTGGTCGGCAAACTGCGGCTCGCAAGCCACATGCGGCTCTTTGGCCCCTTGAGTGTGGCTCTTCCACAAAATACCACAGCCTGGGCGAGTCTATTTTGAAGAAGTGGCGTTAGAAGAAGTTTAAGTTTAAAAAATTTGGCTCTCCAAAGAAATGTCAATCGTGGTGCTGTTGATATTTGGCTCTGTGGACGAATGAGTTTGCCGACCACTGCTTTCAACCATTGGAGAATATATTTGGGATGACTCTACGCCCTTCTTGATCTTTGTACATGAAAACAGGTCCTGGCCAACAGGAGGATGGAGCGGCTGGGAGGTGGACGTGATTCCCACGAAGAGAAGTCCCAGGCCTGACAGGATCACTATGTGAACAACAACGTCAACGGAGCCCCTTTCGGACGGAGCTGGGCGGCCAGGCCAGGGGTCGCCCTGCACATCTTCCACCTCAGCCCCGGGGACTGTCCAACGGGGCAGAATGACACATCTCCATCCAATTATCCTATATAATAGAAGGGTAATATGCAAATAGACCAGGCAGAAGAACAACCAAATAACCAATCAAAGCGTAATATGCTAATGTATGCTAAAGCTGTTCAACCGCTCGCTATGACGTACACTGACCACCAGGGGGCAGACAGTCAACTGGTTGACCAGTCGCTATGATGTGCACTGGCCACTAGGGGGCAGATGCTCCAACTGGTAGGTTAGCTTGCTGCTGGGGTCCCGCCAATCGGGACTGAGCCAGGTGGGCCGGGCTCGCCCTGGAGCCCTCCCGCAGACCCTCCCCAGGCTGATGGTGCACCAGTGGGGTCCCTCAGCCTGGCCTATACCCTCTGGCAATCCGGCACCCCTCGGGGGATGTTGGAGAGCAGGTTTCAGCCCCATCCCACATGCCACTCCCCTTGGGAGGGTGCCAGACACAGGGCTCATGGCTGGCGAGCGCTGCTACAGTAGTGCGAGCCTCTCCCGATCAGGTCTGATTGGGCGCGAGCCCGTGATAGGCACAATGGGGCTGGGATTAGCAAGAGCGGCAGATAGGAGCTGCAGGTGGCGCTGAACTGCAGGTTTCAGCCCGATCCCTGCAGGCCACCCAGAGGGACCTCACCCGTGCACAAATTCGTGCACTGGGCCTCTAGTGTATTGAATAATAATCCTATCTAATAAAAGAGAAACATGCAAATTGACCGTACCTCTGCTATGCCCACAAGCCACGCCCACCAGCCAATCAGGAGTGAGTATGCAAATTAACCCAACCAAAATGGTGGCGGACACGGAGCTGGAGCAAGCAGGAGACTTGGGTTGACCCCCGCTGATAAAGGAAGCCAAGCTTCCCACCCACCCTGGCCAGCCCTGGCCTCCACTCAAGGCTACAAAGTTTCAATTATAGAAGATAAATCCCAGACACCTGCTTCCAGCCGGCCCTGGCCTCCGCTCAAGGAGGTGCTGAAAAGAAAAAAAAAAAAGCAAAAAAGGAGGGGCTGGGAGCTTGGGTTGCCAGGGGCCGTGGCCAGCCTGCAAACAGCCATCAGCCCCTCACCCAGGCTGGCCAGGCACCCTAGAGGGACCCCCCACCCTGAAGGGGCTGTGGCCAGCCTGAAAATAGCCATCAGCCCCTCACCCAGGCTGGCCACACCCCCATGGGGTGAGGGTCCTCACTGGGGGGCTTGGCCAGCCTGCAAACAGCCATCAGCCCCTCACCCAGGCTGGCCAAGCCCCCCAGTGGGGACCCCCCACCCTGAAGGGGGTATGGCCAGCCTGAAAACGGCCCTCAGCCCCTCACCCAGGCTGGCCAGGCACCCTAGCTGGACCCCCACCCTGATCAGGGACAACCTTCAGGGAAAACCAGCCAGCCCCCACCCATGCACCAGGCCTCTATCTATACTAATAAAAGGGTAATATGCTAATTAGACTGGGAGACCTTCCAGGAGACCTTCCGGACATTCTTCTGTACAAAGCCATGGTGGCGGAGCCGAGGTAGAGGTGGTTAGAGGCCAAGAGGGGAAGGCAGTTGTGGGTGATCAGGCTGGTGGGGGGCGGGGCCGTTGGGGGTAACCAGACCAGCAGGGGGGCCAGTTGGGAGTAGGCAGGCCATCAGTGGGGGTCAGTTGGAGGTGATCAGGACAGTGGGGGGGGCAGTTTGGAGTGAGCAGGCCAGCAGGGGGACAATTGGGGGCGAGCAAACCAGTGGGGAGGGAAGGTGGGGGTGAGCAGGCCAGCAGGGGGGACAGTTGGGGGCAAGCACACTAGCACGGGGGGCAGTTGGGGGTGATCAGGCTGGCGGGGGGGGGCATTTGGGGGCAAGCAGGCCGGCGGCAGGGGGCAGTTGGGGGCGAGCAGGCTGGCACAGGCAGAGTGGTTAGAGGCAATCAGGCAGGCAGGCAGGCAGGCAGGTGAGCAGTTAGGAGCCAGCAGTCCCGGATTGCGAGAGGGATGTCTGACTGCTGGTTTAGGCCCGATCCCTGTAAACCGGCAGTAGGACATCCTTTGAAGGGTCCCAGATTGGAGAGGGTGCAGGTCGGGCTGAGGAACAACCACCCCCCCACCCCCGCACGAATTTCGTGCACCAGGCCACTAGTAATAATAATGATAAAATAGAGTACCACAATCTTGGCTGGCATGGCTCAGTGGTTGAGCGGTGACCACTGAACCAGCAGGTCATGGTTTGATTCCTGGTCAGGGCACATGCCCGGGTTGCAGGCTCGATCCCCAGTGTGGGGTGTGCAGGAGGCAGCCGATCCATAATTCTCATCATTGATGTTTCTATCTCTCTCTCTCCCTCTCCCTTTCTCTCTGAAATCAATAAAAATATATTTTAAGAAAATAAAAATAAAATAGGGTAAAATAACGATTGGACCGGACCCTAGGACAACATTGTATCCCAAAGAACTGTTTGCAGACATCACAGGAAAGCAGTTATTCTGACTACTGGGCTGAAATTAAAAACTCTGTTTAGCAGTATCATCACTGTCGCACTCTGACCATGGACATGCCCTCCTCCCACTGAGGTCATTGTCCCCTTCCTTCCCCGTAAACACGTGTTGCCGTGGTCTCCTCACCTGAGCAGTTTGGGCTTCTGCCTGAGCCGGTGGTTCCCCAATAGCTCTTGTCCTTTGTTGCTCTCCCTCCGAAGGCCCCTCTGGTTGGCGGACAGCTAAGTGGACCGTTTCCACAGGCGTCACCCCGCATTCACAGACGTCCCCGTGAGGAAGAGTCTCTGACGCTGTCCGACAACCAGGCCGGGTGCCGTGGAGCCCAGCTGCTCGGTGGGACTTCCTGCCCCGAGGGATGTCCGACAGCCGCCTGTCCAGTGCCGTCGTCACGAGACTCACGTGCCTGCCGAGCTCTTGAAATCTGCCTACAGATTTGAATTTCTCATTTTACTTCATTGTGATTAATTTGTTTTGGATAGCCACACGTGGACAGCAGCTACCACAACGGACAGTGATGTTCCAGAACAAAGCAATTCCCCCATTGCCCCCAAGCATGTCCTACTCCATTTTAAGAAGTTCTGGGCAGACGTGAAATCGCTGGAAACGGTATTTCCCCCAAGTCTTCTCTGAACTCATGAGCAGGCAGTGTTGTAGCTTTGCGGACGGAGCGTGTTCAAGTCACCGTCATCCCTGTCCCCCAGGACGAATCGTCGTGGAGTGGAAGCTCTGGGAGGACAGAAAGGCCTTGGGAGTAACTAACTTCGCCTCATCATTCCCATGCCTGGCCGACCCAACTGAAACAGGACCAGGGCAAATGGACCTTCCACCACAATGCACTTCGTCAGACTTGCCCTGTGCCTGCTGCAGCCTGGACCTGCCTCGGATTCTTTTGTCTGCGTGTTTCCAGACCCTCAGGAGCCCACAGCCTACCTGCTCCTCTCCCACCTCCCAACAACTCTCCCCTGAATACGACGCCCTCCCGATCGAGGATCGATCGCAGTGCCTGATGCTGTGTCCCTGTTAGGACTTAAGCCTGAAACACCCAGCATGCACGTAGTGCGCTGCATGTTACAAATACTCCCCTGGTGCCGTGCACCTTCCGAGAGCTTGGGGAGGCACTCAGGCTTGTCACATTTACCAAAAGGAGGACTTTATGGACTGAGGCTGGGAAGGGCTGTGAGTCATTGCTGCCTGGAATGCTGAAAAGTAGGTCAGATGTCATCAGGCAAATCCAGGTAAATTGGTGAGTTGGGGGAATTAGCCCACTTAGATATTAACACGAGGGCCCCAGTGCACCAATTCGTGCACGGGTGGGGTCCGGCCAGCCGGGCCCCAATAGGGTGGATCATGCTGGCCTGCCCCCTATTGGGGTGGGGGGGCAATCAGGGCAGGGCCGGCCAGGGGGAGGGGCCGCAGGCCGATATGGGTGATGGAGGCCCATTGGGGGCTGTGGCCCGCTGGGGGGAGGGGCTGCAGGAGGTTGGCCAGCTGGCCCCGCCCCCTATTGGGGTGAGAGGTGGGATCAGGGGCAGGCCAGCCAGGGGGAGGGCCTCTGGGCCTATCGTGGTGGGGCGGGCTGACTGGGGGCAGGGCTGGCCAGGGGGTGGGGGGAGGGGGAGGGAGGGGGCGTTTGGCTGGCCCGCCCCGCTCTTGATTGGGGTGGGAGAGTCCCTTCAGGGACAGGCCGGCAGGGGGGAGGGGCCTCGAGGCTGGCTGGCTGGCTGGCCCCACCCCGATCCGGCCAGTTCAGTGGCCACAGTGGGTGTCATAGCAGCCGGTCGTTATAGTTGCTATGGTCGCTGGCTTTAGTGTAGTTAACGCCATACCATCACAGCTATGAGGTCATGGGGCGCTCTCTCATAAAAGCTGAGTAAACTTGGGGTCATTGGTGCCGTTACACTCCGTTTATTAATAACTAACTGCTGTATTTTTGGATGCTGTTTTTATCTGGACTTAATTCTGTGCCTCCCACCAATGACTGGCTTTGCTGGATCCCACACACGAAGCTTAGAAAGGTCTGTGTGGTTTCCTGGCTGCAAGCAGCCAGCACCGGCCTGGCTGACTCCAGCCCACAGGGGAGGTACGCACGGGATCAGAGAACGGCTGGGAAGCTGGCCTGGCCAGGGCAGGCCTGGGCGCATCAGGGGTCAGGGAAGGAGCTAGTCTGTCATTTTCCTAGGGTGCTACGCTGGAAAAGGGTAAGTTGCCATTATTATTTGTATATTTCTGCAGACTTCAGAGAGAGGAAGAGAAACATCCTCTCAGGATGAGAAATATCTTCAGGGAGAGAAACATCAATGATGAGAATCATGGATCAGCTGCCTCCTGCACACCCCACACTAGGGATCGAGCCTGCAACCCAGGCCTGTGCCCTGACCTGACCAGGAATCGAACTGTGACCTCGTGATTCATAGGCTGATGCTCAACCCCCGAGCCACACGGGCTGCTAGTTGTAATTACTTTTGTTTTCCTTCAGAAGAGGCAGAGGGGGGAGCAGAGAGGCAGCTGCACCTCACACACTGCCTGGTGCAGCACCACTTCCAGAGCAGGGGCAGGGGCAGTGGACAGCCGCCACCACAAAAGCGCCCGTTACGGCCTCTTTGTTGTTTCCGATCGAGCCCTTCCGTCGTGGCTTTTCCCAGAAGGCACGGGTCCCCTTTAGCCCTTAGCTCCACGCGTCATCAGTACACCCCGCTTTTCCCTCCATCACCATCGGCCGAGCCATGTGCCTGGCAGCTACACCGCCCTTCCCTGGAGAGCCTGTCCTGCCGTGCCCTTCAGAGCACCTCCGAGGCTGGGACGTCCGGACCGGCAGGCCTCTGCCTCCCCACGCAGGTGAGGGGCAGAACACACCACCCTGGGGGGCCACTTGGCATGGACATCATTTTGGCCAAAGACAACCCCCTCCCCCTTCACCGCCCGAGTTCACATAGAGGCCTCTCCCAGGACAGCGCTCCTGAGAGGCAACTTCTCGGAGTGGAGACACCTGCACGGCCTGGCACCATCGTTCAGCACCTGTAAGCCTCTGCTCGCCCATCTTCCTGTGAACGCTCTCCCTCCCGCTGAAGCCCAGGCCCGGCCCCTCTCCTAGCACAGGGTGGCAGGTGAGCCCGTGAGCCCATATCTGCATGGGGCTCCGGTTTGTGCAAAACGTGTTCTTCTCTTGGTCAATTTAATCAGCCAAAGACCCGGGAAGGGAAGGAGGCAGTTTCCTGCCCTTGTAAGCTCTAACCACTACACTACACTCCCCCCCCCCCCCCCCCCCGCCCACCACCCAGCCGTGCCAGCCGTCAGATCCCCTCGGGGCGAAGGCTGGCTCCGCGGCGCTCACCTGCAGGTCCCCACGTGGAGCTGAACTGAGTCCGTTGACTCCCTTCCCCGGGCCACTCTCTCCCTTACGGACCACCAGCACTCACTCCCAGATGCCCCGACCGGTCCTCATGCTCCGACGGGTCACGCCATTCTGATACCCAGTGTGCACTTTGCTCTCAGAACACAGCACCTTCTAGTTAGATGGGATGCCTGAGTCACTTAATAAAGCCAATTACATCTTCAGATGCACCTGGTTGAATTTGGTTCTTTAACGCTGTGGTATGTGGTAGAAAGAAGGTGCTATGTGCCAGGAGCGGGATCTACTGTGCTTTTAGAAGGTTGTTTTGCTGGGCACTGTTTTATGTTACATTTTACTGGGGTAGTTTTCAGGTGGGAGTTGAAACTCTTTGAAAGGCCCCTGAGAGGGAGGGCTGCTTAGCAGTTGGGACTCGAGGCCAGAGGGGACAGAAGGCCTTTCGAGTAAGGGATTAAGTGGCTAGATGAGGTGTCTCCAATCAGGGAACTGATAGAATTCACCACGAAGGCACTGCAATGTATGCATTGGGGTAAGGAAGGAATGACACAAAATGATTTACATTTTTTGGCTAATGAGCCCGATCAGCATGGCTTAGTGGTTGAGCACGGACTTCTGGTCATATGTACCTGGTCAGGGCATATGCTCACGTTGTGGGCTCGAATCCCAGTAGGGGGCGTGTAGGAGGCAGCCAATCAATGATTCTTTTTCATCATTGATGTTTCTCTCTCTCCTTCCTCCCTGAAATCAATAAAAATGTATTTTTAAGAAACGTCCTTACAGCCCAGCCAGGGTGACTCAGCGGCTGGGTGCTGACCACGCACCAAGAGGTCACTGTTTCGATTCCGGTTGGGCGTGGTGTTTCTCTCCCCCATCCCTCTTTCTCTCTAAAAAAAAGCAATAATAGCCATTCCTTTCAGTGGACGTCCCTACAAAGCGGTCCTGGTCGCCTGGTGGTGCTGCAGCCCCGGGCCGGAGAGCCGCCAGCACTGAGTCGTGCTCTCTGGGCCACGACTGTGGCGAAGCTACTTCATGTGGTGCGAATGCCAAACAGAAATACCACACGGGAGCCGGACGAGGAAAAGCTGGGCGAGAACTTTCCGCCCCGTCTACAGGAGCTCTGTCTACAGGAGCCCTGTCTACAGGAGTTCTGTCTACAGGAGCTCTGTCTATGGGAGCCCTGTCTACAGGAGCTCTGTCTACGGGAGCTCTGTCTACAGGAGCTCTGTCTACAGGAGCTCTGTCTACAGGAGTTCTGTCTACAGGAGCCCTGTCTACAGGAGTTCTGTCTACAGGAGCTCTGTCTACAGGAGCTCTGTCTGTCCACAGGAGCTCTGTCTACAGGAGCCCTGTCTACAGGAGTTCTGTCTACAGGAGCCCTGTCTACAGGAGCTCTGTCTGTCCACAGGAGCTCTGTCTACAGGAGCTCTGTCTACAGGAGCTCTGTCTACAGGAGTTCTGTCTATAGGAGCCCTGTCTACAGGAGTTCTGTCTACAGGAGCTCTGTCTACAGGAGCTCTGTCTACAGGAGCCCTGTCTACAGGAGCTCTGTCTGTCTACAGGAGTTCTGTCTACAGGAGCTCTGTCTACGGGAGCTCTGTCTACGGGAGCCCTGTCTACGGGAGCTCTGTCTACGGGGGCTCTGTCTACGGGAGCCCTGTCTACAGGAGCTCTGTCTACAGGAGCTCTGTCTACAGGAGCTCTGTCTACAGGAGCTCTGTCTGTCTACGGGAGCTCTATCTACAGGAGTTCTGTCTACAGGAGTTCTGTCTACAGGAGCTCTGTCTACAGGAGCTCTGTCTACAGGAGTTCTGTCTACAGGAGCCCTGTCCACAGGAGTTCTGTCCACGGGAGCCCTGTCTACGGGAGCCCTGTCTACGGGAGCTCTGTCTACGGGGGCTCTGTCTACGGGAGCCCTGTCTACGGGAGCTCTGTCTACAGGAGCTCTGTCTGTCTACGGGAGCTCTGTCTACAGGAGTTCTGTCTACAGGAGCTCTGTCTACGGGAGCTCTGTCTGTCTACGGGAGCTCTGTCTACGGGAGCTCTGTCTACGGGAGCTCTGTCTACGGGAGCTCTGTCTACGGGAGTTCTGTCTACGGGAGCTCTGTCTGTCTACGGGAGCTCTGTCTGTCTACGGGAGCCCTTTCTACGGGAGCCCTGTCTACGGGAGCCCTGTCTACGGGAGCCCTGTCTACGGGAGCCCTGTCTACGGGAGCTCTGTCTACGGGAGCTCTGTCTACGGGAGCTCTGTCTGTCTACAGGAGCTCTGTCTGTCTACAGGAGCTCTGTCTACAGGAGCTCTGTCTATAGGAGTTCTGTCTACGGGAGCCCTGTCTACGGGAGCTCTGTCTACAGGAGCTCTGTCTACAGGAGCTCTGTCTACAGGAGTTCTGTCTACAGGAGCTCTGTCTACAGGAGCCCTGTCTACAGGAGCCCTGTCTACAGGAGTTCTGTCTACAGGAGCTCTGTCTACAGGAGCTCTGTCTACAGGAGCCCTGTCTACAGGAGCTCTGTCTACAGGAGCCCTGTCTACAGGAGCTCTGTCTGTCCACAGGAGCTCTGTCTACAGGAGCTCTGTCTACAGGAGCTCTGTCTGTCTACAGGAGCCCTGTCTATAGGAGCTCTGTCTGTCTACAGGAGCTCTGTCTGTCTACAGGAGCCCTGTCTATAGGAGCTCTGTCTGTCCACAGGAGCTCTGTCTACAGGAGCTCTGTCTACGGGAGTTCTGTCTACGGGAGCTCTGTCTACGGGAGCTCTGTCTACAGGAGCTCTGTCTACAGGAGCCCTGTCTATAGGAGCTCTGTCTACAGGAGCTCTGTCTGTCTACAGGAGCCCTGTCTATAGGAGCTCTGTCTGTCCACAGGAGCTCTGTCTACAGGAGCCCTGTCTACAGGAGCTCTGTCTACAGGAGCTCTGTCTACAGGAGCTCTGTCTACAGGAGCTCTGTCTACAGGAGCCCTGTCTATAGGAGCTCTGTCTACAGGAGCTCTGTCTGTCTACAGGAGCCCTGTCTACAGGAGCCCTGTCTACAGGAGCTCTGTCTACAGGAGCTCTGTCTACAGGAGGCCTGTCTGTCTACGGGAGCTCTGTCTACAGGAGTTCTGTCTGTCTACAGCTCTGTCAACAGGAGCTCTGTCTACAGGAGCCCTGTCTACAGGAGCTCTGTCTGTCCACAGGAGCTCTGTCTACAGGAGCTCTGTCTGTCTACAGGAGCCCTGTCTATAGGAGCTCTGTCTGTCTACAGGAGCTCTGTCTGTCTACAGGAGCCCTGTCTATAGGAGCTCTGTCTGTCCACAGGAGCTCTGTCTACAGGAGCTCTGTCTACAGGAGTTCTGTCTACGGGAGTTCTGTCTACGGGAGCTCTGTCTACAGGAACTCTGTCTACAGGAGCCCTGTCTATAGGAGCTCTGTCTACAGGAGCTCTGTCTGTCTACAGGAGCCCTGTCTATAGGAGCTCTGTCTGTCCACAGGAGCTCTGTCTACAGGAGCCCTGTCTACAGGAGCTCTGTCTACAGGAGCTCTGTCTGTCTACAGGAGCTCTGTCTACAGGAGCTCTGTCTACAGGAGCCCTGTCTATAGGAGCTCTGTCTACAGGAGCTCTGTCTGTCTACAGGAGCCCTGTCTACAGGAGCCCTGTCTACAGGAGCCCTGTCTACAGGAGCTCTGTCTACAGGAGCTCTGTCTGTCTACAGGAGCCCTGTCTACAGGAGCCCTGTCTACAGGAGCCCTGTCTACAGGAGCTCTGTCTACAGGAGCTCTGTCTGTCTACAGGAGCCCTGTCTACGGGAGCCCTGTCTACGGGAGCCCTGTCTACGGGAGCCCTGTCTACAGGAGCTCTGTCTACAGGAGCTCTGTCTACAGGAGCCCTGTCTACAGGAGCCCTGTCTACGGGAGCCCTGTCTACAGGAGCTCTGTCTACAGGAGCTCTGTCTACAGGAGCTCTGTCTACAGGAGGCCTGTCTGTCTACGGGAGCTCTGTCTACAGGAGCTCTGTCTACAGGAGCCCTGTCTACAGGAGCTCTGTCTGTCCACAGGAGCTCTGTCTACAGGAGCTCTGTCTACAGGAGCTCTGTCTGTCCACAGGAGCTCTGTCTACAGGAGCTCTGTCTACAGGAGCTCTGTCTGTCTACAGGAGCCCTGTCTATAGGAGCTCTGTCTGTCTACAGGAGCTCTGTCTGTCTACAGGAGCCCTGTCTATAGGAGCTCTGTCTGTCCACAGGAGCTCTGTCTACAGGAGCTCTGTCTACAGGAGTTCTGTCTACGGGAGTTCTGTCTACGGGAGCTCTGTCTACAGGAGCTCTGTCTACAGGAGCTCTGTCTACAGGAGCCCTGTCTATAGGAGCTCTGTCTACAGGAGCTCTGTCTGTCTACAGGAGCCCTGTCTATAGGAGCTCTGTCTGTCCACAGGAGCTCTGTCTACAGGAGCTCTGTCTACAGGAGTTCTGTCTACGGGAGTTCTGTCTACGGGAGCTCTGTCTACAGGAGCTCTGTCTACAGGAGCTCTGTCTACAGGAGCCCTGTCTATAGGAGCTCTGTCTACAGGAGCTCTGTCTGTCTACAGGAGCCCTGTCTATAGGAGCTCTGTCTGTCCACAGGAGCTCTGTCTACAGGAGCTCTGTCTACGGGAGTTCTGTCTACGGGAGTTCTGTCTACGGGAGCTCTGTCTACAGGAGCTCTGTCTACAGGAGCTCTGTCTACAGGAGCCCTGTCTATAGGAGCTCTGTCTACAGGAGCTCTGTCTGTCTACAGGAGCCCTGTCTATAGGAGCTCTGTCTGTCCACAGGAGCTCTGTCTGTCCACAGGAGCCCTGTCTACAGGAGCTCTGTCTGTCTACAGGAGCTCTGTCTACAGGAGCTCTGTCTACAGGAGCCCTGTCTACAGGAGCCCTGTCTACAGGAGCCCTGTCTACAGGAGCCCTGTCTACGGGAGCTCTGTCTACGGGAGCCCTGTCTACGGGAGCCCTGTCTACGGGAGCCCTGTCTACGGGAGCCCTGTCTACAGGAGCCCTGTCTACAGGAGCCCTGTCTACAGGAGCTCTGTCTGTCTACAGGAGCCCTGTCTACAGGAGCCCTGTCTACAGGAGCTCTGTCTACAGGAGCTCTGTCTACAGGAGCTCTGTCTACAGGAGCCCTGTCTACAGGAGCTCTGTCTACAGGAGCCCTGTCTACGGGAGCCCTGTCTACGGGAGCCCTGTCTACGGGAGCCCTGTCTACAGGAGCTCTGTCCACAGGAGCTCTGTCTACAGGAGCCCTGTCTACAGGAGCTCTGTCTACAGGAGCTCTGTCTGTCTACAGGAGCTCTGTCTACAGGAGCTCTGTCTACAGGAGCTCTGTCTATAGGAGCTCTGTCTACAGGAGCTCTGTCTGTCTACAGGAGCCCTGTCTACAGGAGCTCTGTCTACAGGAGCTCTGTCTGTCTACAGGAGCCCTGTCTACAGGAGCCCTGTCTACAGGAGCCCTGTCTACAGGAGCCCTGTCTACAGGAGCCCTGTCTACAGGAGCCCTGTCTACAGGAGCCCTGTCTACAGGAGCCATGTCTACAGGAGCCCTGTCTACGGGAGCCCTGTCTACGGGAGCCCTGTCTACGGGAGCTCTGTCTACGGGAGCTCTGTCTACAGGAGCTCTGTCTACAGGAGGCCTGTCTGTCTACGGGAGCTCTGTCTACCGGAGCTCTGTCTACAGGAGGCCTGTCTGTCTACAGGAGCCCTGTCTACAGGAGCCCTGTCTACAGGAGCTCTGTCTACAGGAGCCCTGTCTACAGGAGCTCTGTCTACAGGAGCTCTGTCTGTCTACAGGAGCTCTGTCTACAGGAGTTCTGTCTACAGGAGCCCTGTCTATAGGAGCTCTGTCTGTCCACAGGAGCTCTGTCTACAGCAGCTCTGTCTACAGGAGCTCTGTCTACAGGAGCCCTGTCTACAGGAGCTCTGTCTACAGGAGCTCTGTCTACAGGAGCTCTGTCTGTCTACAGGAGCTCTGTCTACAGGAGCTCTGTCTGTCTACAGGAGCTCTGTCTACGGGAGCTCTGTCTACAGGAGCTCTGTCTACAGGAGCTCTGTCTGTCTACAGGAGCTCTGTCTACAGGAGCTCTGTCTACAGGAGCTCTGTCTGTCTACAGGAGCCCTGTCCGCCGCTCGCACGCCGCCTGGGGAACAAAGAAGCGGGGCACGGGCGTATGCTGCATGAAGTTTACTGATACATTACGCGTGGTGGCAGACTCCACCTGGAACGTCGACTCAGACAGCCTGGTCTTCAGCATCTGTGAGGAATGATGTAGGAGTGAATTTTTACGTTCGATCAGGAACTGAACATAAGACATGAGATCAGAAACGCAAGGGCCCCCCCTGTCGCCGAGCTCTTAGCCTAACCCGTTTCCTGTGCGTCGGCACTGACTGGCCTCATGTTTCGTGCTGGAAACACTGCCTTTTAGAAGAATTTGGCAATCCCACTGAGAGCCTCGAAACGGGGTGAATGAGAATGCACGCCGCTTTAGGCTGTATCGGTAACGGTGACTCCCTCCCTACACACAGGAACTGCAGCTCCGGACCCTGTGCGCGAGCCCAGCTTTTGCCCATCAGATGCTGAGCCTGGGACCCCCGCGGGCTGTAGCTGAGCTCATGGTGTTCCGGTGTGACACTGTAACAGGCACCCTCACCTCCCTGCGTCTGTCGCCTCTGGTGGTAACCCTTCCCCACGTGGCAGCCAGCGGCCCTATCGCTGTGCTGGCTCCTCCTCCGATCCAGACTTCCATGCTGGGTGTGGGGCCCTGACCGTGGTGCCTCGAAGCTCCCGTTTCCTCCCGTTTCCTCGTGACCCGCCATCTCCCTGGGCCCTTGCGAGGTGGACCCTCTGTCGCTTTCCAGCGCGAGGCCTCGGTCTGCGGCCCTTTGCAGGGCTGGCTCCCTCAGCCCCAGGCGGCAGCTGATGAGCCCGGCAGGGAGCCTGGATGGTGCCTGGTTCCTCCAACTGCTCAGCCCTCGGCACCGGCTCTGTCTGCGCTGCTCTTACTACGCCCGTGGCGGGAGGGCTCGCACTGGCATGTTAAGTGACAGATAAAACCCACATCTACGAGTAGGTCCACCCTGTCCTCTGCTGTGACTATCCTCTCCGAGGGAGCAACTCTGACCACACTGGCTGGACGCTCCATCACACCCCCCAGCCCTGTCTGGCTCTCCAGCTGCTCCGAGCTGGTCCCCACCCCTGAAACACCCCCACTGGGAGGGTGCCAGCGAAGGCTGTCCTTTGAAAAACCATCCATGCCCGCCTGGAGCGCCTTCCACGGGAGCTACACACACCGACAGGCACTTGGAGTGAGGGCGCTGAGGGCCGTGCCCGGCCCTGACCCCCAGTGGGCCGTGGGGTGCCGTGCACGGCTGTGCCCCGTCAGTGGAGACAATCTCATCGAGTCAGACAATCTCCAACTCTCGGCACATCTCAATTCAATTCATTTTTTAGGAATTCTCGGTCTCCAGGTCGACCAAGGAGAACGCTGAGAACCAAGTGTGTGAAGGCCCCGTGGATTACCTGCGGCATTAGGGTTCTGCTCTGCGGACACTGGCCGTGGTCAGGGTAATCTCTCCGGCAATGCCGTAACTTCCAAAGGGGGTGCGCTTGTCCCCAGACCCTGAACACGTTCTGGCTACATCTTCTACCGGGACGGCGAGAGAAAGGAAGACGGGGCTCTGGGGCCGGGGCCCCTCCGGCCCACTGGAAGGAGGACTGGCACTCTGGGCGTGTCGGGGCAGTTTCTGGAATTTCTGATCTGCAGGAACGGCGATGGGCACTTGGACGGTCGCGTATCTCTTCAGGGTATCTGACTGGGGCACGACCGTGTGCCCGGGAAGCGGCTTCCAGTCCTGCGCTTCCGGGACACTGGCGCCTACTAGGATAAAGGGCGGGGCAGCGGCCTTCTTGCTGTCGTCCACCATCACGTACGCCGGAGAAGTGCCTTGCGGTGGGCTCTGCAGGTCCTTAGCATTGGGCAGATAGAGGGTGGCCTGGGGGTAAGGCCCGGGTGCAGGTGGCGGTGATGGGCGGCTGGGCTGATTCATATCGGTCAGACAGTAAAGGGTCCACGTGTTAGAATATGGTGGTGGCTGTCCTGCTTCGCTTGTTGCTATTGCTATAAAACAAAAACGTGCAGGCGTTAAAGGTCTGGTCTCTGTATCAGGCGCTACGCACAGAACTATCTTTGTAAAAAGCGTTTCACGTAGAGATGGACAGCTGTAGCAACATGTGCCATAAAGCATGCTAGAGAGAGGGCTCCGGAAATTGTGTTTGGCAGCGTGAAGGGAGTCTGCACGGCGGGAGGCGGAGCAGGGCTGCGAGGGCGCGGGGCACCCGCTGTGGGCAAAGCGGCTCCTTCCCAGTGGCTGTGCAGGGGCTTCAGCTGCAGATGTGGCTGCTCAGGGCCCTCGAGGGGAAGTGGGGTTGAGGACCCCTGGACACAGGGGTGAGCCTCTGAGAAAAGGACTGCATCCGCACAGCAATTTTCTCGACTAAAAACACCTAAGCCGGCGTGGCCCAGTGGATGAGCATCAACCTATGAACCTGGAGGTCAGGGTTCGATCCCGGTCAGAGCACAGGCCTGGGTTGGGGCTCGATCCCCAGTGTGGGGTGTGCAGGAGGCAGCCGATCCATGGTTCTCTCTCATCACTGATGTTTCACTCTCTCCCTTCCTCTCTGAAATCCACAAAAATGTTTTTAAAAAAAGAAGTCTCACGAGGTGTCGTCTTTTGATCACATAATCCAGTATCTCTGGCTTTTCACAGGCACCGTTCTCTCCCATTAACTTGTCACCACACAACCCACGACTCAGACCCCGGGGAGCACCCCTTTTAAGCAAGGCTTGACCCCACAGGTCCTCAGTGGCTTAAGGCTGTCGGTCCCACAGGGTTCTTAAAGGAGAGAGAGTCTGGGTGCGCTGTCCACCGGCTTCTGCCAAGGACTCGCTCATGGGGTCCACTCGCCGATGGCAGGCGGTGCCGAGTCCTGGGAGCTGGGGCGGAGGGAGGCTCGTGGGGGACTGCTGCCCGGCCCGGTGTGCGAGCTCACTGCGGCACTGCCGTGTCCCTGGTGCAGCTCTCTTCCCCAGAGAAGAAGCCACCGCCACCGTGCACAGGGTCACGCGGGTGTGTCTCCCACAGCTCCCGACGCCTGGCTATTTCTCGGAGCTCCTTTAAAACATGCATCAGCCACGTCTCCGGTGCTCTGTTCAAGAGCCCTCGGCGCTCACGGGAACAGCCCAGCGCCTGAGAGCAGTGGCTCGGTGTGGAGTGCCGCTTGCGCCACAGGTGCGCCGCCTCCGACGGCCACTCCCAGTCCTGGCCGCTGCCTTCCCAGCTGCGCAGAGTCCCTGTGACGCTGCCAGACAGAATTTGACCTCTAAACACCTGCTTCGTAAGAGTCAACGTTGAGAGTCTGCAGAAGGCATGGAGAGGCTGGCTCCTGCTCGTCCCGTCCAGCCCACAGGCAGACGGGCCCTGACCGCGTGCGGACGGGCAGGAGGGAGCAGACCCAATGCCGTCGTCAGAGGAGCTGGCGGCCAGGCGGGTCTGTGTCCAGGGAAGCAGTGGCTTCCACAGGCAAAGGCAGATGTGGGCTCTAAGGATGCTGAGAAGGGAGCCGTGCCCACGGCTCAGTGCCACCTGTCCTTCAGCTGCTGCCGCCTCCCTGCTCCCCTGGGGACAGAGCCCGACCTAACCAGTCTTCCCTCCACGGCAGGAAGAACCAGGGCTCGGTCCAGCTCCCCAAACCTGGCTGCAGAGTCTCAGACGTGGGCGAGAGCAGAGGCGAACACACCACCATGTCTTCACGTGCAATGCCACCACCCAGGGTAGCACACGGCTGCCGTGGGACCTTACCCTCCGAGCGCAAGGTCAGGCGCCCCACGTGCAGGTGGGCGTGGCCACCAGGCCATCCACGGGCACTGCCCACAGGCTCCGGTCCACTCGGATCTGAGGCCACGCAAGTGCTGAGGACCAAGCTCAGGCCGGTTTCACGTCCCTCCAAAATCGCTCCGAAGAGTAATGTCTCCACAACAGCAGTGCCTTTCCGTGGGTGTGGCATTTTAAAAACTATTTAAAATGAAGTCTGACCGATCTGCAGGGGCCCTTCCTAGACGGTTACCTGAAACACGATGCCGCCTGAAACGTACTCCACGCAATGTCTACTGTGTACGTATCTATGTCTTACCTGGCTCCATCAAACCTGGTGCAGGTGCTGCTTCCCCTTCGGGTTCGGTCTCTGGTCCAGGGAGACCCTCTGGAGCGGGACTGGGGGTGCCACCAGGTGACGTTACTGAGGCACCTGAGTGCACGGCTTCGGCAGCTTCCCCAGAGCCCACAGGTCTGACCTCTGCCTCCGGGGGGGCGGAGTCTGCCTCCGGGGGGGCGGAGTCTGCCTCCGGGGGGGCGGAGTCTTCCTCCTGCCCGGCTTGGGCAGCTTCCCCAGAGCCCACGGGTCTGACCTCTGCCTCCGGGGGGGCGGAGTCTTCCTCCTGCCCGGCTTGGGCAGCTTCCCCAGAGCCCACGGGTCTGACCTCTGCCTCCTGGGGGGCGGAGTCTGCCTCCTGGGGGGCGGAGTCTTCCTCCTGCCCGGGCACTAGCGCAATGATCTCCACTTCCAGATGCAGAGACCTCTGAGAGCCTATGGCCTGGTCGGAGCCCTCGGGATTCAGGGACTGTGCAAGCAGGCCTTTCAGGGAGGTGTCGGAGATCAGAATGGTTGCTTCTGCCTCCACCTGGACCGAGGGATGGTTTGCATCCTCCAATGGGGCAAGCTGTGCAGAACCCGCAGCTGTTTCAGACCCGCCCGAGACTCTCTTGTTTACGAGAACGGCACTATCTGTTGGTGACTGCTCAATCTCTTTAACGCTAACAATGTGATCGGAAAAAGCGATAACTACTTGTTCTGATGTTTGCTCCATATGAGTAATTGCTTCAATCACAGGCTTGTCGTTAAAGATAGATGAGATATGAGGGGTGGCCGTCCCCCCAGTGCCAGCCTGCCAGGACACCCGAGGAGCTTGATCAAAGGCAGGGAGGTCTTGTTCATCCTGCAAGGGGGGTGAGGGAGCCGTTGCTGGTTCAGCCTGATGGTCGGCAGATTTAGACCCCAAAGCTACACGGACAGAGGAGTGGCTCGCCAACTGCACTGCTACCCCCTCTCCAGAATCCGCAACAGAAGCGGTCACCACAGTGTCTTCAGCGACCTCTGAACTCAGCACCATGTTGGCAAAAACAGGCAAACTCGTTGCCACATCCACCATTAACACGTCAGACTGATCGGAATGAGTAGACGAAACGTTACCTAGCATCTGAGCTGCAAACTGAGCCGGGTCGGCAGGGACATAGGCCAACTCTGGTGGGGCGTCGGCCGGGGCTGGTGACGAGCTGGGGGCGGTCTGGGGGGGGCATGGCTGGGAAGAGCGGACTGCCTTGCTTGTGTCCTCCGGCTCGGGCTGCTGCTCGGCGTACACCGACGGGAACTGCGTGGTCTTGTGGATGAACTGGGGTGCGGCGATGTGGTCCTCCTCCGTGTCGGTGGACTTCTCCACCCGGGTCGGCTCTTTGGCAACGGCAGCTGCTTCTCCTGGTTCTTTGGTGAACTCTGGCTTCTTCTCTTCTGTCCTTTCTTCGCACCATTTCTCAACTGAAACAGCAGCCGGGGTTAGTGAGCATACATCCCCCAGACGACACACGTTAAAGCAGCAGCGAACACTCACACGTCAACACTATCAACACGGGTACGGGGGAGCTGTGATCTTACAGCATCTGCGATTTCGGGGGGAAAGGAGCGTGGCTGCCTGCTCTGCCCACTCCAACACTCTCCCTCCCTCGGGCCACCTCCTGAGAAGCGAGTGACTCAGGCGGCACATGGACCAGCGGCCCCTTCAGCTGGTCAGCACCTCAGGAAAGCACTCCCTCTGCCTGGAAACGCGGAAGCTGAAACCTCCCTGGACCAGCTGCCCATCCAACTGCCGCACGCAACGAGGGAGGGGACAGACTCCCCCGGCCAGTCACACCCAGCCTGCCGCCGCCGGTCTGTGGAATGCCTCCCATAGTAACAAGGCATTCCTCACGTTAAAGAAACTGGCGGATATGGTTTAACTTAATGAACTGGAAACCCGGGGCGACAGGATGGTTTTCTATTAGGAAACAGCATCTATTCCAACCTAAAACAGCAGCCTCTGCTGGTGAGCTGGGGTAATGCAGCCAGTCCTCCTGACCCGGACAAAAAGGAGCAAAAAAAGAGATTTCTGGATCCCTAGTGTGGACTGGGGGAACCCTCAGCATGAGGGAAATTCCAGGACGTCAAGGCAGCTGATGACCTAGAAACTCCTACAGCTGGCCCCAACCGGTGTGGCCCAGTGGATAGAGCATCAGCCTGCGGACTGAAAGGTCCCAGTTCGATTCCGGCCAAGGGCACATACCTTGGTTGCGGGCACATCCCCAGAAGGGGGTGTGCAGGAGGCAGCTGATCGATGTTTCTCTCTCATCAATGTTTCTAACTCTCTATCCCTCTCCCTTCCTTTCTGTAAAAAATCAATAAAATATATTTGGAAAAAAAAAAAACCTCCTACAGCTGCACAACTGTAAGGCGTTTCTGCTTGTCACACACATGCCTGTGTGATCACCTGAGCTGTAACTACTTCCTTCACCGGGAAAGCCTGTCCCTGGTATTAGAACGAAACCTCTAGGACCCATCTTCTCATTGCGTAGTGGCTGAACTCACTATCTTAAGACTCAGGACAGCTAGAAGAGATGGCCAGTGACAACTAATTTGTTTCCCAATTGTCTTCCAGCCTGGACTGCAGTTAAACCACTGAGGTGGGGCGGGGGGGGGGGGGAGGTGGTTAAGCTTTTCTTTATAGAAAGGATCTGCCGAGGAGAGTGGTTATGCAGCTTTCCTATGTTTTCAATGGGGCTGAGCCTTTTACTACAAAACCAGTTCTCTTCGAGTTAGCTGTGCTTCCTCAACAGGCCCGTGGAACCTGCTGGAGAGGGTCTGAGTCCCAGCTCACACACTGTTTTAAGTCTCACTGTACCAAATGGCTTGCAATATATGTTTCCTACTTTTGCCTTTTTAAGATTGAGAACCTTCCAAAATGTCAGTCCTAGATTTAAAAAATAAAACTGATCCAATAGTAAAAAATAAAGCATCAGTTTATTTAAACATGAAGTACGATTATTTAAAGAGAAAACATTTGTGGGCATTTTAAGTTTGAATGTGTGCTATTGCTGATGCAAAAACTTAAAACTAATACTATTGTGCTATTACCACTTGTGGTACTTACATTTAATCTGATGAAATTGTCTAACCAGATCTTTTATATCCAGAGGAACATTCCCTGAAGGAATAAATACAGAAAATCAGAAACAAAAAATTCCCAACTTAAATATTTTGCAGAAACATATATATATAATCCTATCTAATAAAAAGAGCAACATGCAAATTAACCATCACTCCACTACACCCACAAGCCTATCAGGAGCAAGTATGCAAATTAACCCAACCAAGATGGCTGCAGCCACGGAGAGAGCAGGAGGGAGGCTTGGGTTTCCCCAGCTATGGAGGAAGCCAAGCTTTCCGCCTGCCCTTGCCGGCCTAGGCCTCCACAAAATGCTACAAAGTTTCCATGATAGAAGATAAATAAATCCCAACAAAAATGGCAGCAGCCACAGAGCTGGAGAGAGGAGGAGGCTAGGGTTGCCCCCGGCGATGGAGGAAGCCAAGCTTCTGAAGCCCTGGCCTGCCTTGACCTCCACTTAAGGCTACAAAGTTTCAATTATAGAAGATAAATCCCAACAGAAATGGCTGCCACCACAGAGCGAGCAGAAGGCTTGGCTCCACTCCAGGCTACAAAGTTTCAATTGTAGAAGATAAATAAATCCCAGATACCAGGGCCTCTGCTTGGGTCCCCGGGGGGCATGGCCAGCCTGCAAACCACCACAGGCCCCTTGCCCAGGCCGCCCCACACCCCAAGGGAACCCCCACCCTGATCCGGGACACCCTTCAGGGCAAACCAGCTGGCCCCCACCCATGCACCAGGCCTCTATCCTATCTAATAAAAGAGTAATATGCAGATTGACCATCACTCCAACACAAGATGGCTGCCCCCATTGTGGTCAAAGATCCTGCCCCCATGTGGACACAAGATGGCCACCACAAGATGGCCAGCAGGGGAGGGCAGTTGGGAGGGACCAGGCCTGCAAGGGAGGGCAGTTGGGGGCGATCAAGCCTGCAGGGGAGAGCAGTTGAGGGGACCAGGCCTGCAGGGGAGGGCAGTTAGGGGTGACCAGGCCTGCAGGGGAGGTCAGTTAGGGGCAAACAGGCTGGCAGGGGAGCAGTTAGGCATCAATCAGGCTGGCAGGGCAGTGGTTAGGGGGTGATCAGGCTGGCAGGTAGAAGCGGTTAGGGGCAATCAGGAAGGCAGGTAGGTGAGCAGTTGGGAGCCAGCAGTCCTGGATTGTGAGAGGGATGTCCGACTGCCCGTTTAGGCCCGATCCCTCAAGGGGTCCCAGATTGGAGAGAGTGCAAGCTGGGCTGAGGGACACACACCCCCGTGCACGAATTTTGTGCACTGGGCCTCTAGTCCCATATAATAAAAGGCTAATATGCAAATCGACTGAACGGCAGAATGACCAGTCGCTATGACACACACTGATCACCAAGGGGCGACGCTCAACGCAGGAGCGCCCCCATAGGGGGAGCGCCGCTCAGCCAGACGCCGGGCTCAAGGCCGGCGAGTGCTGAGGCGGTGGTAGGAGCCTCTCCCGCCTCTGCAGCAGCGCTGAGTGACTGACGGCTTAGGCCCACTCCCCCCAAGCGGGCCTAAGCCATCAGTCGGGCATCCTGAGGGCTCCTGGACTGCGAGAGGGTGCAGGCCGGGCTGAGGGACCCTCCGAGTGCACAAATTTCATGCACCAGGCCTCTAGTCTATGATATATCCGTCATATTAATAAACGCATTTCTCAATTTAAAGAAACTGTGTATAAAGTTTAACTCAATGAATTGGAAAACTAGAACTAAAGGATGTTTTTATATTAGGAAATATCATCTATTCCAACCTAAAAATGGTAGCACCTGCCTTCTCTAAACACAATAAGTTCTTTGAAATAAAATGCTGCAAACTGGGTGATGTTGGACGGGTTGGTCTTGAGGACGGCTCTGCTAACTCCCTCGAGCAGCGTCTTGAGGCCATAAGGTACGACAAGTCTGGGCTTTGTAGAAAACATTTTGGCAGGATGTCTGTAATCTCAACTAGAGCGAAGAGAAACAAAGTCGTGCAGTTTATTAGTGCTTCTTCAGATATTTCTTATGAGTTAACTATAGTTTCCAAGTACAAATCTATCTCCACTAAGATGATTAGCTTTAGTTCTAATCTCTCAGTATTTATTCTGGAAAAATGGGCTCATTCTTATGATAGTTTTTTTTTAAAAATCAAGTTACCAACAGCTTTCCACGTGCAGGTGAGCAATTTAGTGCTGTTGACAGAAAGCCCTGGGGAAGCCCTGCCGGCGCTCCAGGACGTCAAACACAAAGAACAAAACAAAGGGAACCTGCTCCTGTGAAATTCAGTAAATATTTTGTGCGAGAAAATTTCAAGAGGAAGCTATTAGCTCATTTATCTGTGTCCAGACATCCTTCCCACCACATGGGCACCGGCTTTTCTGAACATTCAGGGTTTCTACAAGAAACTATCCGCCTTCTTTTAAGCCTCATCTGAGAGCATGTGTAATTTTAGAGAGGAAGAGAGGGAGGGAAGAGGATGGAAGGGGGGGGGCGGGAGAGAAACGATGTGAGAACCATCCATCAGTTGCCCCCCATACTCCTCCCAACTGGGGACTGGACTGGAATGTGCAGCCCAGGTATGTGACCTGGTTGGGAATCGACCCGAAGCCTTTTGGTGTGGGATGACACTCCAACCAACCGAGCCACCTGCCCAGGACAAGACCCTCCCCCCACACCCCCCCCCCCCGTTTTTCTAAATACATCCCCGGCACATGGATCGTATTTAAGTACGTTTTTTTAGCTTTAAATTAAATTATTTTTAATCCTCACCTGAGGATATTTTTCCATTGCCTTTTTTTTTTTTTTTTTTTCAGAGAGTGGAGGAAAGGGAGGAGAACCATCAATGTGAGAGCGCCAGATGGACTGGGTGCAGGAGGGAGGCCAGCACAACCCTTCAGTGCTGGGGCCTACGTTCACTAGCAGTACAGGCCAGGGCGAAACGTCACTTTTTAAGACAGTCAGAGGGGCGTAAGCCACATGTGCTATCACACCACCCACAGCCCGTCCACCTCTCTCCTCTCTCTCCTCCCTCAGCCTCTGTCCAGGTTTCTCCTCTCCCCCTCGCCCACCTTCTGGATCGTAAGTGGGGCCACGGGCGCTGCATCGGTAACCTGCAGTTCTCAGAGCTGCCGTGGTCGCCACCCGAGGTGTCAGCGTGTATGTACATTCTGTGTCATTCAAAAGGAACATTTAAGGAAGCTTGCAAATACACATAAAGGACACAATTAGCAAGGACATCCGTCCGGATGGAAACAGGATGGAGCTACAGGTCAGGTTAGGGTGCCAGGACAAGGGTGTCAAGTCAGCCCCGCCACCAGGCAGCCATTCCAAACACAACCAGCTGGTCAATGGTGCAGGTTTCCTGACATAAAAAGCAGGTCGGCGCTTAGGAGAACCCCAGCTATTCCGGACCCGGGGTCCTCGCGCGGAGGGGAGCCGCGTGTGACAGGGAAGCGTCCTCCACACCCCCCCAGGAAGTGGCGAGCTGCAGGGGTTACGAGGCAGTTTAGCTGCAGCAACGACACAGGTGCTGACCGCTAACAAAAAGCCTCCAACCTCAGAGCAAAACGCTGACTATTCAGCAGCTCATTTCCTGACCCTGGGTCGCCCCTGCCAGGTGCAGGTTTGATCCCGTCTGGGCGTGTGCGGGAGGCAGCCAATCGATGACTCTCTCTGTCTCTCTCCCCTGCCTCTCTCCAGTCAATCAAAACATATCCTCCGGTAAGGATTTTTTTTTTTAATTTAAAAATCTTTTTTTTTTTTTTTTTTTAAAGAAAAGCACATTTCATCTTCCCGAAGGTCAGGAAAAAAATAATTCTGGATTGGCCAAAGCAAACCCTTTGGGAATATGAGTAAGTGTATTGAGTCCCCTCATGAAAACTTACTACCTGAATCTCCTCCAGCAGGAGCTTGGCTGAATTAAACCAGCTTTAGAAACCAGGAGTGCCCTGGCCCGTGTGCACAGTGGATAGAGCATCGGCCTGTGGACTGATTCCAGTCAAGGGCACAGGCTGGGGTTGCAGGTTTGATCCCCAGCAGGGGGTGTGCAGGAGGCAGATGATCAATGATTCTTATCATGTTTCTCTCTCCCTCTCCCGTCCTCTCTGAAATCAATAAAAACATATTTAAAAAAAAAAAGAAACCAGGAGTGTAGCTTTGGCAGGCCCACAGGCTGCATGTTAGGGACATAGGCAGTAATTACATGTATGATACACGTACATACATACTTAGTATATGTGCATGTGGGTAGTTTTATAAAAAATATATTTGTGTTGATTTCAGAGAGGAAGGGAGAGGGGAGAGAGAGAGAAGCATCCAGATGAGAATCATTGATCCGCTGCCTCCTGCACGCCCCACACCGGGGTGGAGCCCCAGCCCCAGAACCGTGACCTCCTGGTTCCCAGGTGGATGCTCAACCGCTGAGCCCCGCGCAGGGGCTGCCTGTGTCTAGTTCTGTGGAAGGACACCCTTTGCACCCAGTGAGTAGCTAGGGCATGCTCAGGTGTGGGCTTGACCCCCGTGGTTCTCTCATCACGATCCATGGTTCTCTCATCATGATGTTTCTCTCTCTCTCTCCCTCTCCTCCTCTCTGAAATCAATAAAAACCTATTTTCTGAAAGCTAACAAAAGACCCTTTCTTGAAGCGGTTAGCAGCTGGTGCCTCTGACTGCTGGGCAAACGCCTATGCCGGGATCTCAACCCGCACCCGCGCCCTCACCCCCGCCCTGGGGGACCGGCAGAGCCCGTGAGTACCGGCCTCCCTCCCTCCCTCCCCGGAGCTGGGAGCCGGGAGCCGGGAGCTGACGGCCGGCGGAGAAACACCCGCCCGAGCAGAGCGGATCCGGGGGCCCAGTCCCGCACACGGCTCCCGACCAGCTGCTTACAGGGGCGGCTTAAGGCCCCGCACCGGCCCCGGCCCCGGCCCCGAGCGGGCTCCATCCCCGCGGGGGGCGAGCAGGAGGCGGCCATCCGTGACTCTCACCGTGGACATCTCTCTCTCTCCCTCCCTTCCTCGCTGTAATCAGTAAAAACATCTATTTCTTTTAAGACTAGTCAAAACAGAAAATAGTTCCCTCCTCCCTTCCGCTCTCTAAAAATCAACGAAAAAATATCAAAAAATATCCTTGGGTGAGGACTAAACAAAAAACACGCATTTCACAGCCCCAAACCCTGAGCACACGTGTTCGCCCGCCGCCCGGTGCCGCCCGTGGGGACGCGGCCGGGGCCGAGGAGCGGCGAGGCCGGCAGCCCCGGAGACGGGCCCAGCGCGCACCACGCGCTCCCAACGGCCTCCGCCCGCCGGGCCCCGCTGGGTCTGGGCTCGCCGGGCCCCCTGCTTGGTGGGGCGGACGCTGACGGGGAGGGGGGCGGGTACCCCGAATCTGCAGGAATTGGCTCAGGCGAGGGAGGCGGCGAGGCGCCCGCAGGTCCCCGCACGGTGCGGCCCTCCCCGCCGCCGGTCTCCCGCTCCGGCGCTGCAGCGGCCTCCCCGACGCCGGAGGAACCGTCCGCCGTCCCCACCTCGCGACGCGAGAGCCTAACCGCCGCGGGGCGCAGGGGGCCGCCCCACCTTCTCCTCGGCTGGGTTGGGGCGGCTTCCTCCGCGCCTCCTTGCGGGCGGCTCCTGGCCGACGCTGCGCGCCCGGCGTCCTTTTATACCCCCTGCGACGTCAGGACCTGCGTCACAAAGCCCCGCCCTCGCGCTGGGGACGCCCGCGGGAGGAGGCGGGGCCTCGGCGGCGCCAGCCAATGGGCAGCCGAAAGGGACAAAGGCTGGAATCCCACGGGCCGGGGAGGAGGGTGCAGGTGCCCGCGGGCCAGGGAGGCGCTGGGGGAGGCGCTGAGCGTTGGGTCTGGACCTGCAATGAGCGCCGGTTTGGAAAGAAGAGAAGTGCATGTATGGCGCTCCTGGCTCGCGCCACCACCTCCCCTCTTACTCTCCCCCCTGTCCTGGGTCACTCTCCACGTGCACTCAGCTCACCCCGCAGACAATGGATCAGGAGGCGGCACAGTACTTTTCCTCTGGAGACACTGGCCCCGGGGAAAGAGGTGGGGCGTCAATCCTGAGGCTTCCTGTGTCTCTATCATTCGGATTCTTGCAATACCGGGGCCCCATTATCCTCCCTAAACCACACCGCCCCAGCAGCAGGCTGCAGGTCAGGGAGCGCTTGTCGCAGCAGCTGTTTTACCAACTAAAGCAGCATCGACCCATTTAAATGCTCTCATCCTTTCAGGCTCACATGGGTGCCGGGCATTCAGTAACACCACGGTCACGTGTCCCAGGTGCTAAGCGGCCTCCGCAATCCATACTTAAATGTTTAAAAAAGCAATAAGAGACCGGCCGGCGTGGCTCAGTGGTTGAGCGTCGACCTATGAACCAGGAGGTCACAGTTCAATTCCTGGTCAGGGTACACGCCCAGGTTGCCGGCTCAATGCCCGGGTTGTGCAGGAGGCAGATGATCAACGATTCTCTCAGCATTGATGTTTCTCTCTCTCCCCCCGTCTCTCTCCCTCTTTTAAATCAATAAAAATATTTTTAAAGAAAGCAACAAGAACCACTAGAAATCAAACGTTAAATAGCATAGTTATAGAAGACCGGAGAAAAACCAAACAACGCTTAGAGAAATGGAGTTACACAGCTTTATTACACTGGCGGACTCAAAAGAGGTTGCCGCTCAAATTCTGAGCAAACCAGTATGGTGGAAGCCCCTCTTTTATCTCCTTTGGTGTCTTTGTTCCCTAAATATGGATTATACTTCCAGACCTTTCTTTGCAAAAAGCCCCAGGTGTTGGGGGTCTTGAGACCATACCTTAGGGCCTGGCCTGGCGCCAGCGCTGATAACCCCCCTCCGGGGGCCGTGTCATGGTTTATGGCCTCTGTGAGATGTGAGCATTTAGGTAACAGGTCTCGCAAGACCAGTTTCTGGGAAAGGGGCAGTGACTTAATTATAGGTTATCAAGAATGTACATTAGGTTATTGGCACAAATTCAGATTGCTAGGGCCCCCCCACACAAATGTCTTATTTTCCCCATCAGCATCAGGGCACCCCAGCTGATGTTGCTAATGATTTGAGGTGGTTGTATAATCCTTGTCCTTGAGTTCATCTCCTTTTCAGACGCCAGGGATCTAAAGTGTGAACCCACTATTGCACATGGCTCCCTGCCTGCCTCCCCCAAATCCTTACTCTGTAGACCAGGGGTCCTCAAACATTTTAAACAGGGGGCCAGTTCACTGTCCCTCAGACCGTTGGAGGGCCGGACTATAGTTTAAAAAAAAAACTATGAACAAAGTCCTATGCGCACTGCGGGCCCGGGACGTGTCGGCTGCTAAGCAGGACAGGCAGCGGCACCCGGCGGGCCGGATCCATGTCCTCGGCGGGCCGCAGGTGGCCCACAGGCCGTCGTTTGAGGACGCCTGCAGTAGAAGCCCAAGGTTCTTCTTGTGACTTGGAGGAACTCCCATCTCACCAGTTGCTTCCCACTTGATTCTCGAAATTAGTCCTGAGCACACACGTGATCACCTGTGACTTCGTTCGTCAGGCCCCAGGCCTCGTGTGTCCTCCTGGTTGTGCCCCGCGTCTCCTTTAAAACTTGCTCAGCAGTCTCCCCGTTTACAAAGCTGATGGGCTAGATTTACAGGGGTGGGCAAACTTTTTGACTCCAGGGCCACAGTGGGTTCTTACACTGGACCGGAGGGCCGGAACAAAAGCATGGATGGAGTGTTTGTGTGAACTAATATAAATTCAAAGTAAAGGAGCGGAGGGGAGAGCAAGAGAACCGGATAGAACAGCCGGATCCGGCCCGCGGGCCGTAGTTTGCCCACGGCTGGTCTAGAAGCACTTCCTCGGTGGCCCCACGAGACACACTCTATGACGAGGCATGACTGGGCTCCATGCGTGAATCCGTGTGAGCTGGAATCTTCTCTCCGTTTTACCGAATACTGACCCAGAGATAACGTCGGGCAAGGTTTCTCTCAGGGAGGCCACCTGGATAACGCCTTCCTAAACTCTACCCAAACCCACTGAATGCCAATCTCGGGGGGGACCATTCCGTACAACGGAAATCTGAGAGCTGCCGGCCTGTGGGAGGAAAAAGGAAGGATGACCCACAGCTCACCTGCGTTCCACGTGTCTTGCTTCTCTTTTAAGCCCCAGCCAACGAGGAGCTGGAGTTCACCCCAGGGCTGGTTCCCACGGGGAGGGGAGTCCCACGGTGCATGAGTGACTTCTGTGCACCCTACGCTGGAAAAGACATTTCTGTGGACCATCCTCTTGTTCCCCTCACCCTTTATCCCACCCCCACCCCCAACCTTCCGAGTCTCCTCCCCCTACTATTATCTTCTTGGGATGATCTGGGCTTGGCATTGTTTTCTAGGAAATATAGCACCAACAGGATCCAAAAAATACATATAAGAAACACCAACTAGCCCTGACTGGTGTGGCTCAGTGGATAGAGCGTCGGCCTGCGGACTGAAGGGTCCCAGGTTCGATTCCGGTCAAGGGCATGTACCTTGGTTGCGGGCACATCCCCAGTAGGAGGTGTGCAGGAGGCAGCTGATCGATGTTTCTCTCTCATCGATGTTTCTAACTCTCCATCCCTCTCCTTTCCTCTCCGTAAAAAATCAATAAAGTATATTAAAAAACAAACAAACAAAAAAAACCCACCAACTAGTGACCGTGACTGTGCGACTGGACAGGCTTAGCTCCACAGCTACACAGCCACGCGGGTCCTCGCCACCCCAATTTGCTTAAGGAAGCAATCAGCCGGGAACATCCACACAGCAAAGGAACACGCCCGTGTGTGCGTGCATTTCAAAAACAAGGCATGCACTGTCCTAAATTCCGTCAATGACTGGTTATACCTCAACCAATATGCTAATCGCCGGTGACACCCGCAAGGAACAATTCTTCACTCAACTACTTAACTACCAGGTGCTAAAGTAAAAAAGATCCCGAGCCCAGTAAAAGGAAGACCCGATGTACACTCACCACAAAAGTGCGTGTTGCATTCGTACAATTAGACCAGGGGTGGGCAAACTTTTTGACTCGAGGGCCACCATGGGTTCTTAAACTGGACCGGAGGGCCGGAACAAAAGCATGGATGGAGTGTTTGTGTGAACTAATATAAATTCAAAGTAAAGGAGCGGAGGGGAGAGCAAGAGAACCCTCCGCTCTTTCGGCTCTGTGGGCCGGATAGAACAGCCAAACGGGCCGTAGTTTGCCCACGGCTGGGTTAGACTTCATGCCTCCAAGTGTGTCAGGTTGCACATGTGGCAGGAGACCATAAAATAGACGGTGCAGGCTTCTCTCGTCAGAGGCATCATTAATACAAAACCAGATTGGACGTCAGAAACCAGGTCCATCGGAGGGCCTCCAAAATACAAAGGGGCAGGAGGGACGCCAGCACAAACCGCACGTACGTCCCACTAGCACAGCCACTTCCTTCATCAGGGAGGGGCGAGAGCATTTTACACCACACCAGGAGTCCTCAAACTTTTTAAACAGGGGCCAGTTCACTGTCCCTCAGACCATTGGAGGGCCGGACTATAGTTTAAAAAAAAAAACTATGAACACATTCCTATGCGCACCGCGGGCCCGGGACGTGTCGGCTGCTGAGCAGGACAGGCAGCGGCACCTGGCGGGCCGGATCCATGTCCTTGGCGGGCCGCAGGTGGCCCGCGGGCCGTAGTTTGAGGACCTGTGACTACACCGAGCTCCCAGGCAGGTCACCCGCCACCAGGCCGGGCAGGCAGGTCACGGTACGCAGGCCAGTAACGTTGGAACTACTCAACTCAAAAAACACCCCAGCGCCCATCAGCAGAGGAGTGGATAAAAAAAAACAAAACAAACTACGGTACAGCTATACCATGGGATACTATGCAACAATAAAAAAGGAAAGAACTCTTAAGCCATTTGCAACCGCATGGATGGACCTGGGGAGTCTCATGCTGAGCCAAATACGCCAGGCAGAAAAGACAGGTGTCCCAGGATCTCACTCCTAGGTGGAATCTAATGAGCCAAATAAACGGGAGAGAAATGTTTTGGCGATCAAAAACAGACCCAGCCCTGGCTGGCTTGGCTCAGTGGATAGAGCGTCAGCCTGCGGACTGAAGGGTCCCGGGTTCGATTCCGGCCAAGGGCACATGCCTGGGTTGCGTGCTCGCTCCCCAGTGGGGAGCGTGCAGGAGGCAGCTGATCGGTGATTCTCTCTCATCATTGGTGTTTCTCTCTCTCTCCCCTTCTCCCTTCCTCTCTGAAATCAATAAAGAAATATATTTTTTAAAAAAAATAAAAGAACAAAAACAGACCCAGAGACATAGAAGCATGAACAGACTGTTGAAGCTCTGGGGGGAAGGCTGGGGAAGGTGGGAGGGAAGAGATCCACCAATGAACTTGTCTGCATATATGCATCACCCACGGACACGGACAATGGGGTGGTGGGTGCCTGGGGGTGGGGGGAAGGTGTTAATGGGGGGGGGGAAGGAGGGCCCATGTAAGACTTTCAACAATAAAGATTTTAAAAAAAATGCCTGCGGACGTCAGTGATCTGACGTGCAGCTCTGGCTGAGGTTTTGAGTCACGGCCCACCCCATATCCGTGCCCCACCACCAGGGGAGAGACCAGCACCTCGGGCTGCCCTGGCCTGAACGAAGACAGGCAGTGTCTACGCAGACCTGCTTTCACGACCAAAGGGCAGCCTCCTGGATGGGGCCACGTCGTCTCTTGAGGTCAACGGCACACAAACTTCACCGAAATCTTGAAACCTCTCTGGAGAAGCGTTATTTTAAAGCAGTTACTGCAGGAACCATTTTTTAAAAACTTACGAAGCACGGGTCTGTAATCGTTGCTGAGTAGCAGCTCCAACACTATTGGAACTGAAAATGCCAGTGGGGACGCCGCAGCAAGCACCCGCGATCGATCCCGAAACGCTGCGCATGGAGGAATTTGCGGCGTATCCGGCAGCCGAGAAGAGAACGGAACGTTCTAAAGATTCGTGACGTTCCTCCCTTCAGACCCGCTGGAACCAGGGACCAGGATGTTCAGGCACAAAGCCCTCTTTGCAGAAAGCATCCAGGTGGCTCAGCGCCCACTCCCTCCGGACGGGGGGCGGGGGCAGCGGCCCCCTCTCCCCCCGGCTGTGCGTGACCGGCCCACGCAGGGCTCACACCAGGACGCCAACGTGAAGAAACGTGTTGGAAGCGAGGAAACGTGATGGTGAGATCCCAGGTCAGGGAAGAACACCCATTGCTTTGCAAGAAATTATCATCCCCTCGCCACCCGATCATGTGGATTAAACCTGCCTACAGCAGTCCACGCGGCTCCCCTTGTTGTATTTGGAAAAGAAGCATCAAGCGTGAACGTTGCACAGGATCACGCTTCGGCTAACAGCCGTGGGCAAACTACGGCCCGCGGGCCGGATCCGGCTGTTCTATCCGGTTCTCTTGCTCTCCCCTCCGCTCCTTTACTTTGAATTTATATTAGTTCACACAAACACTCCATCCATGCTTTTGTTCCGGCCCTCCGGTCCAGTTTAAGAACCCATGGTGGCCCTCGAGTCAAAAACTTTGCCCGCCCATGGAAAAGGATATGTGAATAAATGACACTCCAAGATGACAGACTTCTAGCTCAGGATAAACTTTTAAAAAATAGAACGTTACGATTGCGCCACACCATCATGGCAGAAACCCTTAAGGGACTGAGGTTATTTTTTCAAAACAGATTTTTATTGATTTCGGAGAGGAAGGGAAGAGAGATACAGAAGCATCAAGGATGAGAGAGAATCATGGATCGGCTGCCTCCTGCACGCCCCCTCCTGGGGATCGAGCCCGCAACCCGGGCACGTGCCCATGACCGGGAATGGAACCCGGGACCCTTCGGTCTGCCGGCCGAACCAGCTAGGGGTGGGACTGAGGTATTTTGATTCTTCAAAACCACCGGTGTGCAGCACTGGACAAGATGCAATGAAATGACAATTAAAACGAGCGACCAAGGATTTAAAATAACTCTGCACTCCTGTTGTGTCAAATTAACCTGAGTGAAGGGGAAGTTAGGAGCCAGTGGTCGGCAAACGGCGGCTGGCGAGCCACAGGCGGCTCTTGGGCCCCTTGCGTGTGGCTCTTCCACAAAATACCACGGCCTGGGCGAGTCTTATTTTGAAGAAGTGGCGTTAGAAGAAGTTTAAAAAATTTGGCTCTCCAAAGAGATTTCCATCGTTGTCCTGTTGCTATTTGGCTCTGTGGACGAACGCGTTTGCCGACCACTGAGTTAGGGCATCCCGGCCAGGAGGTGGCCCGGCAGAGCCTTCCGAGAGCTCCATCCCTCGGAAACGTTCTGCGGACAACCTGGAGATAAACATTGTGACCACACGACTTCAGCTGAAGAGCAATCGTTTAATAAGGAAAGCAAGGACCCCTGGGTTCTTCACATACGCTTTTTACAACAAAGGGATATTCGCTTCCTGGCCCCGGAAGACCTGCCTCCCTAGTCATCGGGACACTGGAAACAGGAAGAGCTAATTGGGGTAAAACCGATTCACCTGTTGTGCCTGAGTGTCGTGGTCTGGGCTGCGGGGGTAAGAACGTCCGTGCCACGTTCTCCGCACGGAGGACGAAGAAAAATACCCGAAAGCACTTTCTTTTCTTCAAAACACAGGGGGACTGCTGTCACCGTCACCAGCTGCACAGACACCTCCCCGCGTCGCCCCGCCAGACGTGCGCTTACGGTAGGCGCGTGCCCACAAGACCGCAGGTTGAACGTGTAGCTTGATTTTTTATTTTAAAAATAATAAATCACAAAACTAAAGTGTCTGAACAAGGCCACTGCGCCCCCGCCCCGCCCCCAGGTGTGGTTACAAGCACTACGATCGCGTTACTGTGACTCTGAGCTGATCTCCACTACGGCGGCCTAACTGGGGGCAGCGTCCCTGCGCAGGTGGCGGCGGGGAAGGCGGGTCCTCGGTGGCCGCCACGTCCTCTGCTTCCAGCTCCAGGGGCAGAACCCGGAGGTGGGACGGTCGGGGCTCCCCGCCCGTCACTGCGGGACCAGCTCCCGCAGGGAGGCCAGCGCCGCGTGGATGCGCACGTGCAGTCTGTTCTCGAAGTCGTAGCCGGAGAAATCCTCCTGGAAGAACAAGCAAGGACTGAGGGCCGCACCGCGGGGTGAACCCCTGAGGTCTGTCCGGCCCCAGGGACACCCCTCCCACTCCCGCTAAAGGCTCTGCACCCACTTGCTTTTATTGCCCAATCGCTGAGCTTTGCGATTTTTTAAAAAAATATTCTTTTATTGATTTCAGAGAGGAAGGGAGAGAAAGAGATAGAAACATTGATGATGAGTCATGGATCGGTTCCTCCTGCACGCCCCCCCCCACTGGGGATCGAGCCTGCAACCCGGGCACGTGCCCCGACCGGAAATCGACCCTGGGACCCTTCAGTCCGCAGGCCAACGCTCTGTCCTCGGAGCCACACCGGCCAGGGCATGCCTTTTTTTTTTTTTAAGAATGCTAACGGCACGTCATTACTGTGACTCTGTGATGTTTTCCTCGTGTGAGCTCCGTGTGTAAGCGGCTGTGGGAAATGCTTTATTCGGGAACGTGGTTATGAAATAACCAAGTTCCTTTCCCACTCGCATACGAGGAGGGTTTGTAACGCAGGGAGCGCGCTCACGGGAGTGTCTTAGGACCCTGGTAACGTCACCTAAAACTCAAATGCTTGCCCTGACCACTTTGGCTCAGTGGATAGAGCGTCGGCCTGTGACTGAAGGGTCCCGGGTTCGATTCTGGTCAAGGGCATGGACCTTGGTTGCGGGCACATCCCCGGTAGGGGGTGTGGAGGAGGCAGCTGATCCATGTTTCTCTCTCATCGATGTTTCTAGCTCTCTATCCCTCTCCCTTCCTCTCTGTAAAAAAATCAATAAAATATATACTAAAAATATATATATATGTTGCTATGAAAAAAGCTCCTGGATTTATTAAAAAAAAAAAAAAAAACAACAAAAAAAGAACTCAAGTGCTTGCTGATCCAACCATCACCACTTTTCCTTCCCAGAAATGCCAACCAGGCAATCGCTTCCCCAGATCTCGGGAACTCAGACGCCCGTGCGCGGAGGACAGGCCGCGGGAAGCTCGGGATGTTTACCTTTGCCTGAAGAAGGAGCGCTCGGCCTCTCGCTACCGTCTGTGAAGACAAAACACACACGTCTGTTCACACCTCCGCTTACCCCAGCAGAAAAGGTTAAGACAGGAGGAGATGCTAATTCAGACAAGTCAGCCACAGAGGGGAGTCAACCGCTCACTCAGCGTAGACTCCACGCTCCTTTAATCCAATGATGTCAGTGAGTTTACATCAAGACGTTACTCCATACATCATCTCCCATAGCCTTCACTATCCTATCTAATAGAAGAGGAATATGCAGATTGACCATCACTCCAACACACAAGATGGCTGCCCCCATGTGGTTAAAGATCCTGCCCCCATGTGGACACAAGATGGCCAGCAGGGGAGGGCAGTTGGGAGGGACCAGGCCTGCAAGGGAGGGCAGTTAGGGGTGACCAGGCTGGCAGAGGAGGGAAGTTGGGGGCGACCGGTCCTGCAGGGAAGGGTAGTTGGGGGGGACCCAGGCCTGCAAGGGAGGGCAGTTAGGGGTGACCAGGCCGGCAGAGGAGGGAAGTTGGGGGCGACCGGTCCTGCAGGGAAGGGTAGTTGGGGGGGGACCCAGGCCTGCAGAGGAGAGCAGTTGGGGGGGGGGACCAGGCCTGCAGGGGAGGGCAGTTAGGGTTGACCAGGCCTGCAGGGGAAGGCAGTTGGGGGGGGGACCAGGCCTGCAGGGGAGGGCAGTTGGGCGGGGACCAGGCCTGCAGGGGAAGGCAGTTGGGGGGGGGACCAGGCCTGCAGGGGAGGGCAGTTGGAGGGGGGGGACCAGGCCTGCAGGGGAGGGCAGTTAGGGGCAAACAGGCTGGCAGGGGAGCAGTTAGGCATCAATCAGGCTGGCAGGGCAGTGGTTAGGGGGTGATCAGGCTGTCAGGCAGAAGCAGTTAGGGGCAATCAGGAAGGCAGGCAGGCAGGCGAGCAGTTGGGAGCCAGCAGTCCTGGATTGTGAGAGGGATGTCCGACTGCCCCTTTAGGCCCGATCCCTGGTGCATGAAATTTGTGCATGGGGGGTGGGGTGTCCCTCAGCCCAGCCTTCACCCTCTCCAATCTGGGTGCAGGCTGGGCTGAGGGACACACCCCACCCTGCACAAATTTCGTGCACCAGGCCTCTAGTCATCCTATAAGCAAAAACAACTTAGAAGAGTTGTAATAGTTCAGGGTAAGGTCTTCCTAAAAGAACCCATAAGTGGTGGTAACCAGAAGGCTTATTTGAAGTCAGTAAGTTCTACCTCGTTGTATGTTTAAGGGTCATGCTACAATCAGATTCCCGTGGATTTACAACTCAACTTTTAGGAAGCCCACATATTTGGAAACCGAGTGGAACTTGCTAAAAACTAGAATTTTACTAATTAACCCTCACGCCAATATTATGTCACTGAGCTCCCAAAAGGCGGCGGCAAGCAGATCCAGCACCACTGATACCCTGTTTTTTTAAAGAAACCTGCCCCATTATATGTCCATAAAGGTCGTCACAGGAATTTATCACGTTAATACAGACAGTGTTCTAACATTCTTAAAGTAATCGTACGCTCCATCCTCACTTACTCTCGCCACAATCTTCATTAAGTTGGCAAGACGGGTACTTTTTGAATCCTGACTTACAGACGAGGAGGAAGGTTCTGGTCGAGGGGCCGAGCCAGGCGCACACAGGAAGGTAGATGGCAGAGAACCCTCACGCAACCCTGTTCTTCTGCGTAAGCCACACCACCACCACCCACATTCCTTCCCGAAGACGGCCAGGATTCCCCCTCAAGTAAGTTTTTGCCCAAAAATCGCATTCCAGAGAAGACATTTTCTCCTAAACAGATAGAATTCGTAGCTTCTTGGACTCACCTTATGGGAAATAAAAAGCAGCCCCCCGCCCCCCCCCACCCCGGTTCATCGGTTTCCCTTAAACGAAGGCCGCTGTGTGCCTGCCGCCTGCACGCTCCCGGTGTGACCTTTAAGAAAACACGTGTGATCTTACCTCTGGTTTGTCCAACAGGAGGCAGCCTAGCTCATAGCAAGCGTACGGCGGGATGTACAGGTTGTTCTGACGACACAGCTCGTCCTTGGCAGCGCGCTGGAAGAACTGAGAGGAAGACAGACGTCACTGGACCCATGGATGGCCCCAGGAGGCTCCCTTCCCCCCCTCCAGGCCCGCCCACACAGCTTCCGGACGGCCGTGCGTCGGGACCTGCAGGGACAGAGGCGGGGAAAGTGAACGCACGCTGACACCGATACCTTTTACTTTCACTTTGTGCTAATCCTCACCCGAGAACATTATTCCCGTCGGTTTTTTAGAGAGAGATGGAGGGAAGGAGAAAGGGGGGGTGGGGAGAGAGGAGAAACATCGATGTGGGAGACACACATGGAGTGGTTGCCTCCCACACGCACCTCAGCCACGGCCAGGCATGTGCCCTTGACCGGGAATCAAACCAAGACCCTCTGGTACGCGGGCCGACGCTCTAACCATTGAGCAGCACCACCCAGGGCTGATAAACACACATTTGTGTTTCTCTAACTATGAGAGTCACTCTGCTCCTTCAACACTGTGTTCACACTCCCCCTCTTCCAACTGAGAGTGTCGTTGTGGGCGGGAAGGAGGCCGCGTGTCAGGGCGTGGGCGGGAAGGAGGCCGTGTGTCAAGGGCGCGGGCGGGAAGGAGGCCGTGTGTCAAGAGCGTTGGTGGGAGCCGAAACCGGTTTGGCTCGGTGGATAGAGCGTCGGCCTGTGGACTGAAGGGTCCCGGGTTCGATTCCGGTCAAGGGCATGTACCTTGGTTGCGGGCACATCCCCAGTAGGAGGTGTGCAGGAGGCAGCTGATCGATGTTTCTCTCTCATCGATGTTTCTAACTCTCTATCCCTCTCCCTTCCTCTCTGTGAAATATCAATAAAATATATTAAAAAAAAAAAAAAAAAGAGCGTGGGCGGGAAGGAGGCCGCGTGTCCAGGGCGTGGGCGGGAAGGAGGCCGCGTGTCAGGGCGTGGGCGGGAAGGAGGCCGCGTGTCAGGGCGTGGGCGGGAAGGAGGCCGCGTGTCAGGGCGTGGGCGGGAAGGAGGCCGCGTGTCCAGGGCGTGGGCGGGAAGGAGGCCGCGTGTCCAGGGCGTGGGCGGGAAGGAGGTCGCGTGTCCAGGAAGGAGGCCGCGTGTCCAGGGCGTGGGCGGGAAGGAGGCCGCGTGTCCAGGGCGTGGGCGGGAAGGAGGCCGCGTGTCCAGGGCGTGGGCGGGAAGGAGGCCGCGTGTCCAGGGCGTGGGCGGGAAGGAGGTCGCGTGTCCAGGGCGTGGGCGGGAAGGAGGTCGCGTGTCCAGGGCGTGGGCGGGAAGGAGGCCGCGTGTCCAGGGCGTGGGCGGGAAGGAGGTCGCGTGTCCAGGGCGTGGGCGGGAAGGAGGCCGCGTGTCAGGGCGTGGGCGGGAAGGAGGCCGCGTGTCAGGGCGTGGGCGGGAAGGAGGTCGCGTGTCCAGGGCGTGGGCGGGAAGGAGGCCGCGTGTCCAGGGCGTGGGCGGGAAGGAGGCCGCGTGTCCAGGGCGTGGGCGGGAAGGAGGCCGCGTGTCCAGGGCGTGGGCGGGAAGGAGGTCGCGTGTCCAGGGCGTGGGCGGGAAGGAGGTCGCGTGTCCAGGGCGTGGGCGGGAAGGAGGCCGCGTGTCCAGGGCGTGGGCGGGAAGGAGGTCGCGTGTCCAGGGCGTGGGCGGGAAGGAGGTCGCGTGTCAGGGCGTGGGCGGGAAGGAGGTCGCGTGTCCAGGGCGTGGGCGGGAAGGAGGCCGCGTGTCAGGGCGTGGGCGGGAAGGAGGCCGCGTGTCAGGGCGTGGGCGGGAAGGAGGCCGCGTGTCAGGGCGTGGGCGGGAAGGAGGCCGCGTGTCCAGGGCGTGGGCGGGAAGGAGGCCGCGTGTCCAGGGCGTGGGCGGGAAGGAGGCCGCGTGTCAGGGCGTGGGCGGGAAGGAGGCCGCGTGTCAGGGCGTGGGCGGGAAGGAGGCCGCGTGTCAGGGCGTGGGCGGGAAGGAGGCCGCGTGTCCAGGGCGGTGCGGGAACCCGGGGCTGCCCGGAACCGGGCACCAACCCGCAGGCGGGCAGCGCAGGGGGAGGCCCAGCGGCGGGAGGCGGGGTGTGTTGGGTGCGTGTGCCTCTTCTGATCCCCGGCTCCGCCCCCGCCACGCCGCCCGCTTACCTGCGCGGCATCCTCCGTGTTCCCCAGACACTTGTGGATGGCCCCCAGCAGCAGGTGCTTCAGCCCCACGGCCGAGGCGTCGTCCACGTCCTGGCAGGCTGGAGAGGAGCAGGGGCGGAGACGCGTCCCTCAGCTCCCCCCTCACCACCCAGAGCGTCCTCCGCGGTCTACGCGCACCCAGTTCAGTTCCTCCCCGAGACCCAGAAGGGCCCTCGACGGCGTGGCTCAGTGGACAGAGCGTCGGCCTGCGGACCGAAAGGTCCCGGGTTCGATTCCAGTCAAGGGCACGGACCTCGGATGCAGGCTCCTCCCCGGCCCGGGTCCTGGTCGGGGCGCGTGCAGGAGGCAACCCATGGACGTGTCCCTCCCACAGCGATGTGTCTCTCCGTCTCTCCCTCTCCCTGAAATCAACGGCAACATGTCCTCCGGGTGAGGAACAAAAAAACAACAACCCCCCGGAGGGTCCCCTCCTCCGCCGTTCAGCGAAGATCCTCAGCGACGCAGAGCGGGGGCCAGGGAGGCGACACGTGCTGCTTTGAAACTACGCGGGAGGAGACACCGAAAGGCCACGCACTGTGACCCCAACTGCGTGACCTGGAAAGGAACACCATGGGGGCAGGACCAGTCCCGTGGCCTCCACAGGTCCGGGGGAGGGGCGTGGGGCTCGGGGGATCTGAGGGCCGTGACTGTCTGCACGATACCACCTGTTAAGAGTGGATGCACGCCATTACACGCGTGTCTAAACCCACGCAATGCACGGCACCGAGCGTGGATCTCACGTAAACTGGGTGATAGTGACGTGTGGGTGTGGGTTCATCAGCTGCCCCAAATGCTCCACTCGGGTGGGAGGCCGATGGTGGGGGGGGGGTTGCATGGGGGAGGGAGAGGGGAGCTATGCGGGTCTCGCGAACCTAAAACGGCCCTAAAACATAAAGCCCAGTTACGTGTTTAATGGCACCATCTTGACTTCGTGACCCTGCCCCTGCCGTGGGCACTGGCCATGCTTGTGTGGGCACCGCCCTAGTCACCGAGGACCCTCCACCTCAACAACCTCGCCACCCACTGGGGGGGAGGGCGCACCGGCGGAGGCGCGATGCCGGTTTCCCAGGACACCAGAAAGGAGGGACTGGGGACACAGTGCAGCGAACAGAGGAGGACAAGAAGGAATTATTTCCACGGACCAATAAAGAGACAGCGACTGGGAAGCTTTTATAAACATATATACACACACACACGCATGCATATACAGCCGCACACACGCAAGGCGTCAGCACGATTAGGCCTCGCCCATACGAGTACCAGGACGGCCCTGGGGGAGTCGGGTGCAACAGCGGGGCATGAACGTGAAGAAGGGAACCGGGGCCGAGAGAAGCAGCAGCTGCCTCCCAACCCCAGGCTGGGAACAGCTCCAGGTGAGCCGGCCGGCGGGGTTCAGCGTCGGTCGATCTATGAACCAGGAGGTCAGGGTTCAATTCCCGATCGGGGCACACGCCCAGGTTGTGGGCTCCATCCCTGGTGGGGGGCCTGCAGGAGGCAGCCGATCCATGGTTCTCTCTCATCATGGATGCTTCTCTCCCTTTCCCTTCCTCTGACATCAATAAAAATATATTTTTAAAAAATAGGGGAAAATCCCTTTAAAAATAAAAAAAAACACTCACGCCGAAACCGGTTTGGCTCAGTGGATAGAGCGTCAGCCTGCGGACTGAAAGGTCCCGGGTTCGATTCCGGTCAAGGGCATGTACCTTGGTTGCGGGCACATCCCCGGTGGGAGGTGTGCAGGAGGCAGCTGATCGATGTTTCTCTCTCATCGATGTTTCTGGCTCTCTATCCCTCTCCCTTCCTCTCTGTAAAAAATCAATAAAATTTATTTAAAAAAAAAAACAAAAAAAAAAAAACACTCACTAACCCTAAGGCGGCAGCGGTCTGCAGAGGGGGCTGCAGTCTTGCCTGAGCACTCACCATGTGCTAGAAAGTTCCACTGCTCGAAATACAGCAACTCTCGAAAAACAGCAACCCTTCTGCCCTTAAAAACCCACCTTTTGTTGTTGTTGCTGATTCTCACCCGAGGATACATTTCCACTGATTTTTAGAGAGAGAGGGAAGGAGGGAGAGATGGAGAGAGACACACATCGATTGGTTGCCTCCTGCATGCGCCCAGATCAGGGCCAGGGGTCGAGCCTGTAACTGAATCAAACCTGGGACCCTTCAGTCCCCGGGCTGACGTTCTATCCACTGAGCCAAACCGGCAAGAGGTTTTTAAATGTTTTCATGGATTTTTTAGAGAGAGAGAAAGGGAGGAGAGATAGAGAAACATCAATGATGACAGAGAATCACAGATCGGCCGCCTCCTGCACGCCCCACGCTGGGGATCGAGCCCGCCACCCCGGCCTGTGCCCTGAGCGGGAATCGAACCGTGACCTCCTGGTTCCTAGGTCGACTCTCCACCCCCGAGCCCCGCGGGCGGGCTGGTTTTTTGTGTGCTTTGTTTGTTTGTTTTTACCTTGGCTCATCCTCTGGAGGCTGGGGAAGGAGCAGTTGGGGAGGGCTTTCCAGAGGTACAGCACTTCCACCGAGGCCAGCACGCACAGCACGCGGGTGGGCGTCTGCTTCCGAAACCGCTCCGCCTGCGAGGAGGCAGCACGGTCAGGCCACGCTTCTCTCCCGAGCAGATTCAGGCAGGGAGCGCACGCCTCGGAGACATCTCCCCGGAGCCGCTCGGGTTCGCGTGGGCCCGCCCCTCCCACAGAGCTGGCTGCAAGGCGAGCCCGTCGGTCAGAAACGCTCGCTCTCCAGTTTCCAAAATCTACGGGCAGACGGTGCCTCTCTCACTCCTCCTCCACCTCACTCCGCGATCGTGACCCGGGGGGGACCCCGGAAACGTACAGACCTGGAGGAGGGGGGCTCGGTGGGTGTCGGGGAGGGAGCCGGGGAGCTGGCTAGTGACGCTTGTGGAATTTCTCGTTTCCTACCAATCTCAGTGCTCTGGGGGCCTCGCACACCCAGGGGTGGGCAAACTTTCTGACTCGAGGGCCACCATGGGTTCTTAAACTGGACCGGAGGGCCGGAACAAAAGCATGGATGGAGTGTTTGTGTGAACTGATATAAATTCAAAGTAAAGGAGCGGAGGGGAGAGCAAGAGAACCGGATAGAACAGCCGGATCCGGCCCGCGGGCCGTCGTTTGCCCACGGCTGGTAGCTTATCATCAAACCAAGTCACTGGACGCTCATTCAAAAACGCACGCGAGGAAAACCACGGGACACTCGGGACGTGGCCAGGAGTCACGGGGCCCACGGCCATTCAGCCAAACCTTCCTCTTTAAGGGACAGGGTGCGTTAGGCCTTCTGTCTGACACGGGATGTGCGTAATTTTTTTTAATTAGGTCAAATTGTGATCTGGCCAGTGAGGAGCATCAACCTATGAACCGGGAGGTCACGGTTCGATTCCCATCAGGGCACAGGCCCAGGTTGTGGGCTCCATCCCCAGTGGGGGGCGTGCAGGAGGCAGCCGATAGATGGTTCTCTCTCATCACGGATGTTTCCCTCTTTCTCCCCCTTTCCCGTCCTCTCTGAAATCAATAAAAACACATTTTTTCCCCACAAGAACGTGATGTGTTCGCTGTCCTGAGAACCAACGGTTGCACCTCTGGCCGGGGCCTGCCTACCTGGCTTCTGACCTAGCTCCCCAGACGATGCTCTCCCCCAGGTGTGCTCGGCAGCTCGGGAGGGTCCGCGAGATCTCCGCGCACTCAACCCCCCACCGCTGTTCCGTGACCCGCCGCACACCACGCCCTGCATTCGGAGCAGGCGTCCGGCCGGGCCGTGAGCTCCCCCGGGGGCGAGCCGCGCTATGCTGGGCAGGGAGGTGGCCCGCTGCCAATCTGATGCCCTAGGACCCGAGAGGTGGTGTCGGCTGCACATGCCCCATTCCCAGCAACCCCCGTGCACGGGCCCACGCACCTTCTTCACCGAGAACTGCTCGATCTGGTTGTTCTTCCTCTTGAAGAGCTTCTGCACCTCCTTGAAGATGACCTGGGCGCCGTCCGCGTCGCCGGTGGCCCCCTGGCAGACTGAGAAACCGCCGTTTATGCCTCAGGGTGACCTAGGCTGGCGACACTTGGAAATGTTTCCAAATCAACCAACGGGCGCAGACAGTTTAAGAGACGGTGACACAGAGGATGCGCCATCCTGCAGGCCATCAGGCCTCGCTGTAACAGCTGTTCCCAGGCGGCTCCACCAGGTGGCAGCACAGCTCTATCTGTCATCTATCATCTACTATCAATCTATCGTCTATCTATCATCTATCAATCTATCATCTATCTATCATCTATCTATCTACCTATCTGTCATCTATCTATCACCTATCTACTATCTATCATCTATTTATCATCTATCTATTATCCATCTATCATCCATCTATCTATCTATCACTCTATCATCTATCAATCTATCATCTATCTACTATCTATCTATCATCTATCTACCATCTATCATCTATCTACTATCATCTATGTATCTACTATCATCTATCATCTATTTATCATCTATCTACCTACTATCTAACTATCATCTATCTATCATCTATCTAATCTACTATCATCTATCTTCTATCCATCATCTATCCATCATCTATCTATCATCTATCAATCTATCATCTATCTATCTATCTAATCTACTATCATCTATCTATCTACCATCTATCTATCTATATCTATCTATCATCTATCATCTATCTATCATCTATCTAATCTACTATCTATCATCTATCTATCTATCTATCTATCTATCATCTATCTCATCTATCTATCCATCTATCTATCATTTATCTATCTATCTCCTCAGGCCAGAGAGCCTCAGTCCTTCCAGAAATGACAGGCATGTCTGCCATGGGGACAAGCCGTGCTGAAACAGCGTGCGTTCTGCAAAGTCACACTGTACACGCAACGGGGTCCCCAGGAAACACAGGTGGGAGCGAGCGGGTGCCCCCTAAAGGAGAAACGCGACCAGAAAGACGTGCTGGATTCCTGACATTATTTAAATCCCCAGCAAGCAAATCTATTTCAGAAAAACAGAGCAGAGAGTAAGGTCAGCAGAGGCTGCTTAGGGCCACACACACCAGAACCAGGCGAACCGGGCAACGAGCTTCCCAAGACACGGACGTGACCAGCCCCAGGGAGGCGGGCCGTGTGCTGCTGAAATGGTCAGTGCGCCGGGCGTTAGGCTGCTGGTCCCGCGGGGCGCGCTGGGGACACCGAGGAAGGACAGAGCCCCACCTCCTCCCTCGGGGATTCTCCATCCGCGGACGGTGTGAGTGTGAGCGTGCGCGTCGGGGAGGAGACGCTGCTGCCGCAGGGACAGGCCGCCTGAAACAGCGCGTGTTCTGCAGTCGCACTCACCGGCGGTCAGGTACGCGTAGTAGCACTGCGACCACCGGGACTCGTTCTTCAGCCTCTCGAAGGAGCTGAACGCGTCCTGGAAGTTCAGCTCGATCATGCTGCACCAGCCTGGGAGAGAACAGGCTCAGATAAGCTCGATCACCCTGCACCGCCTGGGAGAGCAGGCTCAGGGCAGCTCGATCATCCTGCACCGCCTGGGAGAGCAGGCTCAGGGCAGCTCGATCAGGCTGCACCGCCTGGGAGAGCAGGCTCAGGGCAGCTCAATCACCCTGCACCGCCTGGGAGAGCAGGCTCAGGGCAGCTCGATCACCCTGCACCGCCTGGGAGAGCAGGCTCAGGGCAGCTCGATCATCCTGCACCGCCTGGGAGAGCAGGCTCAGGGCAGCTCGATCACCCTGCACCGCCTGGGAGAGCAGGCTCAGGGCAGCTCGATCACCCTGCACCGCCTGGGAGAGCAGGCTCAGGGCAGCTCGATCACCCTGCACCGCCTGGGAGAGCAGGCTCAGCTCGATCATGCTGCACCAGCCTGGGAGAGAACAGGCTCAGATTAGCTCGATCACCCTGCACCGCCTGGGAGAGCAGGCTCAGGGCAGCTCGATCACCCTGAACCACCTGGGAGAGCAGGCTCAGGGCAGCTCGATCACCCTGCACCGCCTGGGAGAGCAGGCTCAGGGCAGCTCGATCATCCTGCACCGCCTGGGAGAGCAGGCTCAGGGCAGCTCGATCACCCTGCACCGCCTGGGAGAGCAGGCTCAGGGCAGCTCGATCATCCTGCACCGCCTGGGAGAGCAGGCTCAGGGCAGCTCGATCATCCTGCACCGCCTGGGAGAGAGCAGGCTCAGCTCGATCACCCTGCACCGCCTGGGAGAGCAGGCTCAGGGCAGCTCCATCACCCTGCACAGCCTGGGAGAGCAGGCTCAGGGCAGCTCGATCACCCTGCACCACCTGGGAGAGCAGGCTCAGGGCAGCTCGATCATCCTGCACCGCCTGGGAGAGAGCAGGCTCAGGGCAGCTCGATCACCCTGCACCGCCTGGGAGAGCAGGCTCAGGGCAGCTCGATCATCCTGCACCGCCTGGGAGAGAGCAGGCTCAGCTCGATCACCCTGCACCGCCTGGGAGAGCAAGCTCAGGGCAGCTCCATCACCCTGCACAGCCTGGGAGAGCAGGCTCAGCTCGATCATCCTGCACCGCCTGGGAGAGCAGGCTCAGCTCGATCATCCTGCACCGCCTGGGAGAGCAGGCTCAGCTCGATCATCCTGCACCGCCTGGGAGAGCAGGCTCAGGGCAGCTCGATCACCCGGCACCGCCTGGGAGAGCAGGCTCAGGGCAGCTCGATCATCTTGCACCGCCTGGGAGAGCAGGCTCAGGGCAGCTCGATCACCCTGCACTGCCTGGGAGAGCAGGCTCAGCTCGATCATCCTGCACCGCCTGGGAGAGCAGGCTCAGCTCGATCATCCTGCACCGCCTGGGAGAGAGCAGGCTCAGGGCAGCTCGATCATCCTGCACCACCTGGGAGAGCAGGCTCAGGGCAGCTCGATCACCCTGCACCACCTGGGAGAGCAGGCTCAGGGCAGCTCGATCACCCTGCACCGCCTGGGAGAGCAGGCTCAGGGCAGCTCGATCACCCTGCACAGCCTGGGAGAGCAGGCTCAGCTCGATCATCCTGCACCGCCTGGGAGAGCAGGCTCAGGGCAGCTCGATCACCCGGCACCGCCTGGGAGAGCAGGCTCAGGGCAGCTCGATCATCCTGCACCACCTGGGAGAGCAGGCTCAGGGCAGCTCGATCATCCTGCACCACCTGGGAGAGCAGGCTCAGGGCAGCTCGATCACCCTGCACCGCCTGGGAGAGCAGGCTCAGGGCAGCTCGATCACCCTGCACAGCCTGGGAGAGCAGGCTCAGCTCGATCATCCTGCACCGCCTGGGAGAGCAGGCTCAGGGCAGCTCGATCACCCGGCACCGCCTGGGAGAGCAGGCTCAGGGCAGCTCGATCATCCTGCACCACCTGGGAGAGCAGGCTCAGGGCAGCTCGATCATCCTGCACCGCCTGGGAGAGCAGGCTCAGGGCAGCTCGATCACCCTGCACCGCCTGGGAGAGCAGGCTCATTTCAGCTCGATCACCCTGCACCGCCTGGGAGAGCAGGCTCAGGGCAGCTCGATCACCCTGCACCGCCTGGGAGAGCAGGCTCATTTCAGCTCGATCACCCTGCACCGCCTGGGAGAGCAGGCTCAGGGCAGCTCGATCACCCTGCACCGCCTGGGAGAGCAGGCTCAGGGTAGCTCGATCACCCTGCACCGCCTGGGAGAGCAGGCTCAGGGCAGCTCGATCACCCTGCACCGCCTGGGAGAGCAGGCTCAGGGTAGCTCGATCACCCTGCACCGCCTGGGAGAGCAGGCTCAGGGCAGCCGCCAGCTCCGTGTGCGCCCACAGCCCGGCCCAGAGACACCCTCCGTCCCGTCGATGCCTCCTGAGTGCTGTGTGCACACCGCCTGAAAACTCTTTCAAAATTATTTTGTTCTCGCCCTGGCCGGTTTGGCTCAGTGGGCAGAGCGTCGGCCTGCAGGCCAAAGGGTCCCAGGTTTGATTCTGGTCAAAGGCATGTACCTCTCAGCAGGGCGTGTGCGGGAGGCAGCCCATGGATGTGTTTCTCTCACATCGATGTTTCTCTGTCTTTCCCTCTCTCTCAAAATCAATGCAAGGATGAAAAAGATAAATAAGTAAAAATGAACTTTTTTCTCTTAAATATTTTCAGTGTGCCATTTTAAGGTTTCACAGCCGGTGACGCAATAAAGAGGGAATGTGAGGCAAAGATCTCTATCTAACACTCCAACAGGGTGTCGCCGACAGGGCGAGATGAACCCGGGCACAGGGACAGCCACGCCACGAGGTCACAGAGGGGCCCGGCGGCAGGAGCAGGGAACCGTGTCCAGTTCTCAGGTGCAAGCGAATACGGTATCTACAAAGCGGGCCAGTCCGTGCAGTGAACCCCGACAACACCCATTATCCTAAACTCAGAATCTCCTAATCAATTAGAAAGAAATAATGAGCTCAGCGGGGGGGGGGGGGGGGGGCGGGAAGGGCTCGGCCGCCGGGCATCGACCTATGAACCAGGAGGTCGCGGGTTCCGTTCCCAGCCAGGGCACATGCCCGGGTGGCGGGCTCCGTCCCCAGCAGGGGGGCGTGCAGGAGGCAGCCGATCCATGATTCTCTCTCATCGATCTCTCTCTCTCTCCTCGCCCTCTCTCTCTCTCTAAAAGCAATAAAACGTATTTCTTTAAAAAGAAACCTCGCGAATCCCCGAGACAAGTGGCACTGCTTGTGCTACGCTAGCTGCGTCCTCTGACGACAAAGAGGCAGCGGCGTTTGGTAAAGACACAGGCGGAGCAGCCCTTAAAGGAGACGCGCCCAGGAAAGCGGGGTCACTCGGGGGACAGGAGCCGGCCCGGCCCCGGACTCACCGATTTCGTACAGACAGACGTGCTGGATCTCCCTCTGGTCCACGGCGAGCTCCAGGGCCGTGTGGAAGGAGGCCAAGGCACTGTTGATCTGACACTGAGGGGAGAGGACAGGAAGTGAGTCACCGCTGACCCCGTCATCACACCACACGTGCATCGTGCCACCAATGTCTCCTACACAGCCATCAAACCCGGCCGAGCGCATGGACGAGCGTGGTTCAAAGGCTCCTGGGAAGCCCAGCCGGCGAGGCTCGGGGGTTGAGCGTCGACCTGTGAACCGGGAGGTCACGGTCCGATTCCCAGTCAGGGTTGCAGGCTTGATGCCATGTGGGACGTGCAGGAGGCAGCCCATCCATGATTCTCTCTCATCATGGATGCTTCTCTCTCTCCCTCTCCCTTCCTCTCTGAAATCTATAAAAATATATTTAAAAGCAATAACAAAAAAGGCGGGGGGAGGCAGAGAGTGTCGCCACACGTACTATAGAGGAGGAGGTGAATCCAGAGGCACAGACTGAGTGATGGGGCCACAGCCCAGGAATGCAGGCGGCCACCCGTGCGTGCAAGAGGCAAGGAAAGATTCTCCCCGGAGCCCGAACCCCCGATGTCATCCCCGGGGAGCTGGCTGGACTCCTGGCCCCAGCACTAGGAGAAAATTAGTTCCCGTTGCTTTTCAGCCACCGGAGTTGCGGTAATTGGTTAGTCGGCTTTAGAAGGGTAATACGGTGTATTTCTTCAAAAACGGAGAAGCACCACGCTTTTGCTGCGAGAGGCACTCCAACAGGAAGTGCTGAGGCCATTATCAGGGCGTAAGGACATGATCCCACGAGCGAGCATCGCTCCCAAACCAGTTCTAGTTCCGTTCCGATCGCTCCCTGAGGAATCACCCTGAGCAGTTACGGCCACGGGGGGAATACGGCTCCCTTATTTCGCACCCAAATCATTTAAAACACAACCGATCTTGGGGAGCCCTGGCTGGTTTGCCTTCCGTAGACAGAGCGTTGGCCTGCGGACTGAAGGGTCCCGGGTTCGATTCCAGTCAAGGGCCTGTGCCCAGGTTGCAGGCTTGATCCCCAGGGTGGGGCGTGCAGGAGGCAGCCGATCGGTGATCCTCGCATCATTGATGTTTCTCTCTCTCCCTCTCCCCTCCTCCCTGCCATCAATAAAAAAAAAAAAATTTTTTTAAAAATGATCTGTGGGCCGAAACCGGTTTGGCTCAGTGGATAGGGTGTCGGCCTGCGGACTCAAGGGTCCCGGGTTCGATTCCGGTCAAGGGCATGTACCTTGGTTGCGGGCACATCCCCAGTAGGAGGTGTGCAGGAGGGAGCTGATCGATGTTTCTCTCTCATCGATGTTTCTAACTCTCTCTCCCTCTCCCTTCCTCTCTGTAAAATATCAATAAAAATATTAAAAAAAAAATGATCTGTGGGAGTTTTTAATAAAATATCCACGACACAGCAGAGAAAGGAGAATTATCCTCCACTTGATACTTGTTCCCCAGTTTAGTTTTTAAAGACATAGACTCGCCCTGGCCCTTAGAGAATGATGCCCCGGGGCCTGCACGAGTTAAGCCGTGACGTCGAGAACCCTCCAACACACACGCCGTCTCGTGAGCGAGGCCCCGACCGGCTGTCACGACGACCGCCTACAGCCTCCGTCTCCCCGCCGGTGAAACGCGAAAAGCCAAGTGCTGGCTGGTTTAACCGGCTCTGGAGGAAGCGCTACGAACACAGGCGCAGTGCTCGCCCCGTTCAACGGAGCCAACTTACTGCCAAATTCAAACCAGCGTAACGGACACCGTTACCGCGGAGACCCAGCACGTTCTCCCGTCGTCATCGGGGCTTCTTCCTTGACGGGGGCCCGGGCCCTGGGTGGCCCCTGTGGGAGGGAGGCAGTGGCTCCTTCATGGGACTAAGTGGGCGTCGCCGGTGCGGAGGGGGACTGGGTTTTTGCTAAGCGATTTTCACGTGTCACGTGATCACACGCTTAGGGATTCTCGTCACTGCGTCCTCTTCACCCTTGGGTTTTCCAGGGAGACGTTCACATCATTTGTAAGGAATCCGTTACTTCACAATGTTTAAAAATAATTTACGACCGGCTCACGTAATCGGCTAGGAACACCAGATAGGATAGCGAGTGTCAGCAAGCACGGCTGCATCTTGCTTTTCTTTTCTATGTGTATTGATGTCAGAGAGGAAGGGAGAGGGAGAGAGAGACACATCCAGGGTGAGAGAGAATCATGGACCGGCCGCCTCCTGCACGCCCCACACGGGGGATCAAGCCTGCAACCCGGGCCTGTGCCCTGACCGGGAATCGAGCCACGGCCTCCTGGCTCCTAGGTGGACGCTCAGCCCGAGCCACGCCGGCCGCGAGGCGTCGTTGCTTTATTCCCACCTTGCACACGGAGGCCCTAACGTTGAGCAGTAAATAGAGTTCGCTGCACCGTTTTTGTCGATGCCATGGTTACGGCGTACGGAGACACAGCTCCGTCCGCTCTGGTTTTAGGGACGACGCCACGGAGCTCTCACAGGGAAGGGTCGGGTTACGAACATGAACTGTGCTCCTCATTCGTCACAACGCGCCGACAGGCCAGCATCCGACCTGTACACACCACTGCCCCCGTCTCGTGTGTGTAGAAGAGCGAGATGATGAGATGACGTGACGTAAAACGGAACGTAAAGATGGCTGGCCTGTTTTCGTGCAGTGGCTCCGTGTCTGAAGCCATGCCGTCTGCGTTTTAAAACGAGAGCTCTCCTTGTCACCCGTGTGTGTTTTTAAAGTGTGTGTTTTGTGTCTTCATCTAAGAGACTTTCTAACGCTCTGCCCGCAGCATAGGCGCCAATCTCGGCTCACCGCCTAGCTCAGGGGCGGGCAAACTTTCTGACTCGAGGGCCACCATGGGTTCTTAAACTGGACCGGAGGGCCGGAACAAAAGCATGGATGGAGTGTTTGTGTGAACTAATATAAATTCAAAGTAAAGGAGCGGAGGGGAGAGCAAGAGGACCGGATAGAACAGCCGGATCCGGCCCGCGGGCCGTCGTTTGCCCACGGCTGGCCTAGACCCTCCCCTGCGCCGCCACGGCTCCGGCTCAGGAGCAGGCAGCGGGCTGACGGCCTGGGCTCCTGGAAGCGGTGGCTTCGCGGCAACGACACCCGGAAGGCACCAACCGTTCCCGGCCCCGGGACACCGGCTCCTGGAGAGGCGGCCCCAGGCGGGAATCCCAGGCGGCCCGCAGGAGGCTTTACCGACCATCACACGCAGGCACGGTACCTCGAGTCGCTGGACACGGCCCTTGAAGAACATGAAGAGGGAGGAGTTGGGGTAGGCGGCTTCCTTTCTGCACAGGATTTCCTTGGCCTCCTCCAGGCCCGCCCTGTTGTCGCTGCCGTCCAGGGCGAAGAAGGGGCGGACCACGGTGTGGTACCAGAGCAGCGCCAACCTGCAGGAGGGAAGGATGCTGAGCCTGGACCTCCGCCCCGGCTCCCGCTCTCAAACACAGGCACACGTGTGCACGCCCCCCAAGCTCGCTGCCTCGTCAGAGCAGCCGCCCCGTTTTAGCGTTATCAGTATTTGGAAAGCGGCAACTCCAGCTCACAGATCAGCCCACGCCCCCAGGTGACGCATGTAGCTTCGAGGCATCCAGGTGACGCCACGCCTTGCTCACCGATGCACAAACGAGAGACAGGGACTGGGGGCCAGGATGTCCTGTCCCTCCCGAGGAAGGCGTTACTTTTTTGAAAAAGGAACACATTGCTTTCCGCTGTGTTCACAAACTGGGGAGTGGGTCTCAGAGTCAGGGTTTAAGTGCAGGAGCCACAGGCAAAGCGACACTTTATCAGGGGTCCTCAAACTACGGCCCGCGAGCCATCTTCGGCCCGCCGAGGACATGGATCCAGCCCGCCGGGTGCCGCTGCCTGTCCTGCTTAGCAGCCGACGCGTCCCGGGCCCGCAGTGCGCATAGGAATTTGTTCATAATTTTTTTTTTTTAAACTATAGTCCGGCCCTCCAACGGTCTGAGGGACAGTGAACTGGCCCCGTTTAAAAAGTTTGAGGACCCGCCAAAACCGGTTTGGCTCAATGGATAGAGCGTCGGCCTGCGGACTCAAGGGTCCCGGGTTCGATTCCGGTCAAGGGCATGTACTGTGGTTGCGGGCACATCCCCAGTGGGGGGCGTGCAGGAGGCAGCTGATCGATGTTTCTCTCTCATCAATGTTTCTAGCTCTCTATCCCTCTCCCTTCCTCTCTGTAAAATATCAATAAAATGTATTAAATAAATAAATAAATAAATAAAAATAAAAAGTTTGAGGACCCCTGCTTTATATAAACGAGAGGACCAGATAAAGGCCTTTCTCAGGCCTTGAAAAGGCTCCATTTACAAAAACGAAGAAGTAAATTACTAAACATTCTGTCACTGCAGAGCCATCCCTTCCAGGAAAAATGCCATCTTAAAGGAGGCCCCTCCAGAGACGCACTGGGATCTGCCTTAATGAACAGAAATGTTTAACCCACAACCAATACGTTCATGCAAACGTGTGCTCCTGGCACGCTCATACATCTGTTTCCCTTTTAGAGACCAGGCTAATGTACATTAATAATTCTAACGATTCCTTTCTCAGAAAACAGTATTCACCTGTCAACAGACAAATTATCACAAGTTACAAATCTGTTAAGTCAAATTAACGAAGGACCACGGTTTGTGCCATTTAATGAGTTTGGGGAGGCACATTTTTGAAATGAAAAATTAACAGCCTCACCCTAGCCAGTTTTGCTCAGTGGATAGAGCGTTGGCCTGCAGACGGAAGGGACCCGGGTTCGATTCCGGTCAAGGGCACATGCCCTGTTGAGGGCTCCATCCCCAATGTGGGGCGTGCAGGAGGCAGCCGATCCATGATTCTCTCTCATCATTGATGTTTCTCTCTCCCTTCCTCTCTGAAATCAATCAATCAAATATAATAAGAAAATTAACGATCTCTTTAATAGCCGCCACATATTGAGAGTAAATCTCCAAATGCCTCAATTCTGACATGAGTAGAAATAGAGCTCTCAAACGCTCCCTGTGATGTCAACATTACTGGGAAGAATCCTGACAAGCGGTATGACATCCAAGGAAATCGAGTGTCTGATAAAAGCATTCAAATCGCAAATGGCAGATATTTACCAAATTGGGGGAAAAAAAAATCACACCATTTTTTACTGATGGAGGAAGGAGTGGTCCCTGCTCTGAACAGCGCTCTCATGTTTAAATAATTGCCAGTTAAGCCCTGACCGGTTTGGCTCAGTGGCTAGAGAGTCAGCCTGTGGACTGAAGGGTCCCAGGTTCGGTGCCGGTCAAGGGCATGTACCTTGGTTGCGGGCACATCCCCAGTGGGAGGTGTGCAGGAGGCAGCTGATCGATGTTTCTCTCCCATCGATGTTTCTAACTCTCTGTCCCTCTCCCTTCCTCTCTGTAAAAAATCAATAAAATATATTAAAAAAAAAAAAAAAAAGATGAGGACAAAAGAATAAAAATTCATAATCACAGAAATGTCCTATCCGATTTTTATCCTTTAAATCTAAAAACCAGAATTGGGCCCTAACCGGTTTGGCTCAGCGGATAGAGCGTCGGCCTGTGGACTCAAGGGTCCCAGGTTCGATTCCGGCCAAGGGCATGGACCTTGGTTGCGGGCCCATCCCCAGTGGGGGGTGTGCAGGAGGCAGCTGATCGATGTCTCTCTCTCATCTGATGTTTCTAACTCTCTATCCCTCTCCCTTCCTCTCTGTAAAAATCAATAAAATATATTTAAAAAATAAAAACCAGAATTGGGATCTCGGTGACTGTGGCCAAGGTCAAGGTCACCAACATTGCTTACCCCCTCATTTAAGGCTGGGAAATAGGATCGTTTTCCTGTCTCCACGCATGCCTCGTCTGTGAGACCTCAGAACCGTGCTCGGCTCCCCAAGACAGCTTCTACAAAGCCCCGCACCACGGTCGTCGGCCTGGCGTTGAAAGTCATGAGCTTCGCCCAGCTGGGCGTGGCTCAGCGGTTGAGCATGGACCCAGGGACCCAGAGGTCACCGATTCCCGGTCAGGGCACAGGCCCGAGGTGGGGGTCGATGCCCTGTATGGGGCGTGCAGGAGGCGGCCGATCCCTAATTCCTCATCATGGATGTTTCTCTCTCTCTCTCCTTCTCCCTTTCTCTCTGAAGTCAATAAAAACATATTAAAAAAAGCCCTGATCGGTTTGGCTCAGTGGATAGAGCGTCGGACTGCGGGCTAAAGGGTCCCAGGTTCGATTCCGGTCAAGGGCATGGACCTTGGTGGCGGGCACATCCCCAGTGGGAGGTGTGCAGGAGGCAGCTGATCGATGTTTCGCTCTCATCGATGTTTCTAACTCTCTATCCCTCTCCCTTCCTCTCTGTGAAATATCAATAAAATATATTAAAAAAAAAAAAACATATTAAAAAAAAAAAAAAACAAAAACAAAAACAAGAAAAAAAGACACTAGCATCATGTCCACCAAACCCGGGTGTTTACCTGACGCTTCCTTTCCCGGGCCGACTTGCTGGCCCCTCACTCTCAACACTACGTTATCTACAAAGCAGTGCAACACAGCTACTCACGTAGCTAAAGGGGCCTTCATGTCCTTACTTTCGCTCGCATACATCAGTGAAGACAGCCCCTGGTGGCGGTCTCCGGGGAACCCCAGCAGGTTGATGATTTTGAGCAGGTTGGGGGGCACCATGGAGATGCAGAGGTGGAACAGGCCGTAGCCGAAGCTCACGGCGCCTCTCAGCCTGCTCAGGGTCTCCTCGGACACCCCCTCCGCCGCCACGTGGTTGTCGTTGGCGGCATCGGCGGGCGAGGGCTGCCCCGTCGGCGTCCCCCGGTGCAGCTCCTGCAGCGCGTTGATGTCCAGGTAGCACTTGTTGTAGATCTTCCAGGCTTTCCTGAGGATCCAGCCGCCTCGGATGTACGCTGGGCAGGGAAGAGCGGACAGTGAGCGCCGAGCCCCGTGCCCGCGCGGACCCCCGAGGGCGCGCGCGAGCAACCTCACCCCCGAGCAACACGGCATCCTTTCTCTTTTCGGAGGGCTTTATATAGGCCCGTGGTCGGCAAACGGCGGCTCGCGAGCCACAGGCGGCTCTTGGGCCCCTGGAGTGTGGCTCTTCCACAAAATGCCACGGCCTGGGCGAGTCTATGTTGAAGAAGTGGCGTTAGACGAAGTTTACGTTTAAAAAATTTGGCTCTCAGCCCTGACCGGTTTGGCTCAGTGGATAGAGCATCGGCCTGTGGACTGAAGGGTCCCGGGTTCGATTCCGGTCGGGGGCATGTGCCTTGGTTGTGGGCACGTCCCCAGTGGGGAGTGTGTGGGAGGCAGCTGATGGATGTTTCTAGCTCTCTCTCCCTCTCCCTCCCCCCCTCTCTTCCTCTCTGTAAAAAATCAATAAAATATATTAAAAAAAAAAAATTTGGCTCTCAAAAGAAATGTCAGTCGTTGTCCTGTTGATATTTGGCTCTGTGGACGAATGAGTTTGCCAACCACTGATATCGGCCATTCTACAACACAGGGCTGCAGATCACGTGAAAAATACTTTAGTCCTTTTTTAAAAATATGTTGTTATGGATTTCAGAGAGGAAGGGAGAGGCAGAGAGAGATGGAAACATCAGTGATGAGAGAGAATCACTGACCGGCTGACTCCTGCACGCCCGCCCCTCCCCCGGGGGACATGGGACAAGCTTGGGAGAAAGCCTCTGAGAACCAGCACCTCGGTTGAGGGTGGGGTGTAATGGGAACGTCACCCTCATCACTGTCACAGCTCGCCCACCGTCAACACTCAGGGACTGATCAGCAAGAGCTCCTAACAATGACCCTCCCGCTGGGGAGGGTGGTGAGAAAACCCAACCATCCCAGGTACTCGGGCCGGGGGGACTGAGACTCTCCCGGCCCCGTCCATGATGGCAGCGAGGAACCCACGAACCGGAGGTCGCTGTTCGATTCCGGGTCGGGACGCCCGCCGGGTGAGGCACCAACGACACTCACAGACTGACGTCACCTGGAGCTCAGGCAGGCGCGGGCCCCCCTCACTCTGTGCCCACCACTGCAGGGCTGGGGGGGGACGCCTATAACAGACCCTGCCCGCGTCCCCCTCGCGGGAAACTAAGTCTGGGCTGCGGACATCTGGTCGACCTGGGTCCCCCTCGCGGAGACCGACCGGGCTGCGGACATCTGGCCGACCCGGGTCCCCCTCACAGGAGACTAAGTCAGCCGTGGACATCTTGTCGACCCGCGTCCCCCTCGCGGGAGACCGTCCGGGCTGCGGACATCTGGTCGACCCGGGTCCCCCTCGCAGGAGACCGTCCAAGGAGGTTTCCCCCCAAGACAATGATCCACAAAAATGTTCCCTGAGAAACGGGCCTCGGCAAAGCAGGAAGTAAACCCTTTACAGCAGCGGTTCTCAACCTTCCTAATGCCGCGACCCTTTAATACGGCTCCTCATGTTGTGGGGACCCCCAACCACAAAATTATTTTCGTTGCTACTTCATAACTGTCATTTTGCTGCTGTTATGAATCATCATGTAAATATCTGATAGGCAGGATATCTTAGGCCAGTGGTCGGCAAACTCATGAGTCAACAGAGCCAAATATCAACAGGACAACTATACGATTGACATTTCTTTGGAGAGCCAGATTTTTTAAACTTAAACTTCTTCTAACGCCACTTCTTCAAAACAGACTCGCCACCCTAACCGGTTTGGTTCAGTGGATAGAGCGTCAGCCTTCGGACTGAAGGGTCCCGGGTTCGATTCTGGTCAAGGGCATTTGCGGGCACATCCCCAGGAGGAGGTGTGCAGCAGGCAGCTGATCGATGTTTCTCTCTCTCTCTCTCCTTGCCTCTCTGAAATCAATAAAAATGTGTGTGTTTTTTTAAATTACAGAATGTTCGTGATAAACTAATATGCCATTATTTACCACTCAACATGTTAAAGCTACAAAGTTTTAAAAAACCGTTTCTCTTGGACTAATTAAGAAATTAGTTTCTCTCTCTCTCTAAAGGTTAAAATGTAGGCCATTCAAGACTACTAGAAAATCTTAGTATGTGCTCGGGCCTTCAATAACCATTTCCTGGGAAAAAACAAAAACACACGACTGAAATTAAACCCGCTCTATTTCACCGTAAAGGTGCTATCACAGGTAGGTTCCCACCAAGAAAATGCCCGTCTGTCGGTGGCACTGGTGTTCCCGAGTAGGGCCACTCTCTTGAGACAAGAGGATGAGCAGACTAACAGGACCCATGGAACACAACTCAGAACCGTGGTCCCAGTTTCCCGAGGAATAACCCGGTATCACGCCCCGAAGAGGTGCCATGGACTCCCTTTTCTTTTTTTTTTTTTTTTTAACATATTTTATTAATTTTTTACAGAGAGGAAGGGAGAGGGATAGAGAGTTAGAAACATCGATGAGAGAGAAACATCCATCAGCTGCCTCCTGCACACCTCCCACTGGGGATGTGCCCGCAACCAAGGTACGTGCCCTTGACCGGAATCGAACCTGGGGCCCTTGAGTCTGCAGGCCGACGCTCTAGCCACTGAGCCAAACCGGCCAGGGCGGACTCCCTCTTTTCCTTTTTGTTAATCTTCACCCGAGGATATGTTTCCACCGAGTTTGAGAGAGAGAGTGGAAGAGAGAGGGGAAGACAGAGAGAAACATCGACGTGAGCGAGACACATCGAGGGGTTGTCTCCTGCACACACCCAACCAGGGCCCGGGCCGGGGAGGAGTCTGCAACTTCAGACACGGGCCGTACGTGCCCTGGACCCAGAATCGAACCCGGAACCCTTTGGTCCACGGGCTGACGCTCTATCCCCTGAGCCACACCCGACAGGGAGGTGCCACATCCTTTCAAAGGCTGAACTTCGAGGCAGGCATTCTAAAAAACAAGAATTCCATGGATGGTGCACCCCGACTAGCGAAAGCCGTTCACAAGGTGCTTCCGGTACCTGAGAGCTCCTGCTTGACGAAGGAGAGCACGGCCAGGTACACCTGGCAGTCCGCGATGATGATCTGCCGCTGCAGCCGGTCGACCATCGAGGGCGCGGACTTCCGGACGTCCGCCTGCGCGGAGGGAAGAAGGCGCACGGGTGAGACTCCCCCAAGAACACTCCCTCCAAGCTGCGACGAGCTGACAGCCACCCCAACCCAGTGGTCGGCAAACTGCGGCTCGCGAGCCACAGGCGGCTCTTTGGCCCCTGGAGTGTGGCTCTTCCACAAAATACCACGGCCTGGGCAAGTCTATTTTGAAGAAGTGGCGTTAGAAGAGGTTTAAGTTTAAAAAATGTGGCTCTCCAAAGAAATGTCCATCGTTGTACTGTTGGTATTTGGCTCTGTTGACGAATGAGTTTGCCAATCACTGCCCTAGCCGATAAAAACCCCGAGTTCACGGGGACAAGGGAAGCCAGCACAGAACGGTAGGGTTTTACCTGGTATAAAACCACTAGAGGCCCGACGCACGAAGATTCGTGCAAGAATGGGCCTTCCTTCCCCTGGCTGCCGGCACCGCCATCGTGCGGGTGGGAGCTGCCTTTCCGCCTTCCCACGCTGCCCAGAGGCCCGGAGCGGCTGGGACGGTGCGGAACGCCTGCGTCGTCACCATGGCAATGACGCAAACGTCCCGCCCCTGGCTGCTCGGCGCCTGTGTATGCAAATTAACCCATCTTTGTTGGGTTGATTTGCATACTCACTCCTGATTGGCTGGTGGGTGTCACGGAGGTACGGTCAATTTGCATCTTTCTCTTTTCTTAGTGTAGATGTGAATTCCTACTTTTCCAAAATAAAAATCACTAAAGGTACAAAACATTCCCCAACGTAGAAAGCCGGAAGGTAGCTACCCACCGTCAGATGGGACTGATATTAGGGTTCGTTTCTTAGGTGCCCGTAACCGAGATGGGATGGAAACTGGCTACATGTGTGAAGGAGAGAATGCCCTGGAATTAAAAAGTAGCTTGGGCTGAATCACAAATAGAACCTGAAATTTAAGTCATACGCTAAGGTGATTGTCTCTATAAAATAATAGTTTATGTCCCTTGCTAAAAGTTGCTAAACTGTACATTAGCTATATATATAAAACCCTAAGCGACCAGCTGACCGTCTGGTAGCTATGACACGCACTGACCACCAGGAGGCAGGCAGGCAGCGCAGGAGCGGAAACCACAGGCATGGAAACATGAACAGCCTGATGAATCTCAGAGGCAAGGCGGGAGGGGGAGGGCGGGAAGAGATTAACCAAAGACCTTACATCCATACTAGAGGCCCGGTGCGCGGATTTGTGCACTGGTGGGGGTCCCTCAGCCTGTCCTGCGGGGGATCGGCCCGAAACTGGCTCTCCGACACCCCCTGAGGGGTCCCGGATTGCGAGAGGGTGCAGGCCAGGCCGAGGGACCCCACCGGTGCACAAATCCACGCACTGGGCCTCTAGTTTAAGTGTATCAGGAAACGTGTGCTCAGCACTTCGATAATTGCAGGCCTAGAAAGAAATAAGAGTAACACCAGAAAACCCTGTTCTTTATAGTAAAGAATGTTTCTAAGTGAAGAAAAATGACTCTGAAATGAAGACATTCTAAATACAAAGTAAACTTGGAACAAAAGAAGCAAAATAGCTTCCATCTGCTTTCACAATGATAAAAGAGGTGATGAAATTTTCCCAAATGTGACCACGGTGCACACAGTGTGCCTGACAGAACGACCAGTTGGCCCTTTTCCAGGATCAGCGTAATTCATCCCGGCCACAGCTGTTCCTGATCTAGGCCCAGCAACCACTTTTTTAAAACATATTTTTATTGACGTCAGAGAGGAAGGGAGAGGGACAGAGAGCGATAGAAACATCCATGATGAGAGAGAATCATGGATCAGCTGCCTCCTGCACGCCCCACACAGGGGATCGAGCCCACAACCCGGGCCTGTGCCCTGACCAGGAATCGAACCGTGACCTCCAGGTTCATAGGTCGAGGCTCAAGCACGGAGCCACGCCGGCCGGGCCCAGCATCCATTATTTTTGTTTGCTCAGGCAAAGGTCAGTCTATTGCTTTGCTTGTACTAACATCTCCTCTGCATGTTGCTGGAAGGGCTAAGGAGTTACCGTGTGTGTGAAAAAGCTTCTTCGGTTGCGAGGAGCCATCACCGATGTTCATTATTAACACGTGCGCTAGGCATGGTACGAGGCATGCAGACAGACCTGCAAATCCGCGTACCGCCTCGCGAGGGGACGCTGACCGCTTTGCCGTGCATGAAGCACAGGACCCGTGGGGCCTGAAGAAGGCACCCTCAGCACGGCCTGGGGCTCGCGCAAGAGGCCTTGCAGGAAACGACTTCTCGGAGGAGGAACGAGCACACACCAGCTCAGAGGCAGGAGAACGCCCCTGCCTGCCGGCGGCTCAGTGGTTAGAGCGCTGGCCCGCGCACTGAAGAGTCTCGGGTCCGATTCCCGGGCAAGGATGCACACTGGCCCCAGGTTGGGGTGGGTGCAGGAGGCAACCAACAGATGTGTCTCTCTCACATCGATGTTTCTCTCTCTCTCTCCCCCCTTTCCTTCCACTCTCTCTCAAAATAAATGAAACAATATCCTAAAACACACACATACACACAAAAAAAAAAAACCCTGCAAAACAAAACATCAACCAAAGGACTTGTATGCATATAAGCATAAGCAATGGACGCAGACAACAGGGGGTGGGGGTGAGGGCAGGATTGGGGGGTGGGGGTGGGGGCAATGAGGGGATAAGCCAGGAGTGGGCAAACTTTTTGACTCGAGGGCCACGATGGGTTCTTAAACTGGACCGGAGGGCCGGAACAAAAGCATGGATGGAGTGTTTGTGTGAACTAATATAAATTCAAAGTAAAGGAGCGGAGGGGAGAGCAAGAGAACCCTCCGCTCTTTCGGCTCCGTGGGCCGGATAGAACAGCCTAACGGGCCGGATCCGGCCCGCGGGCCGTAGTTTGCCCACGGCTGGGATAAGCACACATCTGTAATACCTTAATCAATAAAGGGGGGAAAGAGCAAAAAAACAAGGAATACGTTTTATAACAACCAAAAGCCTTGGGCAACAATGAATGCATTCAGTCACGTTCTAAATACCAGACCCAGGTTAAGCGAGCGACGCCCCCAACTGCAGACCCAGCGCTTACATTCTTCTTGATCTTATTCTTGATCGTCTCGATCACGCCCGCCTCCTCGCTCTCGCACAGCTTCTCCGTCGTCCGCAAGTCGTCACACGCCAACTGCATCTTCTCCTCCTCGAACGTCATCATGGCATTCTTGCGAGAGAAACGAGGAAAGCACGGATGAACCAGTGCGCGCGTGGACATTCACACCCACGGGCGGCGGCGATACCCCACACCCCAGAAACACGTGCATCGCTGGCCGCGAGTAAAACCATCGGAACGCTGCGTCATACCCTACGCGTTCAGAAACAGCACCACCACCATCGTCTCAGCATGAAGGAGGAAAAGGCCTCTGCGGCACCGGCATGAAGAAGTACGTGGGAATAAATGCCCCGGCACCTGCTGTCCTGCGGTTTTCTTCTCAGTTATAAACGCGGTAACGGAGGCCCTGCACCGTTTCTGACTGGTCCACTGAACTCCGTTTTGATCACAGAGTCTCAGTCTCACGGAGAAGCACCTTCTCCCCCCCCCCCCCCCACAGGGACGCTGGCCCCATCGCAGGCAGCACGCCAGCAGGTGTTCCGTGAAAAGCAGGGTTTCCAGGGACAGCCGTTCCAACGTGACGGACTCACGTGACGGAACTCGGCCTGTCCTCGGCGAACACGCCCCGGACAGGTTTCTAGGCCACCGGTGACCGGGTGGGGGCGATCCCGTCCCCATGGGACACCTGCTCTTTCCACCCCGTAGGGCTGAGGTCCCCGAGATGAATGGGCCACGGGGGCAGAGCCAAGGCACAGGGTTCTGGAAGGATCTAAGGAGGCGAATCCGTGAGCTCTCCAGTCCCGGTCACACACACCAGTCCGCCCGGCATCGCAGGCCAACGCGGCACGACCAACCCACGTTTCCAAATCCGGCCAAACCAGACACTGCCTCCCGCGCCCGAGGGTCCCCACCCCACGCCCCTTCCCAACCAACCTCCACGCACCTCGGCCGCCCCCCTCTCCCCCTCGCCGAGCTCCTGGTGTTTGCGAGAAGGCAACTCTGTTTTCTCACAACCAGAAGACCTTGGGAACGGCTGTGTTCCCTGGCAATAGGAGAAAACAACGCTCACACGAACACCACCCAGGCCCCAGCCCCGCACCCTGCGCCCGAGGGTGCTGTCTTCCTAAAACCTCGGATCTAAAGGCTTCCTCTGTTTCATTCCTATTGGTCTCTACTTGGGGTTTTTTTTTTTTAGTCTTTTTCTGTTACAATTCTATGATGGCTTTTAAAGAAATTAAGTCTGAAAGCAGCTTATAGGATGATTCTGAAAAATAAAAGCATCGCATTGCCTAGATTGCCCGGTTTGCTTTCAAACCTCACGGCGACCGCCCTGGGCCCTCCCCGCCCGAAGATTAAGTTACACTCGGGGCCGCCCCGGCACCCCCCACCCCCCAGCTCTGCTGGCCTCACTTGCCTTCCAGCCCACGTTTATGCCGTCATTTTAGAGCAGACCTTAACGAGTCAAAGCCTGATGCTTTTTTCCATTCCAATGCAGGTTTCATCGTTGGGAGGATATTCCAGTAACTGCGCATTTTCACTTAAAATGGATGTGGGCTGGGCAAACGAGAATGCCCTACAAGCAACCTCTTTTTAAAATTAGGCGAGAAGACGGTTTCTCCCAGGTGTTGGTTAACAGGCAAAAATCTTTACTCCAGTTTTGAGCTCTAAAGGGTCCTTTACCCGCGTGAACCCACACGGGCAGGAGCCACGGAAACATACGTTACATGTTCACCGCCCCACGCGGTCTCTCTCCCCACGCCGACTTACCAGAAAACTGACAAAGCTGGCTCCGAAGCTCATTAAGGGGCTATGATTTCTGCAAAAAAAACAAAAACAAAATAGGAATCATTAACAACATGTGCTCGGCAGGGATCGTGACACAGTCCCGATGACGGGAGAGAAGGGAAGGGCTTCTAGCAGAGGAAAGGGAGAGACGCAGGGGGGTCCTGGTTGGTCTGTGGAGACGCATCCGCCCCCTCCTTCAGAGCGGGGGTGGGGGGAGTGGGGGGGACTGGGACAAGAAAGTCGAATCCTAAGAGAGGTTGCCTTCCTGAGCCAACCCACCATCCGCAAATACATGCCCAAACAGAGGTGATTTTTTAAAAAAATATATATTTTATTGATGTTTTACAGAGAGGAAGGGAGAGGGATAGAGAGCTAGAAACATCGATGAGAGAGAAACATCGATCAGCTGCCTCCTGCACACCTCCCACTGGGGATGTGCCCGCAACCAAGGTCCATGCCCTTGACCGGAATCGAACCCGGGACCCCATCAGTCCGCAGGCCGACGCTCTATCCACCGAGCCACACCGGTCAGGGCCCAAACCGAGGTGATTAACATTCATTTTAAAAATGCAAAAATGCCCGGCTGGCGTGGCTCAGTGGTTGAGCGTTGACCCAGGAACTAGGAGGTCATGGTTCAATTCCTGGTCAGGGCACATGCCCGGGATGTGGGCTCCATCCCCAGCAGGGGGTGTGCAGGAGGCAGCCCATCCATGACTTCCTCTCTCATCGATGTTTCTCTCTCTCTCTCCCTCTCCTTTCCTCTCTCTCTCTAAAAGTCAATAAAAAAAATATATTTTTTTTAAAGTAAAAAAAAAAAAAAAAAAGAGTCAAAACGTGTTCAAAACTTTACACACATAAAACAAGGACCAGCTGCCAAAACTGGTTTGGCTCAGTGGATAGAGCATCGGCCTGTGGACTGAAGGGTCCCGGGTTCGATTCCGGTCAAGGGCATGTACCTTGGTTGCGGGCACATCCCCAGTGGGGGGTGTGCAGGAGGCAGCTGATCGATGTTTCTCTCTCATCGATGTTTCTAGCTCTCTATCCCTCTCCCTTCCTCTCTGTAAAAAATCAATAAAATATATATTTAAAGAAAAAACAAGGACCATTCTTCGAGCGGACTGCAGGGTTTTACCACAGGTCCACACCCCGCCAACCCACGCTCCCTTCCAAAGAACTCTCAGAGTCAGCCGGCCCCCACGGGAGCGCCCGTCCATTTCCTCATTCCCCGTGTGAGCCAAATCGGAAAGCAAATCAAACCACCCCCCCCCTCCCCGTTCCATGGAAGGCGCACACCCGCTCTGCTGTAACCTCACAACCACATCCCTACACTGAAAGGGCAGGCAAGCTGTCGCTGCCTTCGGAAAGGGAAATAATTTTACCAGCCTCTGAATTACCTAAGTCACGCACGGGTCCTGTGGAAACACGGGACCCGGGAATCGCCTAAACCCGTGGTCGGCAAACGGCGGCTCGCGAGCCACAGGCGGCTCTTTGGCCCCTTGAGTGTGGCTCTTCCACAAAATACCACGGCCTGGGCACGTCTATGTTGAAGAAGTGGCGTTAGAAGAAGTTTAAGTTTAAAAAATGTGGCTCTCCAAAGAAATGTCCATCGTTGTCCTGTGGATATTTGGCTCTGTGGACTAACGAGTTTGCCGACCGCTGGCCTAAACAATGTCACGTACTTTGGAAGGTGCGGGCTCTTTTTCAGAATAAACCGTTAAAAAACCAACGTATAAATAGAGAAGCCCCCCAATGTGTCTCTGGAGCCCTCTGATTTCTCCTTTTTGCCCAGGAACCATCAGTAATAAAACGGCTCTGTTTTTAACTCTCTCCGTGTAAGGTCTTTCCCGAGGTGGAAAAGCTGCGGAGAAGACGAAGAAGCAATTGACGGCCTGTTTCTAGACGTATTAACCGTCCCGTGGAAACGAAAAACGACCTTTCTCCGGGGCATTAAACACTGGACGGACAGACCCCTGTTCCCCAAAGCCAAAAGGCGGAGCAACCCGAGAGGGCGGAGGAGAGAGACGGCGGTATAAGCAGGGGTGGGCAGAAGTAGATTTACATTAATAAATATATATATTTTTAAATATATATTTTATTGATTTTTTACAGAGAGGAAGGGAGAGAGAGAGTTAGAAACATCGATGAGAGAGAAACATCCATCAGCTGCCTCCTGCACACCCCCTACTGGGGATGTGCCCGCAACCAAGGTACATGCCTTTGACTGGAATCGAACCCGGGACCCTTCAGTCCGCAGGCCGATGCTCTATCCACTGAGCCACACCAGTCAGGGCAAAAAAAATATTATTATTATTATTATTTTTTTATTGATGTCAGAGAGGAAGGGAGAGGGAAAGAGCGACAGAAACATCCATGATGAGAATCCATGACCGGCTGACTCCTGCACGCCCCCCACTGGGGATCGAGCCCGCAACCTGGGCCTGTGCCTTTGACCGGAATCAAACCTGGGACCCTTCCGTCCGCAGGCGGACGCTCTATCCACTGAGCCACACCGGCCAGGGCTAGATTTCCATCCGTTCCTTCTCTGAAGCCGTGCACGTAGAAACCGCCTCCATCGTCTCCATTAAATGCCAACAGCAGGTGGAACAGCACTGAGAGCAACTCGCAGAGGTCGTCCGAACCACGCTATCGACAACCTCGAGCCTTCCCGCCCGCCCGCCCGCCCGCCCGTGTGGCTCAGCCGCTGAGCATGGACCCAGCAGCCAGGAGGTCACTGCTTCTATTCACAGTCAGGGCCCACGCCCAGGTGCTGGGCTCGATCCCCAGTCCGGGGCGTGCAGGAGGCAGCTGATCGATGTGTTTCTCTCACCTCCATGTTTCTCTCGGTCCTTCCCTCTCTCTTCCACCAGGCGTCCTCAAACCACGGCCCGCGGGCCACCTGCGGCCCGCCGAGGACATGGATCCGGCCCGCCGGGGGCCGCTGCCTGTCCTGCTCAGCAGCCGACATGTCCCGGGCCCGCAGTGCGCATAGGAATTTGTTCATAGTTGTTTTTTTTAAAACTATAGTCCGGCCCTCCCACGGTCTGAGGGACAGGGAACTGGCCCCCTGTTTAAAAAGTCTGAGGACCCCTGCTCTTCCACTCTCTCTCTAAAAATCAATGGAAAAATATCCTCGGGTGAGGATTATCCATCGATAAATAAGACCGGAAGCAGGGAGGCATGGAACAGACGGACATGCCTCGGTGTGGGGTTGGGGGCTTACATACGTATAGGCATGGCCATGGGCACGGGCAATAAGCTGGTGGAGGCCTGAGGGGGCGGGGGGCGGGAGGAGGGGGGTAAAGGGGGAAGTGGGAGATAGCTGCAATACTATCAACAATAAAAATATGTATTAAACAGATAAAGAAATAAATGCGGCCCTGGCCGGTGTGGCTCAGTGGATGGAGCGTCGGCCTGCGGACTGAAGGGTCCCAGGTTCGATTCCGGTCAAGGGCATGTACCTGGGTTGCGGGCACATCCCCAGTAGGAGGTGTGCAGGAGGCAGCTGATCGATGTTTCTCTCCCATCGATGTTTCTAGCTCTCTATCCCTCTCCCTTCCTCTCTGTAAAAAATCAATAAAATATATTAAAAAATAAAATAAAATAAATGCGGCAAGCAACCCCTCCGGGAAGGAAGGACCTTGCTCCTCACCCGCGTCCCGCCCACGGCCGACGCTCGGTAATAACGGACCGTTTTCCTGTCGGACGGAGGAACCGCTGTGTCCCTCCCTCTCTGAGGTTCTGAAATTCTTGAGCAAGAAGGAAGGCATGGGGACAGCGCCTGGCTGGGGCAAGGGCTGGGGTGCCAACCGCCACCCCGCCCACACCTCAACCTTCAGATCCAGTTGCCGAGGGCAACGTCTCTCCTCCCAAAGCAAAGGTCCCAGTGGATTCACACAAAAACATGCTTTTGCAACTGTGTGTGGGATGGACGTTAACGAGACTTACTCTGTTTCACAGCAGATACAAACACCGGAGCATTAACGTTACGCGTCCACCCCTCAATTCAAAGCAACACGCAGGCAGGCAAAGGGGGCCGTTCAGAGCTTGGGATGAATGGCACCCCGGAACAAGAAGGGTTTAAGTGGGGACCAGACCGATCCCCGGGTTAGCCCGGACGACCTTACTGGGCCCCAGATGGGAGCACGCTGGCGAACGGCACACCGGGGCTTACGTCCGGGCAGACCGAGAGGCGAAGAGACACCAGGGCCAAGTTCCTCCCGCCAACCCAGCCCCTCCCGGGGGATAGAGCGCCAGGCAGCGGTTTGAAATAACAGAGAAACTCCTCTGTGCGACCCCTTCACCGAATTCCTGTCTCTCTCTCTTCTGCGCCCTGCTCCGGCCCTCCCCACCAGCAGCCCCTCTAGTCCCCCTGCTGCCATGGCAACGGAGAAAGGTCCCTGGCCCAGGAGCCTGGGTGGGAAAATGGTACTTTAGGGCCTGCAGCAGCCAGGGGTCCTCCAACTTTTTAAACAGGGGGCCAGCTCCCTGTCCCTCAGACCGTGGGAGGGCCGGACTATAGTTTTAAAAAAAAACTATGAACACATTCCTATGCGCACTGCGGGCCCGGGACGCGTTGGCTGCTAAGCAGGACAGGCAGCGGCCCCCGGCGGGCCGGATCCATGTCCTCGGCGGGCCGCATGTGGCCCGCGGGCCGTAGTTTGAGGACGCCTGGTAGACCTTGGACACATGGCGTGTGACCAGAGCAGAGAGTGGCCCAGGCTTCATGCTCCTTCTCTGCCCTTTCTCACCCTCACCCTCACCCACACCCACTTCCCTCCCATCTGCTCACAACTCCCGTGAGAAGGGTGGTACATGCCATCTCTTGTCAACGAGCACGCACGACGCCCGGAACCCCGTTTCTAAGGGCGACACCTTGAACGTGTTACTGCACACACAACCCCTCTTCACCCCCCCTCTCTGCACACCCCACCTCTGCACACGCACCCCTCTGCACGCATACCCCTCTGCACGCACACCCCCTCTGCACACCCCCCTGCGCGCGCACTCCCTCCTGCGCACACACAAGCCCTGCACACACCCCACTCTGCACAACCCCCTGCACATGCACCCCTCTGCACACACCCCCTCTGCACGCACAAACCTCTGCACACACACCCCCCCTGCACACGCACCCCTCTGCATGCACACCCCTCTGCACGCACACCCCTCTGCACACACACCCCCCTCTGCACACACCCTCTGCACGCACACAACCCCCGCACACACCTCCTCTGCACACACAACCCCTCTGCGCATGCGCCCCCTCTGCGTGCGTCCCCCTCCCCACCCCCGCGCACACCCCACTCTGCGTGCACCCCCCTCTGCACAGGCTCCCCCTTTTTCCTGACCATTTCCTGTACCTGCATTCCCACTATTCCAAGGCAGCTGCCGTTTTATTTTTTATTTTTTTAAAATATATTTTATTGATATTTTACAAAGAGGAAGGGAGAGGGATAGAGAGTTAGAAACATCGATGAGAGAGAAACATCAATCAGCTGCCTCCTGCACACCCCCAACTGGGGATGTGCCCGCAACCAAGGTACATGCCCTTGACCGGAATCGAACCTGGGACCTTTCCGTCCGCAGGCCGAGGCTCTATCCACTGAGCCAAACCGGTTTCGGCGGCAGCTGCCCTTTTAAAAGATTCCCCACGCAGGCAGGCACGTGAGTCCTTCATGAATATTTAAGCGGGACCTTTTCAGACAGGGCAGTAGTTGAAAAAAACAGCTGAGCCTTTTTTCCAAACCCAGGACGGAGTTGAAAAGAGACTCCCCGGCCAGCTCCCTCAGGCCACCTCTGCTTCTCCGAGCTCCTCCTTCCCTGCTGTGCCTGCACCTCCGGGCTCTCCGGGGACACGCGGCCAGTGGCCAGGTCACGGAGAAATCGTGAGCGGCTGCTAGCTGGTCTCCACGGGAGCGGTTCCGACAGACACCACAGCCCCGGCCACTCACGCACACCCAGTTCCTCCAGGAGAACCACTGTCGGAAGCAGGGTCCAGCAGCTTCTTCAGCGAGGAAGCATCCTAGGCCTCGGCGCACAGGTCTCTGTCACAGCTCCTCACGGCTGCTGTCGCAGCTCCTCACGGCTGCTGTCGCAGCTCCTCACAGCTGCTGTCACAGCTCCTCACGGCTGCTGTCACAGCGCGCAAGCGGCCACTGAACACACACACCCGCACGAGGGTGGCTGCGTCCCAGCACGGCTCTACGGGAGCCGGCAGGCTGGATCTGGCCCGCTGGCCGCAGGCTGCCTTCCCCGAGAGGCTGGCTCTGGCCCGCTGGCCGCAGGCTGCCTTCCCCGAGAGGCTGGCTCCATCCTCACGTGCCGGGGGAAGGGCCTGGCCACACGGCTGGGTTGTATGTGCCATGGACAGTGCTGAACCATTGAGGACCCACGCCTTCATGTTAAATATTCACACGCGGCTTACCATCCATTTTTCTTGCTTTTAATACACTGTTGCCATGTTCGTCAAGTACAGCGGAAAAGGAAAATATGACAATTCACAGCACCAACCAGGTGCTAATTCTGTATCCTTTCATGCCATTTCTCCTCAACGAACATTCACTACAACCACGACATGCTTCTTGCTTCAGCTGACACGGACAAGACACGTCATTATTAATAACTAGAGGCCCGGTGCACAAAACTCATGCGGCGGGGGGGGGGGGGGGGGTGGGGGGGGGGGAGGGGGGAGGTGTCCCTCAGCCCAGCCTGCACCCTCTCCAATCTGGGACCCCTCGGGGGATGTCTGATTGCCGGTTTAGGCCCGATCCCTGTGGTCGGACATCCCTCTCACAACCCGGGCCTGCTGGCTCCTAACCACTCACCTGCCTGCCTGCCTGATTGCCCCTAACCACTCCCCTGCCGGCCCAATCGCCCCCAACTGCTCTCCCCTGCCAGCCCGATTGACCCTAACTGCCCTCCCCTGCCGGCCCGATCGCCCCTAACTGCCCTCCCCTGCCAGCCCGATCACCCCTAACTGCCCTCCCCTGCCGGCCCGATCACCCCTAACTGCCCTCCCCTGCCGGCCCGATCGCCCCTAACTGCCCTCCCCTGCCAGCCCAATCGCCCCTAACTGCCCTCCCCTGCCGGCCCGATCACCCCTAACTGCCCTCCCCTGCTGGCCATCTTTGACCACATGGGGCAGCCATCTTGTGCAAGGGTGTGAGGGTCAATTTGCATATTACCTCTTTATTATATAAGATATCTACACCAGGAATCAGTGGGAATCCACCCCCCCTCCCCGTTCTCCTCCCCCCCCTTCCCCACCCTCCCCCCTCCTTCCCATGAAGCTCACTCACTCCTACCCCGGGACGATGCTCGCGGGCCCCCCGCTGCTCCCCCACTGCTGCCGGCTGCAGGCCCCGGACAGGTCTCCCAGCCTCCCCACCTGCTCCTGGCTGTGCGTATGCCCCGGCCCTCCCAGCACAGGCGCCGCCGTGCAGGCGTGAGAGTGTGTACGTCGGAGGTAAGCGTGGACTAGAGCTCTGAGCTCTAAGACCGGGACCAGGAGCTGGGTCAGGTGCTCGGCAGCATGAGCTTATGAAGGCGTGCATGTCCGTGGGCCCCCGGCAGCCCCAAGCTGTCCCACCTCCGGGACCCAGTGCATGATGGGTTCAGCATCCACAGCCGGCCGCATGAGGACCCTGGGGATGGCGGCTGCATCCTGAAATCCCTCCGATGGCATGAGCGCCTCCATTAGGCACACGTGTTTACTTCCCGCGGGGATTACGTCCGAGTCAGGCAGCTCGGACCTCCCACGAATTCAGAACGGCCGTCAGGACAGCCGGCGTCTACGCAGGCACCATTTCTCACCAGGAAGCGCTGAAACCTCTACCTTCCTAGTCACGTGGCAGAAAGAAGGAACCTCACCCTTTAATAAAAATGTTACTGTCCCTCTAGACACAAGGGTTCCTGTTGTTACGAGTTGAGCAGTGAGATCCTGGAAGGTTTACGAGGATCCTGGAAGGGGGTGGACTGTCACAGAACGGCCCAAGAAAGGGGGTAACCCCTGCTCGCTCTCCCGGTTCCCAGACCCCCACCCCCACCTCCCTCCGGAAGTCCCCGCGGAGTTCTGCAGCAGCCATTCATCGAGGGAACAGCAAGCTCCTAATGCGTAACAGGATCTGAATCTTCCAAAGGCAACAGGGGACGCTAACTGTATTGTTTAATAGGTTTTAATACTGATTTCAGAGAGAGGGAGGGAGAGGGAGAGACAGCAACACAAGAGAGAATCCTAGATCAGCTGCCTCCTGCACGCTCCCTCCTGGGGATCAGGCCCGGAAACCCCGGCTTGTGCCCTTGACTGGGAACCGAACCAGCGATCTCCCGGTGCACGCACGGGTGGATGCTCAACCAGCTGAGCCACGCCGCCGGCCGGGCCAACTTTATAAACGTCAAAGCAGCCTCCGCGGGACACTCTATTCCTCCGCAAACTGTATCGTCAGGAGAGAACAGGAAGTGCAGGGCGGGCTCCGGGTACAAAGCAGGCCAGTGTTTGCCCGGTTCTCCCACTGCACCAGCTCCCGTGGTTCTTCCTGTCACTCTAACCACACCCCATGATGCCTCTACGCCCGTCCTACCGGCCAGGAAGCCACCGAGACACCCCAGCAGCCCCCACAAAAGCGGCAGAACGCGGGCTGCGGGCCGGACGGCAGGTGTGCCGAGAGGATACGGTTGCGCCTGTCCTCCCCCTAAAGGCAGTGTAGCCGCTGGGAAACCAGGCCGCGGGGCAAAGTACAAAATCTGACCAACTTGGGGAGACACGCAGAACGGGGTAACGAGAAGAGAGCCCTGGATCTGGAACCACCGTGCCTGCATCCTGGCCCGTGACAAACATGGACACGAGTCCCTGAGGGAAACTCATGGGGTCAGGCACCCCACGAGAGCAGCACCCCACTAGAGCCATGCCCAGAACGCTGGGAACATACGGAAAATAGCGCACTTGGCAGAGAACACACACGATACTTGGTTCCTTCCTTGTCTTCCGGTCCCATTTCCAAACACAAGCAGACAAGGACAGCAGGGGGACACAGCGACAGGACCGCCATCACCACGCCAGGTGTCAGAGGGGCGCGGGGCTTACGGGGGATCACGTCACAAGGTACGCAAGCGTCCGGCCGCCGCGCCGTGCACCAAACATCATACGTCAACGGTGACCGAATAACAAAACGCTAGCCGATAGCTCTTATCTACAAAACGCAAATCCTCCTTGGACACCTCCCCCCGCCCTCACTGCCCCCCCACAGATTCGGCCCCACAGAAACACCTTTCAAGGGGGTCTCTTGGCGGGGAGCTGTGGAAAAGTCTTCCTGTAACTCACCCCCTGCCCTTATCACCACTGCATACCATCGTCTGGATAAAACCTAACAGCAAAAACAGTTATTTTGCCCTAATCGGTTTGGCTCAGTGGACAGAGCGTCGGCCTGCGGACTGAAGGGTCCCAGGTTCAAGTCCGGTCAAGGGCATGTACCTTGGTTGCGGGCACATCCCCAGTGGGGGGTGTGCAGGAGGCAGCTGATCGATGTTTCTAACTCTCTATTCCCTCTTCCTTCCTCTCTGTAAAATATCAATAAAATATATTTTTAAAAAAACCAGTTATTTCACGCTTTCAGGAGACAAGAACCAGGGGATCATACCTAAGCAGGATACTACGGCGGTTTAGGAAAAAAAAAGACCATCTCTATATATAATGGCCTAAGCGACCGAATGACCGGTCGACCAGTCACCATGACGCGCACTGACCACCAGGGGACAGACGCTCAATGCACGGGATGGGGCTCCCTCCTGTCTGGATCGGGCCTGCGGGGATCGGGCCGAAACCGGCTATCCAACATCCCCTGAGGGGGCCCCGGATGACCAGAGGGTGCAGGCCAGACCAAGGGACCCCACCGGTGCACGAATCCCTGCCCTAGGCCTCTAGTTAAAAATAAGCAGCAGAGGCCATTTCAGAGCAAGTGGTATGGAGACGCACGAACAACGGATCTCGGTCAGCAACCACAGAGCGTCTGCTGGACTCTGAGGCTTTCTCCAGCCCTCTCTCTACCACACACACACACACAAAAAAAGCACAGCCCACGCTGGTGTGGCTCAGTGGACAGAGCGTCGGCCTGTGGACTGAACGGTCCCGGGTTCGATTCCGGTCAAGGGCACGTGCCTGGATTGCAGGCTCCTCCCTGCCAAGGCCCTGGTCTCGTGCAGGAGGCAACCCACCTACGTCTGCAATATTTCTCTCTCTTTCCCCGCTCCCTTCCACTCTCTAAGAATCAGTGGGGAATATCCTCGGGGGAGGGTTGAGAACAGAAAGGTCAGCACACGGTAGGACACTCAGATTTTGCTCTTGGTTCATGACGCGCATTCCCAGGGGCCACACATCTATGAGAGAGAGAGAGAGAGAGAGAGAGAGAGAGAGAGAGAAACCTGAGTCTCCACATCTGCTCTGCCCGCGCAGCCTGGAGAGAACGCTTTACAAAGGAAACGCTCTGCGTAAAGCTGAGAAGTTCTCATTTCCAGGTTAAAACACGTACTTGGAGGAAACGTGTCTTTCGTGGGAGGGGTTTAGGGCTGTGAGCGCTCCAGCCCGCAGAGAACACCCCTGGATGAGTCTGAAAATCTGCAGCAGCCGCATGCATGCATGCATCTCTCTCTGTCTCTCTCTCTCTGTCTCTCTCTCTCTTGCATCTCTCTCTCTCTCTCTCTCTCTCTCTCTCTCTCTCTCCTCTCTCGTTTTCCCGCAGCCTGGCTCTCAATCACACTTGCACACCTTCCCTCTCGTTCCTGCCCCACCAGCGGCTCTGAAGTGTGAGCCACGTGCCCCTGAACCGCGCACAGGAAGCAGCTAACCCACATCCCGGAGGCCTGCCCCCGGGCAAAGGGCAAACCACCCACCTGCTCCCGGAGCCGCCCAGGCAGATGCGCCTCCCCCCACGCGAGGCCCCTCCCCCCCTGGGAGAACGCGACCAGGACTCGGCTCTTCCCTTCCTTCCCCCATTAAAAGACGGGAGAAAAAATAGTCAACCCCGCACACGTGTGGCCCCTTCCGCCCTCACGTGTGTTCAGAACCCTCCATGTTCCCCCTCCTTTAGGTGAGAGACACCCAGGACCACTGTGCTCGCGGGAAGGCACGGGCGCGCGGCTGCGGGCGGAGCGTGAGAAGACGGGCACCCGAGGCGGGCAGGGAGTTTGGCCGAGTTTCGCCATCGCTGCCCGGCCAGGCGAGGATGCCCATCCATCAGCAAAAGCGCCTGGAACGCACAGGACGCCAACCGGCCTAGGGGAGGCCCCGGCGGTCGGGGCGCTCCGGCCACAAAGGCTGCGCGGGCGCACGCGAGCCGGGTCACAGCCCTGCAAGCCCCCGGCTCCCGCCGCCTCCAATCGGCTCCGGCCGCAGGTCCCCAGGCCCAGGATCCGGGGAGAGGGCGCCCCTCTCGGAGGGCGAGGCCGGGGAAGCGAGGGGAGAGAGCGAGCGCGCGGGGAGGTCGCGCCGCGGGTCCCGGGGAGAAAGGGCACCGGGTGGGGGTGGAACGGGACGGTGTGGCGAAGGCGCAGAGCCGGCTGCAGCCCAGGCCGAGGGGGAGGAAGCGGGGCCCGGGCCGAGGATTAGGGGCCCTCGGGAGGGGAGGGCCAGCCGCAGCCTGAATCCCGTGAAGACGGAGGGGGGAGGAGCGCGCGGGGAGGGGGCGCGTCGGGACCGGGGCGCGCGGCGGGCGGGCGGGCGGGGGGCGCGCCGTCACCTGTATTGTCTGAAGAGCTGGTCCGACTCCCGGAAGCCGTTGTTGAGCAGCATGTTGATGCCGGCGAGGGCCAGCTCCGCGTCCTGCAGGGGCGCCCCGGCCGCCGGGTCCGCGTCCTCCCGCCCGCGCGGCCGCTGCTGCTCGGCGCCGGCCATGGGCGCGGGGCCTGCGCTGGCCGGGAGGTGGTGCAGCCGTGCGGCCCGAGCGCCCGGATCCGCGCTTCACCTGCCGGGGGCGCAGCGGGCGGGCGGGCGGGCGGGCGGCGGGGCGGGGCGGGGGCGGGGCTGCGGCGCAGGGGAGCGTGGGCGCGCCCGCCGCCTCCCGCCGGGGATTACTCAGCAGCCGCCCGGCTCGGGGGCACCGCAGCCGAATCCGTTTCCGGGTGTCTGTCACCCTGGAGCCCGGGTCCCAACGCCGCCGCTTCCTGCGCCCGGCGCCCCTGCCTTCCGGCGCCCCCCGCGCCCAGCCCGCTCGGACACCCACGAGACCCCGAGGCCGAGACCGTGACCCCTTCCTCCCCAAGGGCCGGACCCCGGGGTCCCCAAGCCGGAGAGGGCTAGCGGCTTTGCAGGGGGGGCGGGGAACTCCGCCCGAAACGCACGCGGCCGGCGCCCGCGACCCCTAACCCGATCCTGTTCCTGGGCAGCCCACCAGCGGGTGGCAGCCAATCCCCGTGGAGGCGGGGGGCGGGGTCCCCAACACACACCCCTCCCCCCACGCCCGCCCATCGCTGCCCAGCGCCCAGCGCGGAGGAACTGGAGCTGCTCCTGTCCCGCTGCACCCACCTCTCTGGTCGGTGCAGGGGGACAGGAGGATGGGTGGAGACCCGTGTGGCATGGACCGAAAGGCGTAAAAGTCATAATCTGCCCAAGCGCCTTGGACTCGCACCCTGACAGCTGTACTGTCTTTCCGAGGGGAGAGACCCCGGGGAGGCTGTGACCCCAGGTCAAAGGTGGCTGAACGCCGTCCCTAGGGCGCGCTTGCTAGGATTCCTGGGCGGGGAACGTCGTGGAGACAAACAACCCGTAAATTATTTGTGGTTTTCTCTAAAGTTGTTTCTTGCCTTTATTTTAGCAATAGCGCTAACGTGGTGTTACCATCAAGACGACGATGGCCTTAAATGTTAACCCCCTTTTGCAAATCATGGCAGTTCTTAGGGCGGACTTGATGCATGCCGATCTGGAGAAAATTTGCCACTGAAATGGTTTTTAACACTTAAAGCCATATTCAGGGGATAGGCCATGAGTTTCAAATATGCCCACCATTATAAAGCAATCAATAAAACAAATGGACACGGGAGAGATGACACGTGCACAGAATCCTATCACAGACGTTGCTAGCATCTGTGACTGGAGCCGTCTCCCACAAACCCGCACCGTGGTCCCCACATTCAGCTTCAACTTGAAAAGCCCCGTGGATCGCGGTCCCTTCTCAGCATCCCTGTGGCTGCTACAAATCCATGCTGAGGCCCTGTGCTTCGGGAGCCACAAATCACCTGAAGACGCAACAAAAGGGATGCTTCTCGCCCCTGGAAATGCAGGAGCCATTGCATCCCTGCAATCTGAGAAGAATTTGACATGTTGACCTTTTTTTTTTTTTTTTATCCAAGCACTCTTGGGTTTAAAATAGCGTTAGTTTCCAGTAGCCTCGTGGCCACAGACCTTCACCGCAGTAGAAGCTGTGACGTGGGTTTTTTTTTTTTTTTAAATATATTTTATTGATTTTTTACAGAGAGGAAGGGAGAGGAATAGAGAGTTGGAAATATCGATGAGAGAGAAACATCGATCAGCTGCCTCCCGCACACCCCCTACTGGGGATGTGCCCGCTACCAAGGTACATGCCCTTGACCGGAATCGAACCCGGGACCCTTCAGTCCGCAGGCCGACGCTCTATCCACTGAGCCACACCGGGTAGGGCTGTGACGTGGGTTTTAGGGAGCGGAGCGTGAGGGGAGAAGCAGGCCCCTGGGCGTGTGCAGTGGTCAACATGGCAATGGGTGCTGGGTGGGTTAGGTGCCCCTGAGCGGCACTGAGAGCCAGACCCTGAGGGGCAGGGGGCCGCATGTTCTTTAATGCGTTTACGTGTGTGTTTTCTCGGGCCGCTGATGCAGGCTCCGTACCGGCCACGCCAGTGAGGGGGCCCTGGCCACCACTGCCATTGGTCACAGGAGCTGGCCCCGTGCCCGGCGCTCACAGCTGCCTGAACTTTGGATCTGTGGAACCACCCACCCCCAAATCGTGAAACAATCTAGTCAACGAGGGAGGGAAGACAGAGAGCAGCACCCACCTTAGCCGATGGCCTGGAGCCCTGGAGCCCCACCCCCCTCCCCGGCCAGGAGGAGGCAGCCGGGCCCGTTCTCTCTGTTCCTATTACCGGGAAGAGGGAGAAAAATGTCCAGAAATTGAGGGCGCCAGGGGCAGTGTTAACACGTTGTACCTGGGGCCCTGCAGCTAACAATGGCCGGAGGGGTGCGCAAAATCAAAGCAACCTTTGTGGGCCTGGATTTGTCTCCAGAACCTAGCACCTTCGCCCAGCTGGCCTGTGTGGCTCAGTGGTTGGGCGTCCACCCACGCACGAAGGATAGAAGGTTCAGTTCCCGGTCAGGGCACAGGCCCGGGTTTTGGCTGGATCCCCAGTGGGGGCGTGCAGCAGGCAGCCAATCCATCCATGTCCCTCTCTCATCGGTGTTTCTCTCTCTCTCTAAAAATAAAAATATATTTTTTAAAAAGAATCTAGCACCGTTGGTTATGGTTACATAGACTTACTGAAATCTAACTGTTGAATGATTGGGGTGAGGTCCAGTGCAACTGCCCAGCACCCCTATATATGGGCAGTGGGGGGCAGTGAGGGGTAGTGGGGGGGTGGTGAGGGGCAGTGGGGGGTGGTGAGGGGCAGTGGGGGCTGTGGGGGTGGTGAGGGGAAGTGGGGGGAGGTGAGGGGTAGTGGGGGGCTGTGGGGGTAGTGAGGGGTAGTGGGGGACAGTGAGGGACAGTGGGGGTGGTGAGGGGCAGTGGGGGGTGGTGAGGGACAGTGGGGGATAGTGGGGAGCGGTGAGGGGAAGTTGGGGGAGGTGAGGGGTAGTGGGGGCTATGGGGGTAGTGGGGGACAGTGAGGGACAGTGGGGGTGGTGGGGGACAGTGGGGGGCAGTGGGGGCGTGATGTGGACAGGATAACACTGCCAGGAACTGTACACCAGCTATGTGCCAGATCCGCTTTAACCAGACACCAAAACAATCGCATTAGCAACAGCATCGGGGACAGCTTCAAATATTTGCTCTGTGATAAGGGACACAGAGAGGATTGGAACGTGGGCCTTGGGCCTGGGGATCCTGGAGAGACCACGCAGGAACCAGGAATTACACTCATGCTCCACAGCTGCGGTGGGCACTGACCTTTGGCCCAGACTCACCTGGCCGATGGGGAGTGAGGCTGGTGGTGTTTGCTTCGCCAGATAATAATGGCAGATGAGGATGGATGTTGAAGCGGCCCTGGCTGCACTGCCGACAAGAGGAAGGTGAATCTACTTGCGAACACATTAGGGCAGCGGTGGGCAAACTCATTCGTCAGCAGAGCCAAATATCAACAGGACGACGATTGAAATTTCTTTGGAGAGCCAAAAACCGACACCTGCGCATGGGCCACAAAGTTTCAATGCCCGCACGTGGCACTTTGTGGAAGAGCCACACTCAAGGGGCCCAAGAGCCGCATGTGGCTCGTGAGCCGCAGTTTGCCAACCACTCGCCGCAGTTTGCCGACCACACACGAGTTTCTCAGCGCCTCCCAGGCTAATGCTGTCTGCAAGCACTTGGCCCCAGTCCAGTGCAGTCCTTACCCAAGAGCTTCTTTTGGATGAAAAGAGGAAAACGGGGAAGAGGGAAAGGAGAGGGGGGAGGAGGGGAGGGAAGGGGAAGGGGAGGGGGAGGGGGGAGGAGGGGAGGGAAGGGGAAGGGGAGGGGGAGGGGGGGAGGAGGGGAGGGAGAGGGGGGGAGGAGAGGAGGGGGGAGGGGGAGGAAGGGGAAGGAGAGGGAAAGGAGGAGGAAAGGAGAGGGGAGAGGCTGGAAAGAAGAGGGGGATGGAGGGGGGAGGGGAGGGAGGAGAAGAAAAGAGACGACGCTGGAGTGAAGGGAAGAACCCATTCCTTTCCACACCCCTCCGGTGGGCACGGTCAGCGTGCTGCGGTCTCCGTGAGAGTTCAGCATGAAGACAACTCCCGTCTAAATGACCAGGGAAAAGGCGCAGACTTTTGTAAGCGGAAATGCTTTGGTTCGAGTCACAGAAACACGAACCCACACTGTCTCAGAGTCCCCTGGTTTACTTTGAAGGGCATTTCCCCACACGGGGCTGCCCGGGGCTGCAGCAGGAGGGCCCCGCCTCGCCTCCCGCCTCTAGTGCTGCCACGGGGTGCGGTGGCCTCATCCCACGTGGGCCCTCCGCCCCCTCATCCCACGTGGGCCCTCCGCCCCCCCATCCCACCCGGGCCCTCCGCCCCCTCATCCCACGTGGGCCCTCCGCCCCCTCATCCCACGTGGGCCCTCCGCCCCCTCATCCCACCCGGGCCCTCCGCCCCCTCATCCCACGTGGGCCCTCCGCCCCCTCATCCCACGTGGGCCCTCCGCCCCCTCATCCCACGTGGGCCCTCCGCCCCCTCATCCCACGTGGGCCCTCCGCCCCCTCATCCCACGTGGGCCCTCCGCCCCCTCATCCCACGTGGGCCCTCCGCCCCATCCCACGTGGGCCCTCTGCCCCCATAGGTGGGCCCTCGCCCCCGATCCAGGATCCCAGGTGGGCCCTCCACCCCCTCATCCCACGTGGGCCCTCCGCCCCCATAGGTGGTCCCTCCGCCCCATCCCAGGTCAGCCGGGAGCCCCCAGGCCACCCCCTTTCTATCCCCGGCATCACTTCTCAAATCTTAACCAAGATCCCCGAGTCGAGTCTCATTGGCTTTGACGCGCCAGGTGCTCACTCTTGAGCCAATCAAGGTGGCTAGGAGGCGGCCCATGGTGATGACTCGGCCAATCGGAGCTGCGCCTGCATCGGGAGGCGGAACCTACTCGGTGCAAAGGCCGAGGCTGGGAATTGCAGGCCGTGGGAAGAGGAACAGCAGTGGGTGTGGGACCCCATGCCCTCTGCGCTGGCCTTCCTGACCGCCTCCTGAGTTTGGGGGTGACAATGCGGCGCCTCAGACAATGTGTGACCTGCGGGCAAGCCTGCGGGTGCGGCGAGGCTGCATGAAAACGTTAGTGATGCCCATTGCCGTGCCCTCCCGTGTCTTTCGTGAACTGCCTGCGCGATCAGGGGACACAAACGCGGGTTCCCAGAAGGCCTGGATCCTAAAGCGGGGGAGCGGGGCGTGAGGTCCCTGATTTTCACGTTTCACGGGCTTTGCTAGCCACCCAGCCTCCGACCCCACTGGGGGCGAGGGGGCAGGTCAGCTGCTCCTGGTGGACCTGGGTCCAAGGCTGAGCAACCCCGGCTGGTCCGCCCTGCTCTCCTCGGTGGGTCACCAGCCGGCCTGGGAGGGTGGGGGGGGGGCGGGGGGAGTGGGGACCCACAGGGTTCACCTGGCTCTTCTCCAGCAGGAGCGACGGCCCCACGGAAACTCACTGCCCACCCGTGTGTTTGGGTCCGGGTTTAAGTTTCTATTCGGGGCGGGAAACCGTTCCCTCTGGGTAGGACGCCTCCCGCCGGCCTTTCCCCAAACCAGAGCCCCAGCGACTTTGGGGCTAAGCTTGGGTTGAGCTCTTTGTTCCGCTGCTGCATGGACCCAGGGGTGCGACTGGGGAGACGGCCTCAGCCCTCCTCCCCTCGGGGTACCTGCCTCCCAGGGGAGTGAGCAGTGCGGCCCTGCCTCTCCGCCTCAGAGGGTCTCTCTCTCTCTCACGCTCCTCCGCCCCCTCCCATCCCCTTTGCCTTCCTTCCTGCACCCCTTCCCTGTAACCCACCTCTGCTTCCCCATGGCAGATCCACTGACCCTTCTCCTTCCTCCAGAAAGAACCGTCTCCCTCCCCCAGGCCTCCTCAGGGTGAGCACACCCTGCAGCTTCCGGGGGCCCTCCCTGTCCTCGCTTCGCGGTCTGTTGCTCTGAGGGCAAGGCCGTCTCTCCTTTCAGGTCTGGGCCTGCCCAGTCCCCGGGGAGGGGCGCGGAGCTCCGGTCTGGGGAGAGGTGACAGAGACACGGGAAGTCCCATCCTGTCCCGGGCGCTGTGGCCTTTCTCGGCGTGCATCTAACACAGGGGTGGGCAAACTTTTTGACTCGAGGGCCACAATGGGTTCTTAAACTGGACTTGGAGGGCCGGAACAAAAGCATGGATGGAGTGTTTGTGTGAACCAATATAAATTCAAAGTAAAGGAGCGGAGGGGAGAGCAAGAGAACCGGATAGAACAGCCGGATCCGGCCCGCAGGCCGTAGTTTGCCCAAGGCTGCTCTAACCACTAGGCTCTCCCCGACCCGGTTGGGGGGGGGAGGAGGAGGACGCCTTGCTGGTTACCTCACCACCGACGTGGATCTGTTTCGGGGGGAACTAGCAGCAGCCTTGGCCTTGGCGGCCCAGGTGGATCTGTTTCCAAACCTTAAAGTGGAGTCAGATTCCCTGGGGCTGCCCAGAGCGCCATAGCCAACCCTTCCCGCCCCAGGGCGCACACCAGCTGTTGCTAACATTCGGCGCACACCACGCGTACCTTGTTTTGCCGACCTAATAAGAAATAGCTATACTGCTTATCTCCTCACTGTTGATCTAGTGGCTGTTGACTTTTTTGTTATTTGACCATCGAGGGGCGTAGAGGCCAGTGCCGAGTAAACAGCCAGGCACGGCGTGTTTCAGACGTGCTGGCGGCACCGGGTTGAAAGTCGCCGGCGTAGGGCGTGCCGTCGGTGCTCCATGCCTGTGTGTACGCCGCGTGGCGAGGGCGAGCTGCCAGCGGGTGAGGAGGAAGTGGGGCGAGGGAGACTGGGCCCCGAGTCCAGACCGTAGATTACGGTTCTGGTTCTGCACGGCCTTCACTTTGTGACCTGCAGCGATGCTACGTCCCCTCCCTCAGCCTCCGTGCCCCCACCCCGTGTATCACCTACAGGGCAGGAGGAAGTGCTTCACGGCTGTGATAGCAGGCAGGATCCGCTTCTGTACAGTGAGTTCTCTAACAGCGTTCACCCAGTGGTCCCTCTGTCCACATGCCTATCTCAGCTGATATCAGCCACGGGAGAGTCCAGGCAATGTGGGGATGATCAGCTTAAACCACTTCCAACATCAGCAGTACACGTGTGCTGTTACACTCCAGCCGAGGAAGCAGTGGAGACTTCCTTCAGAACGTGGAAGAGAAGTCAAAGTACGCATACCCAGGTTTTGGAGTTCTTCGTCCGGTTCTAACCTGCTTCCTCTTTAATAATCCATTTTTATGTTTTTGACACGGTCTGAAGGGCTGGACAAGGAAATCGATAACCTGTGGCATGAAGATTTTTTTTTATATATATTTTATTGATTTTTTACAGAGAGGAAGGGAGAGGGAGAGAGAGTTAGAAACATCGATGAGAGAGAAACATCGATCAGCTGCCTCCTGCACACTCCCCACTGGGGATGTGCCCGCAACCCAGGTACATGCCCTTGACTGGAATCGAACCCGGAACCCTTCAGTCCGCAGGCCGACGCTCTATCCACTGAGCCAAACCGGTTAGGGCTGGCATGAAGATTTTTAAAATGCATCTTCTATGTCCTGCATGCGTAACGTGTTTCCCAGTCAGCTCTTGTCCGTCTTTGCAAGGAGAGGTGTATCACATATAAAACAACGCTTTCTTCAGAAACCCTGTGCTCTGATCCGGGTTTAAGTTAGCGATGCTGCCCTACCCAGTTTGGATCAGTCGATAGAGCGCTGACCTGTGGATTGAAGGGTCCTGGGTTTGATTCTAGTCAAGGGCACATGCCCGGGTTGCAGGCTCGATCCCCAGTGTGGGGCGTGCAGGAGGCAGCCGATCCATGATTCTCTCTCATCCTGGATGTTTCTCTCTCTCTCCCTCTCCCTTCCTTTCTGAAATCAAAACAACAACAACAATAAACATATAAGTTAGCAATGCCCATGTTCCAACCAGAACTCAGCACCACTCAACTACCCCCAGTCACTTAGGGAACTAGCTGAAGAGAACGTTCCTGTCGGTGCAGGGAACGCACAGAGGTACTGCCTGTGCGCACGCGCGGACATGCCGAGCTGAGTGTCTGGACCAGGGGTGGGCAAACTACGGCCCGCGGGCCGGATCCGGCCCGTTTGGCTGTTCTATCCGGCCCGTGGAGCCGAAAGAGCGGAGGGTTCTCTTGCTCTCCCCTCCACTCCTTTACTTTGAATTTATATTAGTTCACACAAACACTCCCTCCATGCTTTTGTTCCGGCCCTCCGGTCCAGTTTAAGAACCCATGGTGGCCCTCGAGTCAAAAAGTTTGCCCACCCCTGGTCTGGACCCTGCTTTTCCCAGGATGCTTGCTGAGCGTTGCCACGGTCAGACAGGGGATGCAAAGTGCTGGCAATGTTTGGACAAACAGCACGAGGCCTCCAGTTACTGCCGATGAGACACGGAGCCAGATGCACACTCCCTGCTCTCCTGTAGGTATTAAGGCCACGTGACCTTGACTCAAAGTGTTTTGGAATCGGTGTCATCCTTGGATTGACTCTGTAAATGACTACAACAAATGAAACACTTAGGGACTGACGGTCACTGGCTTTCTGTGAATGTGTTGTTGTTTTTTCACACCTTCAGGGTTAACGTATGGGCCACCCAGAATGCCTGTTACTAATTTACAGCCAGTCCTTGGTTTTTAAAATATATATTTTTATTGATTTCAGAGAGGAAGGGAGAGGGAGATAGAAACATCAATGATGAGAAACATCAACTGATTGGCTGCCTCCTGCACACTCCCTATTGGGGAGCGAGCCTGCAACCCGGGCATGTGCCCCGGACCGGATTCAAACCTGGGACCCTTCAGTCCACAGGCCGACGCTCCATCCACTGAGCCACACCAGCCAGAGTGCCAGTCCTTGATTTTTGAGCCCCAGAATAGTATTCATCAGTTTGAGTCATCGAAGGGAGCTAGTCACTCTTGTTGATCACATTCCTATTTACCTTCAAAAGACCCATGGTAACTGAAAACAGGTAAAACACTGGGAATAAAATTTTGAAGATAATTCCAGAAGAGGAGGCAGACTGTCTAGATCCAAGGAGTCGGTTACATCATTGATTCCTGACGACCTTTCTCAAGGTCCTTGACCGAGGGGGACAGGTCCCAGGGCCTGAGGTCAGCAGTTTCCAGCTGAACCCAGGCCAGGTGGACCAGGGCGCCAGGCCGGCCAGGACTCTGCTAGGCGAGCCCAGATGAAGGCGGACCAGAAAGGGCTGGTAAAACCACAGAGAGGGCTGGTAAAACCACGGCATTGCCAGTGAGGCTGGTGGAGGAACGTCTTAGCCGGAAGGCCAGGCCATCAGCCTCATGCAAGACCTGGAGCCTGCTTTCACGGTTAAACTTCAGTTCAGAACACCGTGGGAAGGCAAGGCTAACAGGACTGCCCGGGCCGAGTCCGGGACTGAGGTTTCTCATGCAATGACCCCTGGGAAAGGTCAAAGTCGGTGGTGCGGGCGTGGGCAGGTAAACAGCCATCTCAGACGGTGATGAAAGAAAATGGAGTTTAGCCCTGACCGGTTTGGCTCAGTGGATAGAGCGTCAGCCTGTGGACTGAAGGGTCCCAGGTTCGATCCGGTCAAGGGCACGTACCTTGGTTGCAGGCACATCCCTAGTAGGTGGTGTGCAGGAGGCAGCTGATCGATGTTTCTCTCTCATCGATGTTTCTAACTCTCTATCCCTCTCTCTTCCTCTCCGTAAAAAAAAAATCAATAAAATATATATATTAAAAAAGAAAAGAAAATGGAGTTTATTTAGGGAAAAGGGGGTGGGGGTGGGATACCCAAAGGGAACATGCCTCCAAGTTCTCTCACTGTCTAGATGCGTTCCAGAGCTGCAGAACCCCCAAAACTGGGGGCAGTAAGAGTGTAGACAGCCCCAGAGCGATGGCGATGGGCCAGGGACAGGCAGAAAGGCCCGATGCCTAGCGAGGGGCAAAACGGGAAAGCAAGCACCTCGCCCCAGGGTAGCCTTCCTCCCCAGCATGTCACCGGCCCTGCAGCTTAGACCCCTGCCCTTTCCTCCCCAAAGATCACGTCGCGGCCTCAGGTGTAGTTCGGCTCCAGGACCAGCTGCATTGACTGATGGCCCCAGCCCCGGCACTGACCCATCAGTGGAGGCCCTGATGCTGAGCGAGCACCCTGGGAGCTGGTGGGTACTCTGTGGAGACCCTCCCCTGAGACCGGCCCTACGCTTCCCACCCGCAAGAGGGAGAGAAATTCGCTCCGGATGAAGGACCCCGCGCGCGAGCTCTCTGCAGGGAGCACGCCCGGGTCCTTCCCCCAGGCACGTGTCCCCAACCCCTCAGGGACCCCCTGAGACTTGCCACCAGGGGAGCAATGGGCAGTGGCAGCTTGTCCCGGGCTCACCCCGACCCTGTCCCCAAGGCCCCCTTTTCTCTGACGTCCCAGCGTGTCGCTGTCCCAAGCATATTTCTGCTGCCATCATGGACCCTGTACCCGCTGGCTCGGTCCTGTGTAGCCCTTCCCTTTGGATATCCCACCCCCACCCCCTTTTCCCTAAATAAACTCCATTTTCTTTCATCGCCGTCTGAGATGGCTGCTTACCTGCCCGCGCCCACACCACCGACTTTGACCTTTCCCAGAGGTCATGGCATGAGAAACCTCAGTCCTGGCCTCGGCTCTGGACAGTCCTGTTAGCCTGGGTCACGTTGCTTAACCTCTTTCAGCTTCCGTTTCATCATCAACAAACATAAACGATCATGAAGTCCCTGCTGACCTCCTAGGACGGCCGGGATAACCAGGGGCCCCGACACCTACGTGTTCCGTGGGGTCCCTGCAAGGCGAAAGCATGGGGCTTCTTGTTTAAACAGTACTAAGAAGGTCACCATGGCAACAGCAGAGCCTCAGAGCCATAATCCTCAGCTCTCAACTCACCTGAGCCCCAAGTCGTCCCATGGCAGGCAGCCGGGGAGGATGGACAGAGAGACCGGCTCCGTTAGGAACCCATCAGTCATGTCAAAGGGATGCGGAGAGCCGCGGCGAGCACCCAGGATGACGCAGGCGTCGGCTGGAAACAAGGGCCTTCGCGTGAGCAGGCCTGGAAGCGGCCGTGTGCACAGGGGCCGGGCTGCAGGCGTGCCTTTAAAGGGTGGGGCTGTTCTCCCACAGTCACAGCTTCCTGCGGGCAGGGTGGTCATTTCTTAATGCTGTCCCCTAAGTCCCCGCCTCCGTGCCCCCAGGAGCTCCTCCTCTCAGGACCAGCCTGACCCCCCCCCCTCCCCGGTCCACCGTGTGGTGGGGATCTGAGGAGCGACTGGAGCTGCAACTTCCGCGGAGCCTTTGTCCAGGACGCAGGCGGGGCCTGGTTAGGCCGTTCACAGCCACGTAAACATGTGTGTAAATGCGTGGGGCTCCTTTTTTAAAATGACTTTCAAATAGGCCTTTTATTGTTTTTTGCATATATATCTATTTTATTGATTTCAGAGAGAAAGGGAGAGAGAGAGAGGGAGAAACATCAACGATGAGAGGGAATCATGGATCGGCTGCCTCCTGCACGCCCCCCACTGGGGATGGAGCCCGCAACCTGGGCCTGTGCCCTGACCAGGAATCCAACCGTGACCTCCTGGTTCATAGGTCGACGCTCAACCACGGAGCCACACTGGCTGGGCTTCATGTACGTCTTTTAAAACTAATAAAAACTGGGGGTCACCAAGGACGAACCTAAGGGGAGTTCCGAAAGCAAACGCGGAACAGAACAGCCTCGCTCTGAGCCGCCATCAGAATGAAGAAGCCGGCGTGGGGAAGAAGCCTCGCCCAGAGCTGGTGTCTGTAAGTGTCCGTGGTTATTAGGACCGTTACTGACGACGACAGGCGATTACTCTCCACCCAGAGCAGGGCTGATCTGTGAGCGCGGCTCCTGGAAGATGGTGTGGACGTCGGCGAACACACCATCCGAGGTCTCTCCGTCCCCCGTGTCTCTGAAGGAGGACACGAGTTTCCATGCCCCGAATCGGCTCCAGAGAACCCTGGGGAACCCAGTGTCTCCCCAGGAGGGCGCCCACCTGGGCCCGAGGACAAGCTCCTGCGGTGCAGGGCGGGGCCTCGTCTCCCTGAGTAAGGAGGTCTGGGCGCCGAGCATCGGCCACCGGCCTGTGCACGCAGACTTCCAGGCTCCACCTTCCAAAGGTGATGAGGCGTGGGACCCAGGAATGACCATTGCACACACACACACATGTGCACACACACACACACAAATTGTTGAGTAGGGCAATGCCATCCTTCCGGCCACGTGTATGCTTCCCGCCAGAGGAGGACAAGGTCCAGGAAAAGCTCGCTGGACACCAGGAGGCAGGCCACACCAGGACTGGACCTGTCCTGAAGGCACGTGAGCGCACACCTGCTCCATCCCCTCCCAAGCCCAGTCAGCCCCAGGCCACGGGGGAGCATTGTCCGCAGAGACTGCATGCAAGCGTGACTCTCCAGCTCCGGGGCTGCCAGCCGCCACCCCGTGTCCCTTGGATATTCCATCCCCCACCCCCTCCCTTAAATAAATATATTTTTCTTTATCCACCGTCTGAGATGGCCGTTGGGCCTGCCCACGCGCATCACCCACCATGTTCACCTTTCCATAAGGATGCTGAGGCCAAAGGAAGCGGGTCCCGGTTTCCAGAATGACCCTCTGGAGGCTCAGACACGCTCCCTGCTCCCTGGTGAGCATCAGCAGGAACTGAGGACCCCCGGGCTCTGCAGGCCGGCACTGTTAACGGGCCGGCCCTGGTCCCCCCACGCTGGCCTGACCTTAAGGTGAGCACAGGGTGGAGGGAGCCACCTGAGAGCTCAGGAGGCAGAGCTCCCACACTCGGCTGCATGTTAGCAGCACCCAGGAAGCGGGGACCCTGCACCCCCTCTGCCAGAACCCCATTAGACGCCCAAGCGCTTGTGAAGCACCTGCCCACCACGCCTCGGGCTCCCGCACAAAGATCCTAAAGCTACAGGCCGGTCTCCTTGGGTGACGACAACTGATGTTGCTGTCTCTGTAGCTGACTTCCCCACCATCTTACTGTAGACCAACGGGAGCCGTGGCACAGAATAAAGGGATCGCTCCTGAGGAAGACACGAAGGTCTTTTCCTGTTGTAGCGTCCGCCGGAATATCTAAGGATGATCACGGAGACATCGGAACGCCTCCCGCCCCGCTGTTCTCCGCCTTCCTTTACTTCCTGCCTCGCGATCCTGGGAGCAGCGGGAAAAGTTGTCCAAAATGAATGCCTTCAGCCGCGTGGCCTGAGGGATGGGAAGGCTTTGTTCACTGTCACAGTTCCTTTAAGGTGGATCCGAAGCCAGTGATGCCATGGGAACGGCCAAACCTCTACCGTCAAACGGGTCCTTTCTCACGTCCCCCCGGGGAATTAACGTGTGTGTGTGTGTGTGTGTGTGTGTGTGTGTGTGTGTGTGTTCGTGGAGATTCGTTTTATAAATAAGCATCCGAAGGGCATGGCCAGTGGGGCCGACTGAGTTATTTTACGTCGAAGGGGCCTCAGGCTTTATAACGCTTAGGGCCCGCCCACCCAGCGCGGCGGGCACTTATCGGTAGAGGTGTAACTCCCCTAGAGCGCGAGGGTACCTAGGGTTGTAGCTGTTGTTGGCTAACCTCACATTAACGCACACCTTTGAACCTGACCCTCCATGGAATACCATGGAGCCACTTCACTCTCCGGTATGAGCAGGATTTTTAAGAATGGCCCATTTCATCTGAGGAAATTCACTCTGGGAACTCTTCCTTCAGCTCCGCCTCTTGTCCTTTTCACCTGAAAAGGCCTTGGGTCCTGTCCTCCGTGTGCAGCGTACTTTAACGTCGAAGACGAGCCTGACCAGGTAACGAGATGCACGGTGAAAGCATGAAGTGATCTAACAGCGGGATTCTTCCTAGCACGCATGCCGTCCCGTTAGTCACTGTCACACAGAAACCTGGCATTTCTGAGCGGCGGGACCGTTCTCAGGACCTGGCCCCGCCTTCGAAGCTGGTGGCAGGATGCAGCCGTGGGGGAGTGGGGGGGTGGGGGTGGCGGGGACAGTACTGAGGAGACAAGAAGGAACCGGGAAGAGAAGCCAGGCTCCGGCCACTGTTGCAGAAAGCTCTTCCTTCCCTCCCCCAGAACCCGGGGGCACAAGGTGGGTCACCGCACGCTACATCGGATTAAGAGGCTGATGCAGCTCGGCCGGCCGGCGTGGCTCAGGGGTTGAGCGTTGACCTATGAACCAGGAGGTCACGGTTGGATTCCCGGTCAGGGCACAGGCCCGGGTTGCAGGCTCCATCCCCAGTGTGGGGCATGCAGGAGGCAGCCAATCCATGATTCTCTCTCATTATTGATGTTTCTATCTCTCCCGCCCCCTTCCTCTCTGAAATCAATAAAAACATATATGTATATATATATATATTTTAAAGAGGGCTGATGCGGCCTGGGAGTCTTCTCTGAGCTGCCCCCGGGCACAGCTTCTCCGGCCAGAGCGTCTGGCGGCAGCTCCTGCTCGGGGTGTGGTCCGTGGGTCTGACCGGCCTGCCAATCACTCAGTGGTGATGCCAGGGAGAAGCGGGCCATGCGTGTTAAACAGGTTGCTGCCCTCCAAGCACGGGACGTCCAGTGTCCATCATCACCGCGAACTCGGAAACACGGACAAGCTGCTGCAGCCGGAGAGCGGGGGCGCAAGGCTCGCTGTCTCTGGAGGAGCCGAGATCACCCCCGGCGGCCGCGCTTTCTCCGCGACCTGGTACACGTGCGGCCTTTCGAGGTATTGCAACGCATCCTCACTTGCTTATGTTTGGCCTCCCCTCCCCCAGGCTTCGTGAGGACGGAGACCTAGGTCTGTCTTATCTCCCTTCGCACACGCCCAGGACAACAGGAACTCGGGAACTTTTTGTTTAACAAATGGGGGCCATGTCACATCATTTGTAGAAAAGACATTCCAAATATATCCTCCCCCCCCTCACCCCCGTTCACCGGGGTCTTATTCAACCACGTTAACCGAACCCCTGGCTTACCCACCTGCGGCCCGCTGAGGACATGGATCCGGCCCGCCGGGGGCCGCTGCCTGTCCTGCTTAGCAGCCGACGCGTCCCGGGCCCGCAGTGCGCATAGGAATTTGTTTGTAGTTTTTTTTTTAAACGATAGTCCGGCCCTCCCACGGTCTGAGGGACAGGGAACTGGCCCCCCGTTTAAAAAGTTTGAGGACCCCTGCTAGATTGTTCATGTTGAATTACGGGGCCAGACCTGTGGAAGGGACAGTGGCCTCGTAGGATGTGAGGGCCACGACCCGTGACTATAAGAAGTCGAAGGCAAGCGGCACCTTAGCTGGCCACCTGATCCGTTCCTTTGTCGTTTGCAAAGGCCGGCCTGCGTCTCACTAGATGTGTCCTGCATCCAAGTGATACAGACGCCCATTGCAGCAATATTCACGGTGGCCGAGGCATGGAGACCACCAAAATGTCCCGCGGTAGAGGCCTGGACGAGGAAGACGTGGTCCACGCCCACAGCCGACTGCGACTCAGCCGTGAGAAAGGGTGAAACAGCGCCATTTGCAACAGCATGGAGGGACCTTGAGAACAAAGGCTAAGTGAAATGAGCCCGTCAGGAAAAGCTACGCACCATATGGTTTCACTCATCCCATATAATAAAAGGCTAATATGCAAATCGACTGAACGGCCGTTCGCTATGATGTGCACTGACCACCAGGGGGCGGATGCTCAATGCAGGAGCTGCCCCCTGGTGGTCAGTATGCTCCCACGGGGAGAGTGCCGCTCAGCCAGAAGCCGGGCTCACAGCTGGTGAGCGCAGCGGCGGTGGTGGGAGCCTCTCACGCCTCTGCAGCAGCGCTAAGGATGTCTGACCGCCGGCCTACGCCATCAGTTGGACACCTCCCGAGGGCTCCGGGACTGCGAGAGGGTGCAGGCTGGGCTAAGGGGAGCCCCCCCCCCCCCAGTGCATGAGTTTCGTGCACCGGCCCTCTAGTGTAGGACATAAAACGGAAACTCCTAGACACGGACAAAAGCATGGTAGTTCCAGACGGAAGCGGGTGGGGGGTAAGAAGGGTGAAGGGGGGGGAGTATGCGGTGACAGGAGATGCTTCCACTCCGGGTGGTGGGCACACAGCGCGATGTTCAGATCACGTGCCGCAGAAATGTTCACCTGGAACCTGCGTGACCCTGGTGACCAGTGTCGCCCCAACAAGTTTAATAAAAAATAAATAAAAATAAAACGTCTTTTAACTGATCAGAAAGGAGACAAATGATACAGACTTGCGGGGGGGAAGACGTCACTGCCTCCTCGGATCGATGCTAACATTTACGGCGTTAAGGCTGACTCCCGCCCTGCCGACACCTCACAGGGGTTAAACCAGCCGTGGGCAAACTACGGCCCGCGGGCCGGATCCGGCCCATTCGGCTGTTCTATCCGGCCCGTGGAGCCGAAAGAGCGGAGGGTTCTCTTGCTCTCCCCTCCGCTCCTTTACTTTGAATTTATATTAGTTCACACAAACACTCCATCCATGCTTTTGTTCCGGCCCTCCGGTCCAGTTTAAGAACCCATTGTGGCCCTCGAGTCAAAAAGTTTGCCCACCCCTGGGTTAAACGCTGCTGCTGTTTTGTAGCTCGAACGCCGTAGTGAAATGAAAACGGCAGCTACTCCACGTTCGGTGTGGTGGTAGCAGCCCTTCCGTCAGCGTTTTCAGTCCGGCGGTGTGTGCACGAGTTAACTGCTTTCCTCCTGGCGCCCCCTGAGGGCAGAGGCCAGCCCTCTGCGCCCCTGATGTCCCCGCTCAGCGCTTCCGGGCAGGTGGCAGGCCGGAGTCACAGCCTGAGTCATGGCTGACGCACTGCGCTCAGCCGGGCGGGCCGGGGCCTTGCTAAGCTGTCCCAGGGTTTCCTCCGTGCGTTTGAAAGAAAATGCCCGCCCTGTGCTTCAGAGTCATCGCCTCTCAAATCACATTTACCAGAAAACCCATGTTTACAGTTAATTTTTCCACCCCTACAACTACAAGCATGAGGTATCATTGTGACACGCACACTGAGTGCGTCCTGGAGCGGGGGCTGGAACCGCCGCGGTTTATGACAACGCGCTCATTGCTCCCCGCGAGTGCTCTATATTAGAGGCCCGGTGCATGAATTCGTGCATGGGTGGGGTCCGGCCAGCCTGGCCAGGGGGAGGGGATACGGGTGGTTGGCCGGCCTGCCTGCTGGTCGTACTCCTGGTCGAGGGGACAATTTGCATATTAGCCTTTTATTATACAGGATAGACACGGAGTGGCCAGATGATTGTGCATTTAGAGATCATCATCTGGCCACTCAGTGTATATGTTTATTGATTTCAGAGAGGAAAGGAGAGGGAGAGAGGGATAGAAACATCAATGTGAGAGAGAACCATGGATCCGCTGCCTCCTGCACGCCCCCCACTGGGGATCGAGCCCACAACCCGGGCCTGTGCCCTGACTGGGAATCAAACCCTAGTTCAAAGGTCCACGCTCACCCACTGAGCCGTGCTGGCTGGCGGCACCCCAGAATTTAGAGAATAGACCCCACCCACAGGAAAGGATGCACCCGCCAGCTCTCGTGGCCTGCAGCCAAGCCCCATGCTCTTGAAAGGCCTGCAGACGCAGCATTCACTCAGGCGTGCCCCCTGGAACCAGCCGCCCCTGTAATTCCCAGGGACGCTTCATCCATCACGAGGTTCAGATACAGAAGCTCCTGCCGACGGTGAGGACCCGGAGCCCACACGGACAGTGGCCCGGCGCTGTCAACCGCATGGCGCAGGCCGAGAGCTGGCTCTCTCCTGGGGACTGGGACTCCGGTGACGAGCAGGCCCTGGGCTTTATGGATAGAGCGTCGGCCCGCAGGCACAAGGGTCCCGGGTTCGTTCTGGTCAAGGGCATGGACCTGGGTTGCAGGCTCAGTATCCGGCCCGGGTCAGGGGCCCTGGTCGGGGCACATGCAACCAATAGATGTGTCTCTCACATCGATGTTTCTCGCTCTCTGTCTCTCCCCCTCCCTTCCACTCTCTCTAAAAACCAATGGAAAAACATCCTCGGGTGAGATTAACAAATAAATTAATACAGTAAAGAGGCCTGTGGGTGGGGGGACGTGGGCGGGCGGCGCTGGTGCTCCGATGTGGTTTCTGTGAGGTGAGGGGATCAAGGCTGGGCTGACGTGTTGAGCTCACCGTGTGGTCGCTGCTGTTTGTGGACGTGGTGTTGGGGTGACAGTGCCTCCAGGACACGATCAATCCTGTGTGTGTCCCCAGCACAGTGTGTGTGCCGCGGGCGAGAGAAACAGGCGGAATACGGCTATTTTGGTGATTAATTGCTATTTTCAACTGAAGTCTTTGGCTTAATTACCTGCTATAAGTATGCTAATCTGGTCAGCTGCCTAGTAGCTCACTTTACCCCTAATTTAACAGCTTCCGTTTCCTGTGGGGAACGGTTCCTGGAGAAAGAATGCCTCCTACCAGGCAGGGGGGGGAGGGGCCTGGGGTTCACAGCCTTTCCTGCCCACCCCCCTTTAAAAAAATGTTTTTATTGATTTTTAGAGAGAGAGGAAGGGAGGGGGAGAGAGAGAGAAACACCAATGGTGGGAGAGAATCATTGATCGCCTGCCTCCTGCATGCCCCACACTGGGGGTTGAGCCCGCAACCCGGGCATGTGCCCTTGATGGGGAATCGAACCAGTGACCTCCTGGTTCATAGGTCGATGCTCAACCACTGAGCCACGCCGGCCGGGCCTAACCCCTTTGGATGAAGGTGCAAATCAAGGCCCTCCCACATGCAGACACTCCGCCTCCCGTCCCCAGGGAGCCATCCACACTGAGCAGGAAGCGGAGGGCTGCGTCTGGGGTCAGAGAGGGTGAGCGGGCTGGCCGAGCCGTCCCTCCTCCTGCCCTTGGCCTTCCTTCGTCTCCGAGCTCATCGATCCTAGTGATAAACAGGACAGGACGGAGGGTTCCCTCCCGAGCTTCTGCCTTCTGGACTCAGGTCAATGCAGGGGCGACCCTGGCCGTGTGTCACCACGTCCGTCCTCTAACGACTCAGGGAGACAGCAGCTCAGGGCGAAGGCCTTCGACAAGTCAGCTTGTGCCCTGGCCGGTTGGCTCTGTGGGTAGAGCGGCGGCCCGCAGACTGAAGGGTCCCGGGTTCGATTCCGGTCAAGGGCACGTACCTCGGTTGAAGGTTCCTGGCTCTGGTCAGGGGGCATGCGGGAGGCAAGCAATCGACGTGTCTCTCTCACATCAGTGTTTCTCTCTGTCTCTCCCCCTCCCTTCCCCTCTCCCTAAAAATCAATGGGAAAATATGCTCGGGTGAGGATTAAAAAAAGAAAAGACAGCTCGTTATCCTCACAGGTCCCCATGGGGGCGGGGCACGCAGGGAGCATCCAGTTTGGTCGTGAGTGGGAGGGAGGGGAGGGGGTCTCTCAGAAGGAGTGGGTGAGGCAGGGTGACCCGAGTCGGGATCGGCTGGTTGGCCGGTGGCCTCTGGGGGACCTGGCCCCAGGTGGGCAGGACGGGACGATCGGACCCTGAGGGTGGGAGACACAGAGGCAACCATGAAGTGGGGGTTCCGGATCGCCTGGTCAGCACAGAGGGGCTCACGCTCCCGAGCGAGTCTTTCACCCCAGGACTGAGCTGACCCGGGAGGGGCTCCCCGAGGGTCCGTGAGCCCCCCCTCCAGGTTGGCACATCAGACACACGTGGTGCCTTCAACAGGAGTCGTGGCCCCGGGAAAACTGGACATGAACTATTGGGCTCACCCTCCGAGGCTGCTGACTCTTGTAATAAATGGGGTGACGGCGCCTCGACCTCAAGGTCGTTGCTGAGCCTGAGGGAGACCCCCGGCAGGAGGCTGGCCCGGGGCTGGCACCGGCCACGCTCAGAGAGGGCACCCACGTGGGTGCCAGTGGCGGATCGTGAGCTCTGGTCCCGGAGTTCGCGCTGTTCTGGCTCCGAGGGCTGGAGGGTGTTTCGTGGTGCGAACGGGCCGCTCTGCTGCCTCCGCACGATCCTCCTCCTCCTCGGAAAGCAGCTCCCACCTGGGCCAGGGCGTCTGCTTTTAATCATTTGAAATACCCGGAGGGGAGCTTTGCACGAGGCGGTGGAGTCACTTGTAGGACTCCGTGGGCTGAGCTGATGGGGAAGCTTTGGACCCGAGGGAGTACCTGGTCTCCTTAGATTTCCCGCACGAGCAGCCACGCCTTTTCCGAAAGTCTCCCTTGATCGATCCGGGAATCAATTTCCCAAGAAGCTGGAGTAATAAAAGCCACGATGCTGGCGAGGGCGAGGTTTCAAAATCACCATTTCTGTCTTCCTTCCCTGCATGTTTGTGAGGCCGAGGCCCAGGGAGGAAGCAATTCGCAGGAGAGGATGGAGAGGCGGGAGGCGGGGCCGTGACCTTGAGGGAGCCTTCCATTTCCTGGCTGCACAGCCAGTGTTTGCTTTACTTGAGATTTCTCTCGTTTCTGTGAGTGAGCCAGGGAAATGCCAGAAGGGAAGACGAGGCCCGAGCGAGGCCGGAGAGAGGCTGCGTTTCCCTCCCTTTGGCCCGAGGCCTCCTGCAGCTCGAAATGATCCCGCAGCATTTCCAAGCCAAAGGAAGGTGAAGCCTTGGATTTGCGGGCGACTGGATGGGGCGGAAGGAGAAGGTCGGGGAACCAGCTGGCATTGTGAGACATGTCCGTCAGGCTCTGGTAAGCGTGATTGTGTTGTTCTGATTAAAGACGGCGCTGTCCAACCGGCCTGGAAGTTGCCTGCGGGACCTGGGAGCTCCCCTGGAAGTGCGGCCCGTGCTCCCCACCGGGAGCTGCCTGTCGTCATGGAAGATGGACAGCTTTGTGGCAGAAACCTGAGCGGCCAGCCCCCTTGACTGTCGGGTTACAAACTCACAGCACATCCTCGGTGTGGACGGTTAGGACGGAGAAGCTCACCTACACCTGGCCCGGGGCAGGGCAGCTTCGGGGGAGAGCTGCTGTTTGAAAAAGGCCGTGGTTTTGCAGACCAGCCCCTACGCCCTCCCCTCCTGTGCCCTCCAGCCGGCTCTGCACACACCATGGACTCTTATTCAGCAATAAAAGGAATGAGATCTTGCCTGTGATGGAATGGACCTAGAGGGTATTATACCACGTGACATAAGCCAGAGAAAGACAAACACTATCATTTCCCTTATAGGTACAGTCTTAAACACACACAGAAGAGCCCTAGCCGGTGTGGCTCAGTGGATAGAGCAGCAGCCTATGGACTGAAGGGTCCCAGGTTCGAGTCCGGTCAAGGGCATGTGCCTCGGTTGCAGGTTCCTCCCCGGCCCGGGCCCTGGCCATGGTGCGTGCAGGAGGCAACCAATCAAGGAGTTTCTCTCACATCAATATTTCTCTCTGTCTTTGCCTCTCTCTAAAAATCAATGGGAAAATATCCTCGGGTGAGAGTTAACGAAAACAAAAGAACTGAATAAACAAAAGAGAAACGAAAACAAAAGAACTGAATAAACAAAAGAGAAACATCCAAACGGAGAAAATGGGAATCTTAAATAAATACGTTAAACGGCACCACAGCACAAAGAAGCAAACCCTGGAAATTTTAGCCGAGCGAATCCTTACGAAAGTTTCAACCACAAAGTAAACAAACTTACCGGGTGGAGGAGGGCGGAGTCGCTGGCCGGAGCGAGGGCTGAGGGGGGGGGGAGGGCTGAGGTGGTGGTGGTGGGGGGGGCTGCTCCCAGCGCACGGTACACCCCTCAACCCCGGAGGAGGGCCTTGCTCCTTCCTGAAGGCGGGGCCTGGGACTGGCACCGGCTGGAGCTAAGAGACGCGTTCTGCACACCAGGTGGTTGTGGCTCAGCGCGGGTCCTTAAGGACGAAAGGTAAAACCATCTGCTGACTCGAGGCCTTTTTGCAGAATTGCCTGCCGGCCCCTCAGCTGGCCTGCATCTGCAGGTGCTGAGGTTCTGGCTGAGGTGAGCCCGCTCCGCAGCTGCTCCGTCTTGAAGACCACGGGCCACGGGCCGACCTCGTACGTTTGCAGTTAGTGGTATCAGGGGCTAAGGCCAGTTTAATAATATGTGTCAGGCGACAATTTGGCAAAGCTAACTACAGACAAATAGGGTGTATCCTTTGCTCCAGCAGTTTTACTTCTAAGGATGTGTCCTAGGAAGATAAGCAAGTTTGCATCCTAGGACTTCTCTACCTAGGAGGCTGTTAAATAATCATGATAATCCGCCTGATATAATTACTGCTCTACAGTCCCAGACCGGGGAAATGGTCATGTATAGCTTTTAAAACCACATAGAATCCTCAAAAAATTAAAAACGGAGCTCCCATCTGACCCAGTGATGCCACTTGCAGGAATCTATCCTAAGAAACCCCAAACACCCATCGGGAAGAAGGTATGCACCCCTATGCTCATAGCAGCACAACGTACAATAGCCTGGATCTGGAAACAGCCCAGGCACCCATCGGCAGATGAGTGGGTACCGAAGCTGTGGTGCATCCACCCCATGGAATACCATCGGCCATAGAAAAGAAAGAGCCCTTACCATTCGCCGCAGCATGGATGGACCGGGAGAGCATGATGCTAAGCAAAGTAAGTCAATCGGAAAAAGACAAGCATCACATGATCTCACTCACATGTGGACTCTAATGAACCAAATAAACTGATGAACAAAATAGAACCAGAGCACAGAAGCCTGGACAGACTGCCCCAAGGTCGGCATGCTCAGCGGGAGGGGAGCCTCAGCGGGAGGGGAGCTGGGAAGAGGATAACAGGGAGGGTGTCTGCAGGGCACGTGGCAGTTCCAGATGATTCCACAGCAGTTCGGATGAGGAGCTGTAAGCGTCCCTTTCAGAGAACACACATTTGCCATCGGAGGAGCCCACTGCGGGCCTTCTGTCTGTCTCCCTGACTGCACTCCGTCGGTGCCCTCTCCCGCCGCCTGGTGGCTGGGATCCCACTCAGCCACGGCAGACAGACCGCGGTCCTCCAGCGGCTGCAGAAGGAGGGGACCCAGGCTGTGATGGAGAATCAACTGCCCCTTTGGAGGACCTGGAAAGTGCCGGTAAACATCAGCTCTGGCGGGTAACGGTCGGCCCAGAAGCGAACCCCAGGAGCCCCGGGGGGCGCCTGGTCGTGGAGCTGCCGGGGCAGGTGAACAGGTGCCCTGAAGAGGCAGTGTCGGGGGGAATCTCCCAATGTTTCCTACCCAAACAGCGGGGCTCCGTGGGGGAGTGCTGACCTATGAACCAGGAGGTCACGGTCCGATTCCTGGTCAGGGCACGAGCTGTTTTCCAGTTCTATCCCGTGTGGGGTGTGCAGGAGGCAGCCGATCAATGCTTACAAGCCCCGCCCCCCCTCCCCCCCCCCCCTAGGACCCGTGAGATGGGGAAGGAGTGGGGTGGGAGTGTGGCTGTGTCCGAGGTGGGGGCGCGTGGCGGTGAGAATACCCTACCGGATGATGATGTCCAAATTCCAGAATTATTGGTCATTTTTCTCCGGATGAACAGAGGCTATGCAGTCTCCTACACCGGTGGTCGGCAAACTCATTCGTCAACAGAGCCAAATATCAACGGTACAACGACTAAAATTTCTTTTGAGAGCCAAATTTTTTAAACTTAAACTCTATAGGTAGGTACATTGTTATTAACTTAATCAGGGTACTCCTAAGCTGGCCTTTGCTAAAAACTCAAGGGGCCCAAGAGTAGCATGTGGCTCACGAGCCGCCGTTTGCCGACCACTGTCCTACAGTCTTCTCTGTTGGGGGCGTAGTGCTGGGTATAATGCTGGTCGAGTACGTGGTTCATTCTTTTGTAGATAAAAGCGACCCCTCCTTCCCACCGACTCCTGCTAGCTGGCCATGCGGAGCGCTATTTATAGTGTGCAAACCATCCCGCTGCCCTACTGGGTCCTTTTTGCTCTTTTGTTGTTAATCCTCACCCGAGGACATTTTCCCACTGATCTCTTAGGGAAAGTGGAAGAGAGAGGGAAAGAGAGAAACATCGGTGTGAGAGAAACAGCGATTGGTTGCCACCTGCATGTGCCCTGACCGGGGCCTGGGCCAGGGAGAAGCCTGCAACCGAGGCACGTGCCCTTGACTGGAATCGAACCCGGGACCCTTTAGCCGACACTGTATCCACTGAGCCCAACTGGCGAGGGCTAGTTTTTGCTCTTAAGGAATTGATCGCCACAACGCAGAACCGACTGGTGGCAGACTATCATCCATGGGGAGCCAAGTGGATTTTAGGTTGATTAAACTGGCTTGTTGTTTACTATTTTATGAATATTCCTAGAGGCCCGATGCATGAAATTCGTGCAGGAGGAGGCCTTCCTTCTCCCGGCTGCTGGCACCGGCTTCCCTCGCAGCCCCAGCTTTGTCCGGAAGGTCGTCCGGAAGGACGTCCGGTCTAATTAGCATATTATGCTTTTATTATTATAGATGTGTCTCCAAGATTGGGCTGCATATTCCTTCGGGGCAGAAATTACTTCTTACACTTCACCGTAGACCCCCACACCGGCATTGCTCCGTAGTATTTGTAGAAAACTGCTGAACAGGTGCCGAGGGATTAATACGGTTAACAGTGACCATAAGGCACTGCTTCCTATGAGTAAAACATCATCGTTTAAAGAGTGCACTGCACTAATTTAGCCTCACAGATTACAACCCCTTCACAGATACACAACTTCTGTATTTTAAAGTGCTTTAAAAGGTATTTATTTTTTAAGGAGTGGAAAGGAATGGTCTTTAAAAGGCTTTTGTTTTTTGTGGGGAATGGTATTACCCAAAGCATGTAACAATCTGTTTTTCATCTCCAAGAAATGGGGCTTTTATATAAAATACATGGGTAGCGTGAAGGCCCAGCGGTGGTACGTGTGGTCTGAGTTCCACACTGAACGTGCTTTGGGGCCCGCTCGCCAGGCGTCCGGCGTCAGGAACGACCCTGAGCAGGGAGCGGTACGTAGGTGGCCAGCGCTTTTCGGGGGGCAGTGCCTCTCTGTGTGATGGTTTGAGTTAGTGGTCGGGACAGCCATTCAGAATGACCATGCCCTGGACTTCCACGGCGTTGGCGACGGGCACGGGCACGTGGTTGACTTGAATGTTCTTCAGGCAGCCGGAGAAGGGGTTCCAGACGGGGGGCTCTGGGGCCTTCCAATCGGCTGCAACAGGAGAAGCAGAGACAGTCACGGGGCGGTCACACGGTCAAGGGAAAAGCAGTCGGATGAGAGCTGACGGGACCAGGTCTCAGCGACCCAGTCACTTCCTCCCTGTCAGGGGCCCCCACCCACCCCCACCCACCCCCACCCGCTGTGAGAAATCAGCCCAAGAAGGCGATTCCTCAGCCCAAATCCATAGATAGTGACTCTAAACGTGAGTGCTTCGGTGGTTGTGGCAGGCCTGGAGAACTCTGTGGAGGGGCATAACACCATGAAGAAGGACAAGACTTTTCCAGGCGACAGTCCAGCCGAACTCGCCTCCGTGTCCGCCTGCCTGGCGCCGTCCTGGCCCCCAAGGCTCACTAACTCCCGGGAAGCGTGATGCCGGAGAGGAGACCCTCCCAGCCCTTCCTGGTTCCCGCCGACCTCAGGCTCCGAGCGTGAGCGTGACGCGGCCTCTGCAGAGGGGCTTGTAGAGGACCGGCTCGGGACGCGAGGGGGCAGCAGGCATGTGGCCGGGGCTGCCCTTCAAGGTAACCATTGCTGGCAACTGGGTTTCCCGGGGCCAGAGCCGGGCGGCCCCATGGCCACCGGACAGTCAGTGGCCGCTCTGCTGGTAACCCGGGGGCTGGGCATCGCGTTGGTGGGTTGAAGTGGAAACGTAAGAGCTGACAGGGGCGACGCGGGGTGGATGCCGCGCCGGGGGTTACCTGGGACGCCTCCGAGGTGCAGGGGCTCCTGGGTGCGGGCGGGCGGGAAGGGCCGCGGCCCGGCTGTGTCGCTGCTGTCTGCGTCCAGTGCCAGGTGCAGGACGTGTTGCCTTATGGTGACTGGAGGGAGAGCAGGCTGGTCAGGTGGGGCTGGGGAGCCCGGCCCGAGGTCTACCCTTGTGAGCAACCACTGGTTCTCCAGCTCCCTCCTGTGGGCCCGGGGGCGGGGGCTCAGGTTCAGCGACCTCGACATGAAGCAGCTACTTTCTCCACGCCAGTGGTGTTTGGTGCTGCCACGCATGTTACAGGGTTTAACCCCTAAAACGTGTGCGAACGATATTGTCACTCCTCGCCCACGGAGGAGACCAGCTCTCCGGCAGACGGCGAGGCTGTGGGCTGAACGGGAGTCGGGCCCCGTCTCCCATTTCAGGCCACGTTTCTGCCACCTGACCTCAGATTCTCTCCCGGAAGACACGACTTCTGAAAACTAACTCCAAAGACAGGCACTTAAAAAAAAAGTCTTTTGATTGATTCTTAGAGAGAGAGGAAGGGAGGAGGATAGAGAGAGAGAAACATGGATGAGAGAGAAACATTATTGATCAGCTGCCTCCTGCACGCCCCACACTGGGGATCGAGCCCGCAACCTGGCATGTGCCCTGACTGGGAATGGAACGGTGACCTCCTGGTTCATGGGTCAACACTCAACCACCGAGCCGCACCAGCCGGGCTAGACAGTCACCTTTGATGCTCCAAATAAAACTCCTCCCGTATTAATAATCCTACCTAATTGCAATGTAGTTGGCTTTCAAATTAGTTGAGGAAAGATTTGTTTTTACAAAGATACTTCAGTTACAACAAACTGATGTCCACAACTTATTCACGGAACAGCAGGTTCGATGTGAAAAGCCGTGCCTGCTCTCTGCCCCATGGTCTGTCTACAGCGTTTGCCTTCGTATTACAGAGTCCGGGGCCGGTGCTGACAGGGGCCCCTCAGGCACTCAGTCACTGAGAAGAACAGAGGCCTGAACTCTCGGCTTCCACACCTGCTTGCTTACCGTCTGAGTCAACCTCTGCAGGGAAGCCCCGGTTTCACCTTTTGACCAATGAATGGATTAAGATCTGCCCTGTCCAACCAGAACTATACACATTGTATCCTCATTTGCATCTGTATTGACCAATCAGAACTGCACGATTTAGAAACCCCATTTGCATACAGGTGGGACCTAGGGCAGGAACTTCCTCTATAAAGGTGGCCTCCCCTTTGCCTCCGTGGAACACAATTTAGGTTGCCACCTGCACCGGGGTCTCCCTGGCTGCAGCTCCGTTTGCTCAAGTAAATGCTTTGTTATGCTTTATTACAGTCCAATTAATGTCATTTACCCCCTTAACCTGCTGGGCTGACCCTGTCAGACACGAATGGGGCTTTAACTTGGGCTGCATCTGGGACGTTCAGGACGGAGAGGGAGGGTGGATGCCGTACCTGCCACCGCGTGCCACTGTCCGTCACACAGAGACTGCCTGGGTGTGACCGATGTCACCATCCCCCCCGCCTCGCTGTGCACAGAGGCCACGACCTGGAACACACGTGAATTCACTTATTTAGTTAGTTAATCCTCACCGGGATGTTTCTCATTGATTTTAGAGGGCGTGGAGAGGAGAGGAGAGGCACGCAGAGAGAAACATCAACGTGAAAGACACACATCGATTGGCTGCTTCCTGCACGCACCCCGACCAGGGCCAGGCATCGAGCCCGCAACCCGGGCATGTGCCTCCGACCGGAATCGAACCCGGGACCCTTCAGTCCGCAGGCTGATGCGCTAACCACTGAGCAATACCGGCCAGGGCCACACGTGCACTGTCCTATTTCCTTAAGAAAGGCAGGCAGAGCCCACTTCCCTGCATGCCCCCTCCCAACTGTTCACCCCGACAGCCCAAGAGCATCGATACACCAGGGACCACGCGGGTCCAAGGCTCTGCAGGACCCTCTGCTCCGTCCCCTCGAAGCAGCTGCCAGCCAGAGTCCTGCCTGTGGCCCTGAGCTTGTCCCTGCGCATCGAACGCTGCCCCCTGCAGGCCCCACTCGGTGGTGACTCGTTGACAGTGAAGATCCTCCTCAGCTGTGAACATGTGACGGTGGCTTGTTTAGGACATGACAATGTGGAAGGCAAACATGTGGCGGAGGCCACACCCCCTGCTCGGGCCGCCAAGTGAAACAGTGTCATGAATGCCCGGCTTATAGAGGGTTCGCACCCAAGGGGCCCAGCAGTTACCCGACTGCATTTGTGCTGGGCCTGTGTCGGGGTCAGGCACTCAGCGGGGTCAGGCACTCAGCGGGGTCAGGCACTCGGTGGGGTCAGGCACTCGGTGGGGTCAGACACTCAGGGGGTCAGGCACTCAGGGGGACAGGCACTCAGTGGGGTCAGACACTCAGTGGGGTCAGGCACTCAGTGGGTCAGACACTCAGGGGGTCAGGCACTCAGTGGGTCAGACACTCGGTGGGGTCAGGCACTCGGTGGGGTCAGGCACTCAGTGGGGTCAGGCACTCGGTGGGGTCAGGCACTCGGTGGGGTCAGACACTCAGGGGGTCAGACACTCGGTGGGGTCAGGCACTCAGCGGGGTCAGGCACTCAGTGGGGTCAGGCACTCGGTGGGGTCAGACACTCAGGGGGTCAGGCACTCAGGGGGACAGGCACTCAGTGGGGTCAGACACTCAGTGGGGTCAGGCACTCAGTGGGTCAGACACTCAGGGGGTCAGGCACTCAGTGGGTCAGACACTCGGTGGGGTCAGGCACTCGGTGGGGTCAGGCACTCGGTGGGGTCAGGCACTCAGGGGGTCAGACACTCAGGGGGTCAGGCACTCAGGGGGACAGGCACTCAGTGGGGGTCAGACACTCAGTGGGGTCAGGCACTCAGTGGGGTCAGGCACTCAGGGGGTCAGGCACTCAGTGGGGGTCAGGCACTCAGCGGGGTCAGGCACTCAGGGGGGTCAGACACTCAGCGGGGTCAGGCACTCAGCGGGGTCAGGCACTCAGCGGGGGTCAGGCACTCAGGGGGGTCAGACACTCAGCGGGGTCAGGCACTCAGTGGGGGTCAGGCACTCAGCGGGGTCAGGCACTCAGCGGGGTCAGGCACTCAGCGGGGGTCAGGCACTCAGGGGGGTCAGACACTCAGCGGGGTCAGGCACTCAGGGGGGTCAGGCACTCAGGGGGTCAGGCACTCAGGGGGGTCAGACACTCAGCGGGGTCAGGCACTCAGGGGGGTCAGGCACTCAGCGGGGTCAGGCACTCAGCGGGGTCAGGCACTCAGCGGGGTCAGGCACTCAGCGGGGGTCAGACATTCAGGGGGGTCAGGCACTCAGCGGGGGTCAGGCACTCAGCGGGGGTCAGGCACTCAGCGGGGGTCAGACATTCAGCGGGGGTCAGGCACTCAGCGGGGGTCAGGCACTCAGCGGGGTCAGGCACTCAGTGGGGTCAGGCACTCAGCGGGGTCAGGCACTCAGCGGGGTCAGGCACTAAGTGGGGGTCAGGCACTAAGTGGGTCAGGCACTCGGCAGGTTACTGTGTGGGAACCCGCACCCCCATTCTCTGGGCTGGGACTCTGAATCAGGTGAGTGAAATGGGAGACGGAGACTAGGTGTTGGTAACTAATTTACATTTGATTTGTGTGCCCTAGACAGGCAGCCTCTTCTCGGGGACCTCCAGCTAAACCACGTGCCTGCGGCTAGGAAGGCGCGGTCTTGATCTCAGTTACTTCCTGTCCAGAAGCTCTCACTGGAGCCGCCTGGGCTCAGCCCACAGCAGGCATCGCTGCCCCCTGCCCCCAGGCTCCCCCCCTGCCCCCAGGCTCCCCCCACTGCCCCCAGGCTCCCCGCCCCCCCTGCCCCCAGGCTCCCTGCCCCGCCCCCCCCCCCCCTCAGCTGCGCACCTTGCCGGCCTCCAGGTAGACTTGCAGGTGCCTGTCCGGCTGGCGGCCCACGTGCAGCAGGACCCCCGTGAGGCTCCGAGGGCGGATGCTGAGAAGGAGCTGGAACTCCGGCCCCAGCGACACAGGGCTCGCTTTCAGAGGGAGAGAGACAGTTAAAACACAGAGCTCGCTTTCAGAGGGAGAGAGACAGTTAAAACTCAGAGCTCGCTTTCAGAGGGAGAGAGACAGTTAAAACTCAGAGCTCGCTTTCAGAGGGAGAGAGACAGTTAAAACTCAGAGCTCGCTTTCAGAGGGAGAGAGACAGTTAAAACCCCGCCGTTCGAGAACAGGACGGAGCTCCTCAGGCTCAAAGACGTCCCTCTCCCCACGGCTCCTCACCTAGCGTGACGCGGCCGCCTTCCCGGGAGAAATAAATGCCTTTCTCCAAAGGGCCCGCCACGCAGGGCGACACTGCCACGCGGGCCGAGGGTGAGTCCAGTGGCTTCGAATCCACCTGGAAGTTCCTCAGGCACCCCACAAAGCTGCTCCGGGGGAGGCTCTGCGACCGAGCAGGAGAGAGCAAAGGCATTACCCACAATTCCCGGAAACACGTGGGCAGCTGGCGAGGGGCAGGGGCAGGGCAGGGGCAAGGCAGGGGCAGCCCGGCGAGGGGCAGGGGCAGGGGCAGGACAGGGGCAGACCGGAGAGGGGGAGGGGCAGCTGGCGAGGGGCAGGGGCAGGGGAAGGGGCAGGGGCAGGTGTCTGCTAAGGCGGAGGCTGGGCCCATCCTTCCTGTTTCTGAGTCGGGCAGCCCCATGCTCCACGTGGCTCCCGCCACAGAACTAAGAAAACCGGGTACTGGACGTCGGTGGGCGGTCAGATCTGAAGGTGCCACCAACCCAAGCAGCGCGTGTGCCAAGGCAGGGGCGTGGGGGTGCGGGACAAGAGCAGGAGTGACCAGCCCCGGTCCAGGGGGCAGAGTGGGGGTGGGGGGAGTTTCCGCCTCAGCTGCAGACCTTGCTGTCTCCCTGCAGCTACAAACCACCGAGGATTTCCCGCGCTCACGTGACTGCTTAATGCAGGGCGGCTGGCGGGAAAGGGGCCCAAACATCCCACAATAATAAAGTGTCCAAAGGTCCCCTGCACTGTTGGGCTCATCGAATGCCTGAGACTTAAAATAAGACACGGGGGGCGGCACCGGGGCTCCGCGTGGAGCCTGTGCCTGCCCCACAGGGGCCCGGGGCCCAGGCAGGCGCCTCTGGGTCCTGGGATCCCTTAAACCGGGGTAACGTCCGGCCGTGGGGCCTGTAAGGCCTGAGAGATCATCGGGCCTGGCCCTGCCAAGGCGTCAGGGGAGCTGATTGAACGTGGGCCACACCGAGCAGCTCACGTCCAGGCGCGGGGCAGCCCTGAACCAGCCCGCAGGGCCGCCTGTGTCTGCAGCTGCTGCTCCCGCACGGAGGCTGGAACGGGGATGGGAACGGACACCGATCGATTATGTAAAAGTCCGTTTGCGCACGGAGGCCGGGACGGGGACGGGAACGGTACACCTCTGTGGGGCTCGCGGACACTGATCGATTATGTAAAAGTCCGTTTGCGCACGGAGGCTGGGACGGGGATGGGAACGGTACCTCTGTGGGGCTTGCGGACACCGATGGATTATGTAAAAGTCCGTTTGCACACGGAGGCTGGGACGGGGACGGGAAGGGACACCGATCAATTATGTAAAAGTCCGTTTGCACACGGAGGCTGGGACGGGGATGGGAACGGACACCGATCGATTATTTAAAAGTCCGTTTGCGCACGGAGGCTGGGACGGGGACAGGAAGGGACACCGACCGATTATGTAAAAGTCCGTTTGTGCACGGAGGCTGGGACGGGGATGGGAACGGTACCTCTGTGGGGCTCGCGGACACCGATGGATTATGTAAAAGTCCGTTTGCGCACGGAGGCTGGGATGGGGATGGGAACGGTACCTCTGTGGGGCTCACAGACACCGACCGATTATTTAAAAGTCCGTTTGGGGCATGCGGCCTTCTCAGTGTCCTGTGTGAGGGTAAGGTGACAGATGGAGTGACTGTGCTTTGTCTACGGCTCTGACCACAGCTACTCACCTTCGGCTTCCTGGACGGGGAAGATCCCAGGTAAAGGGACGCTCTGGGGCTGAAGGTGAAATTTCCCGGCAAACGGCCCTCCCAGGCCCTCAGCCCGTCCACGACCAAGCGCCCCTTCTCGCCGTCATGTCCGAACGCCACCTTACGAGGGAAGGAATAAGGTGATTATCGTTTTGCCTCTGACAACGGCTGCTGTATTTTACTTCGTGGTCACAGGAAATGCTTAAAAAATATTTTTCTGGCCCTGGCCGATGTGGCTCAGTGGATAGAGTGCTGGCCTGCGGACTCAAGGATCCTGGGTTTGATTCCGGTCAGGGCACAGGCCCAGGTTGCGGGCTCACTCCCCAGTGGGGGGTGTGCAGGAGGCAGCTGATCAATGATTCCCTCTCATCATTGATGTTTCTCTCTCTCCCTCCCTCTCCCTTCCTCTCTGAAATCAGTAAAAATATATAAATTTTTTTTTCTGCCCTAGATGGTTTAGCTCAATGATAGAGCATCAGCCTGCGGACTGGAAGGTCCCAGGTTTGATTCCAGCCAAGGGCACATGCCTGGGTTGTGGGCTCGATCCCCAGTAGGGGGCGTGCAAGAGGCAGCCAATCAATGGTTCTCTCTCATCATTTATGTTTCTATCTCTCTCCCTCTCCCTTCCTCTCTAAAATCAATAAAATATATTAAAAAAATTTTTTTTCTCTCCCTCAAGTAGCTTTAAAAACTCAGAGATATTTCTCCCTAGTGTTTTCATCATCATCACCACCATCATCCTTTGTGATGTAACGTCAGATGCTGAATAAAGTGAGCTACAACGTGGGCTGAGAAAGGTAGCTCAGAAGTGAACCAGTGAAGACAGGGTTAATCTGGGAACACAGAAAACACAAACCACCGAGGAGGCAAAGGAACCTGCACAGACCCCAGCCGCACGGGACGGGTGGCTGTGCGGGCGGAGGGGAGTCACGCCCCCGAGCGGGCTCCTGGGGGAGGGGGGGCCAGGGCCGCTTCTCCTCCACCAAGAGGAGCGAGCGTTAAACCCTTGGCTACAAGTCGGGGTCCCTGGGCTCCACTGAGGCCTGAGCCCCTCGTGGCTACAAGAGGTCGCTGAGGGGTCCCCAACAGCTACGCTGGCGGTGACCTCGGCCTCTGCTGCCCCTGAGCCTGGGTTCCATGTGTGACGGGCAGCCCCACTCAGAACTCCTCCCCCTGCAGCTCAGACCCGCTGCCCCCGCACATCCTCCTCCCTGTCCGCCCCTCAGCAGAAGGTCCACGTGGGCATTTCGGGGGACACTGGGCACAGCGTGCAGCCTCTCGTCCAGGCCCCGGCACAGCCCAGCCTCACCGTGTGCCACTGCCCGTCGTCGTACTTCTCTTTGCTCTTGAGCCTCAGTCTTTTCCCTTCGGCCCCCAGAGCGAAGACGAGCCGCCCGTTGGCGAGGAAAAGGGCCATGAAGGCGGCCCGGGAGCCTGTATGGAACACCAGCCCTCCGGGGGCGGCCGTCCGCACGTCCACGGTGAACTGGGGCCTGGGAGGGGACAGGCAGGGAGGGCAGCAGAGTTGGAAGTGTTTCTCCAGAGCTTGGAAGCTGGGGAGGGGAGGAGCAGACCCCACCCCCATTGCTTAAATGAGCAAACGGAGGCACGCTGGTGAAAGGCCGCCTCTGGGCGTGTGCAGGCCGCCGTGTGCAGGCCGCCTCTGGGCGTGTGCAGGCCACAGTGTGCGGGCCGCCGTGTGCGGCTGGGGATGGCTGTGCTGGGCGACCCCTCACTGAGGGGCACGTGTATGGAAGCCCCACGGCAGCGCAGCTGGTGGCGTGGAGGAAGGGGAGGAGGAAGGGGAGGAGGAAGGGGAGGAGGAAGGGGAGGAGGAAGCGGAGGAGGAAGGGGAGGAGGAAGGGGAGGAGGAAGGGGAGGAGGAAGGGGAGGAGGAAGGGGAGGAGGAAGGGGAGGAGGAAGCGGAGGAGGAAGGGGAGGAGGAAGGGGAGGAGGAAGGGGAGGAGGAAGGGGAGGAGGAAGCGGAGGAGGAAGGGGAGGAGGAAGGGGAGGAGGAAGGGGAGGAGGAAGGGGAGGAGGAAGCGGAGGAGGAAGGGGAGGAGGAAGGGGAGGAGGAAGGGGAGGAGGAAGGGGAGGAGGAAGGGGAGGAGGAAGGGGAGGAGGAAGGGGAGGAGGAAGGGGAGGAGGAAGGGGAGGAGGAAGGGGAGGAGGAAGCGGAGGAGGAAGGGGAGGAGGAAGGGGAGGAGGAAGCGGAGGAGGAAGGGGAGGAGGAAGGGGAGGAGGAAGGGGAGGAGGAAGGGGAGGAGGAAGGGGAGGAGGAAGGGGAGGAGGAAGGGGAGGAAAACCCACTGTCCCCTCCTCTCCGCTTCCCAATGCTGTAGGCGGAGCCCACACTGAGAAGCACTTTAAGTCCTCAAATTAGCAGGTTCCTCGAGGGGCATGTTCTTCAGAAAGAAGAAGAATCTACGTCTATATTTGCGCTCGGCGTTCCTCGTGTCTGTGTGCGGTGGAGGTTTGGGGGGCGGGGGGAGCCAATTTCAGGCGGAGGCAGAGGGAGCGGCCGATTCCAGCGCTTTACGCCTGCCGGCTGGTGAGAGCCGTGGCACGTGCACGCCAGGACTGCTTCCTCCCGCGGCTCTCCTTCCGAAACCTGCCGACACCCCAAAACAGCCTGCCTCTCGGCGAGGCGCTTCCCACCCCTGCGCCTCCCCTGCCCTCTCCTTCCTCCCCTTTCAGGGGCGGCGGCCCAGCCCAGCTAAGCCCCCCCCCCCCCCCCCCGGCCGCTCCTGCCCCCCTTTCCCTACAGGAGCAGTCCCCTGCCCATGGATCCCTGGGTCCCCCCAGCCTGCGGGCCCGAGGCGGAGGGCCCTGGGCTCACACAGCGGCCAGGGGCCGAGCCGGGGCTGGAGGCAGTCTTTGGACCCGGGACGCTGGTCCTACAGGCGAGTCCAAAGGAACGGTGGCGCCCTTTCTGTAGGTCTCCTTCCAGCCCCCTGAAAACGACACCCCCGGCTCTCCCACGTTGTTCCGGACGTGAGTAACGTCCTGCTCAACCCTTCTTCCCCGAAAAGCTGCCACCGTGAGCACAAACGTCCAAACGTGTCTGTAAAAGTGACCATCGGACACGGAAGCTACTCTCAGGAACGGCTGCCCTCCGGTTACGGAATGCGGGGAGAACGGCCACTGGTCACAGGACCGGACCGCAGCCACTGTTAGGGCCCTGTCCACTCTACCCGGAGCCGAGCTGGCCGGCTCAGCCTCCAAGCAGCGTGCGCGCACACACACACACAGGCACACAAATGCACACGCACACATACACACATGTGCACATGTGCACACATGAACGCGCACGCACAGGCACACACACATGTGCACACAGACACACAGACACACACATGTGCTCTCTGGCTGTGGGAGGGAGCCGCTCGGCAGCCCCTCTGTGCATCCTGTGCAGCCCACACCGCCCTCACAGGAGGGGTGGTGCCACCGTCATGGCGGACAGGTGCCCAAGGCCACGCCCGCGGCTGCCCCGGGTAAAGTCACAGGGCCGGTTCCGAGCTGGCGTGGGGGCAGGACAGTGAAACATACCTGGGTTTCAGCAACTCCGGGGGCAGCGTGAATCGCACGTGGCTGGTGGGACTGTCCCCAAACCTGAGGGCTCCGGGCCGGGCCTGGGTGCCGGGCGGTGGGGGGCAGGCCTGAGCGCTCTGCCCCGCGGGGACGCCCCCTGGCGAGGCCCCGGGCGAGTCCTGCAGGGGCTGTGGGAGAAGCACAGACTTAGGGCGCTAATTATCCGCCTGCACGGCCCATCCCGGGGCCCTGGGCTGCCCACTGCCGCCTCCCCCGGGCAGTGGGAGGGAAGAGAGCAGGTACAGGTGCGGGGGTCACAGCTGGTCCCCACGTTCCTCAGAGTCGACCCACGCACAGAAGTCTGAGCTGGACGATGCTTTGAACTTCTGAATGGGACTGAGTTTTCTGTTGTTGTTGTTGTTTAATTTAAATTCTTCGTTGTTTAAAGTAATACACACGTCTCCTCTTTCCTCCGCTGACCTCTCCCCGCCGCTCCCACCCCCAGCACAGGCCCTCCCGGGACTGAGATTTAATGCAGAAAACAACCATAATTATTATCAAATGTCACTAAAAAACTGTCGGAAGAACCCAGGACTCCCAGCCCTCCCCCCCTCTCTGCTTCCAAGTCCAGATCGCAATGCCCTGCCCATGCCTTTCCCAAGGGCTAGAGCTCAGCGGGGACCCCATTCTTCACAGCGAACGGGGGTCCATCTTGCTAGGGGCTGGTCCAGGAGGAACATGTGAACCCCTCCTGGCCCTCGCTGAGCAGGAGAGCCAGGGTCACCAGGGTCACGTGGGATCTGGCCCTCGCTGAGCAGGAGAGTCAGGGTCACCAGGGTCACGTGGGATCTGGCCCTCGCTGAACAGGAGAGCCAGGGTCACCAGGGTCACGTGGGATCTGGCCCTCGCTGAGCAGGAGAGTCAGGGTCACCAGGGTCACGTGGGATCTGGCCCTCGCTGAGCAGGAGAGCCAGGGTCACCAGGGTCACACGGGGTCTGGCCCTCGCTGAGCAGGAGGGAGCCTCAGCTTCCCTCACTCTCCTTCCCTCCAAATATTTGTCCTGTCCTCTCTCCAGACGCCAACCCCATCCCTCCCGCAATCGGAGGGGATGCCTCGGGATGACAGGCACGCCCGCCTCTCCCTGGCGCCCACATTCAATCGTTATGCCCCGGGTAGCCTGTCTCTTCAGCAGCTTTGAATCCATTCCCCTGCGTCCCCACCACCGCTGTGCTAACTTAGTCTCGCGGTCATGCTCAGCCTCGCAGGACAAAAATCGGTACATGGCCCTGGCCGGTGTGGCTCAGTGGATAGAGCGTCCGCCTGCGGACGGAAGGGTCCCAGGTTTGATTCTGGCCAAGGGCACAGGCCTGGGTTGTGGGCTCGATCCCCAGTAGGGAGCGTGCAGGAGGCGGCCAATCAATGATTCTCTCTCATCATTGATGTTTCTCTCTCTCTCTCCCTCTCCCTTCCTCTCTGAAATCAATAAAAACATATTTAAAAAAAATAAAAAATTAGAAAGAAAACCTCTTTGACCTTTTGGCATAATCCAGCTGTTGATGACGCATCAAATCCACTTCCAGGGGCACTGACCACCGTGAGGTCATGTGATCCCCCCTCCCGCCCCTCCCAACCTCCCGCCCCGCCCCCAACACCTCCCAGGAGGCGGCAAGAAGGCCCAGGATGAGGTCTGACACTCACCTGGTTGATGTCGAAAGACTGGGCTCTGCTCAACCTGGTAGAACCTTTGAGCAACATCAGGAACGGTGGTTTGTTCAGACTGCAGCCTCCCAGGGACACGTCTCTCTTGGAAGACTTGGAGGTCAAGTCCAGGACTTGGGGGCTCTGTGACGACCTGGGATGAGGGCAGGAAAGAGCCGCTGCCAAACTCGGACCCGGGGAGGCACCTGGCAGGGGCGGGGCTCCAATCCACACGCTCTCACGGTCCCGGTCCCGGGCAGCCCTTCACCCACCTGCACCTCCTACCTTTATTTATTTATTTATGTTGACTTCAGAGAGGAAGGGAGAGGGAGGGAGAGAGATAGGAACATCAATGATGAGAGAGAATCAGGGATGCCTGCCTCCTGCACACCCCACACTGGGGATCGAGCCTGCAACCTGGGCATGTGCCCTGACCGGAATGGAACCCGGGACCTTTCAGTCCGCAGGCTGACGCTCTATCCGCTGAGCCAAACCAGCCAGGGCGGAACCTCCCACCTTTAATAGAAGATGCGGATGTGCTGTGCCCACCTCTGCGCTCCCCAAGACGCCTCTCCTCAGAGCAGAAGGGCCTGGGACATTTCCACTTCCTGGGCCTCCCGCTACCCTGGGCAGCGCGATGCCTCTCATCTAAAAATCATCATTTTGGCCCGGCCGGCGTGGCTCAGTGTAGAGCGTGGATCTATGAACCAGGAGGTCACGGTTCGACTCCTGCTCGGGGCACAGGCCTGGGTGGCAGGCTCAATCCCCAGTGTGGGTGTGCAGGAGGCAGCCGATCAACGATTCTCCCTCTTCACTGATGTTTCTCTCTCTCTCCCCCTTCCTCTCTGACATCAATAAAAACACATTTAAAAAAGTAAAAATAATCACTTTGATGCGAAGGAAAGAACAGTAGACATGTGCAGCAGCACCAGGCTCTGCTCTCTCCCGGGAGCGGCACGCCTGAGGCCACGGTGGTTTGGTGGCCGAGCGCTGCCCGGGGCCATGCAGTCCCTCGGCCTGGAGCCTGGAGAGCTGAGTAGCCCTGAGGGTGCGATCTTGAATACAATGAGGTAAACCCTCGGGGTAAGTATGTCCAGAAGCACAACCTGAAACGCAGTCTTACTGGACCTTTCCCGAGGTGAGGGGCCCGCCTCCTCCCCAGGAAGGCTGGCAGGGGTTCGGTTATGGCTGGCTGAGGCTGGTTGTTGTTAATGGCTGTGTTGTGCCAAAGAAGTCGTTTTTTTAAAGTTTGTGGGAATCTGACTCCACTAACCAACCAGGAGCATGCCCTCTGCGACGCAGGCCGCGGGCACCGTGCGGAGAACAGGGCACGCACCTCTGGACGAACACGTTGCTGATGCAGCCCTCAAAGTCACTCCCGCCCAGACGCAGGGACCTCTGGGAGCTTGGGGAGCCTGGCAGCCTCTGGTCACTTTTCAGCAGCTGGTCGTCGACGAGCAGCCGGAGTCTGAAGGGGAGAAAAGCAGAACAAGCTGAGACGTGCCGGGAAAAGAACCTCGAGGCCGCTGACTGTCTTCAGCCCAGACTCAGCGTCTTTGCGTAAAATAACGCGTTAAACTGGACGTATTTTTAAAGAGCATTTACATTTGTTCCATGTGTTTCTCCTGCACCTACTTTTATTAAAGCGTCTACACACATGGAAGTGCATGCGTCATAAGCAGACAGCTCAATGGGTTTTTGCAATGTGAATACACCAATGTCCCTGGCACCCCAGTAAGAGCTGACCAGCACCCCAGGAACTGCACTGTCACAGAAAGCTGTAGCACCTCCTTTCTCGTGACGCCCGTTTTATTCTCCCATTTTGAGTGTACCACAGTTTATTGATCCATCTGATGCTGATTAATTTTTAATGAGGAATGATGTAGAACCAGGAAGGAGGCCCACACGTAATAGTGAAACAGCCTCGGCCTTCAGGACAAATAGCTCACAAGGAGCGTACGAGAAGATCCCGCGAGATGGAGGAAAGGCCGCATCTCAGAGCTCTGGCCGGCGGGCCCCCACTCACCCAGCGCTGTCACTCATCACAGACACGTGGTGCAGGGCGCCGTCTGAGTACTTCCCTGGAGACTTGAAAATCGGGCGGCTGCTGTCCCTGGTGCTGACTTCAATGTGCCCATCTTCCAGGGCGACCTGCAGGCTGCTTGTCTGAAATCATTGTAGAATATACCCATCAATGCAATGACTTTACCCTTAAGGATTATACATGCATCAGTACTGAATTTATTATGAAAACTAGGTATAGCCCGTCCGGCGTGGCTCAGTGGTTGAGCATCGACCTATGAACCAAGAGGACACAGTTCCATGCCCGGTCAGGGCACATGCCCGGTTTCAGGCTCCATCCCCAGTGTGGGGCGTGCAGGAGGCAGCCAATTGATGGTGATGTTTCTCTCTCATCTATGTCTCTATCTCTCTATCCCTCTCCCTTCCTCTCTCTCTAAAATCAATAAAAACCTATTTTTAAAAATTATGTATAAAAACAGGGTGTTTTGACCCAAATGTTTTGATTTTGTTATTTCGATCTAAAGGGTATTTTTAAATATTTTAATTCCATGTTTATGAATATAAGAATCTTATGCAAATTATTTCAACACTGATGAATTTATCAAAAGCATTTTATGGGTCTACATTCATAAACCAATTTAATTTCTTCATCAGTTACACAAAACAGTTAAACCATTTCTAAATGTTCCTATTTTCACTTTTATTCTGCTAAAGTTATTTTCATCAGATCAATTCTTTCCTGAGTAAACTCTAGAATAAAGGGTGAATTAATCTTTTCCTTCATGTGATTAGAACAATGATCTCTTCAGTCATTATACTTATTTTCTGGTCACCATCTCTAGGAAGCTCAATTTTCCAATGTCAAATTGCGGATCTAAATTCCGGCAAGATGATTTACTTCTTTCGTCAATTCTTTTTTTTTTTTTTTTTTTTAAATATATTCTATTGATTTTTACAGAGAGGAACGGAGAGGGACAGAGAGCCAGAAACATCAATGAGAGAGAAACATTGATCAGCCGCCTCCTGCACAACCCCCACCGGGGATGTGCCTGCAACCAAGGCACATGCCCCTGACAGGAATCGAACCTGGGACCCTTGAGTCTGCAGGCCGACGCTCTAGCCACTGACCCAAACCAGCCAGGGCTCGTCAATTCTTAAAAAAGATATGTGTAGTTTTAGCAGCTGTCCCTTTAACTTTGTTGACCTTTTCTCTACCAAGCACAATTTTGCAGTTTCCAGCAAGATGTAATCGCCAGTGACTTTAGTCTAAGCTAAGTGTGAGGCTGTAGCCAGGCCAGTTTCATTTCATGCTGGTTTTTCTTCAGTTGGGAATATTCATTGTGAATCAGATAACAGAATGCTAATTGACAGGCATTTCTTAGGTAACCACTTTGGAAGCTGAAGGCCATGTTCCCAGGCTATTTCTCAGGGTCCTGCGTTGCCCAGGACTGATCTCATCGTTACTGAGCCAGTCACTCCCCCATCTGCTTCTGAGCGTCTTGTACACTGTGTTCTAAGTGTCCTGAGCTCAGCAGAAGGAACAAGTGTTGGTGTCAAGAGAGTGGATCAAAACATCCTGTTTTGATGGAAGATCCACTCTCACAACCTAAATGTTAGCATGTGCTTCTTTAGCGCTGGTTTTTAATTTTTTTAAAATTGATTTCAGAGAGGGAGATAGAGAGATAGAAACATCAATGATGAGAGAACCATCCATCGGCTGCCTCCCGCACGCCCCACACTGGGGATCGAGCCCACCACCTGGGCTGTGCCGACTGGGAATTGAACCGTGACCTCCTGGCTCACAGGTAGATGCTCAACCACTAGCCACACCGGCAGAGCTTTCGCATTAGTGTCTGAAAAAAGATCTCCAAAGGCCGACGGGCAAAGCGGTGAAGAGAGGAAAGGCTTTCTGCTACGACGGGCACAGAGGCAGCCGCCACCTTCCGGTCAGCAGGTCCAGGTGCCGCCGTGTGTGCTGGAAACCCGAGGAGCAGCCCGGACGGCAGCAGGCCACTGCTGCTTCCACTCAAATCCCACGGGTCCCACAGGGTTTCTGGGTGGTACTGGTCGTAACTGCTCCCGCCGAGCGCCCTCAGGGCACAGAGGACACCTCCTTGTGGAAGACAGTGCCTGTGGCTCTGCTGTACACAAACAAAGAGCCAAGACGGCTGTCCTCCCACTTCCCAGGTGCAAAGGGTCCGATTAGCTGCTGCAAAACGAAGAGCCACCTCTCATGAAATCAGAAGGAATAGCGGGGGCTCATTCCGACGTTCCCCTTAGACCGAAAACGTGAAGCTACGTTATTACTTATAACAGTGATAATCCACCTCGACTCAAAGAAAAAATCAGAAGAGAATGAAAACAGCCCACGAATACACACGAATCCAATTCCGTGAACTGTAACGTACTTTCCCAACCTGATTTCCTCTCGGACCTGCCCCCACGGAGGCTGAGCTACGCAGTGGCGTTTACCACGTGACGGCAGACACAACGCCCAACTAATTTACGTTCAAAATCTCTCTGCGGTTTTGGACGCCAAACCTCGAGTCAGGTTCAAATCGCGTGCAGTATTCACGCAGGACCCGTACCCCGGCCGGATGCTGCAGCAGGACGCCACTGGGCTGGAACGTCTGGAACCCGAAGGAGGCCTGGACCTGGCCGGGCGGCGGGAGGTCCAGGGGGGTGAAGGTCATCTGTCCTCCCCTGGAGAACGAGGCGGTGCGCACGAGCTGGAAGGCAAGCGCGGGGTGGGCGACGGGCACGGGAGCCGCTCCACGGCTGGACTCAGCCCGTGCTCCGTGCCCTCCCAGAGAGCTTGCTTTTCTGGGGGACAATGGATCCGTCACCGGCAGGGCTCGGTGAGTGTGGCTGGTGTCCCTCCTGGCCTACGAGTCTGAGGAGGCTTTGCACGTCTGTGGGGCGTGCGTATGAGTGAGCCAGGCCTCACTGGCCCACGTGCTACCAGAAAAGGGCCCACAGCTGATGTGGTCACGGGTCCCAAACACGGGCTGGCTGGGCGCACTCCCCTGTTGAGGCCCTGGCCCCTCCACGCACCTTCCAGTCCTCCGAGCACTTCTTGGTCACTCCCACGGTGTCGTTCAGCCTGACCACGCCGCTGGTCTTCTTCAGGTTCTTCATGCAGCCTCGGAAAGCAGGCGTCGAAATGTTAAACCTGATTTGGGACACGATCGAGGACAGGGATGTACCAGGCCAGGCCAAGCCGAGAACCCAGAAACCAGGGTGTATTTCCGGGTCATCTGTTCTCACGGGATTTTATTAAGCTACTGATTCTGTGATGCTGGGACAATCCAATTCCTTCCTGTGTGATTTGCATTCTCGGCGTTAGAAATGAGCACCACCGCCCGGCTGGCGTGGCTCAGCGGTTGAGGGTTGACCTATGAACCAGAGGTCGCCGGTCTGATTCTCAGTCAGGGCACACGCCTGGTTGTGGGCCGGATCCCCAGTAGAGGGCAGTGTAGGAGGCAGCCAATTGATGTTGATGTTTCTCTGTCATCTATGTTTCTATCTCTCTCTCCCTCTCCTTCCCTCTTTCTCTAAAAATCAATAAAAACATATTTTAAAAATGATCACAATAGTGTTGACAGAAGCATAGCCAGTGTCCCCACAAGGGAAAGAGACAGAGAGAAACAACATCTAGAATTGCTCCCTCTCTCACCTCCCCACGAGTCATGGCAGTTCATGGTGAATAGAAAGTATATTAATACGTCAAGATACTAGAAATATTACTAAGCGTGTATTAATGACTTCACAGGTAAGCAGTTTGCTGGAGCCAGGCATGCTCTAGAAAGCTCTATGCTCTCTTCTCCTGTCCACTCTACGCTGACCGCAGAAGAGGGGCTGTTACTTTCGGTCCCAGACAAGTGTGAAGGCGGGGGCTCAGCACTGAGCCGCTGCCAAGCCGAACATCAGGAAGCCCTGTCTGGTCTCACGCTGCATCCGCCATCGTAACTGTGCTGGAAGGGGTGGGTGTGCGGGTTAAACACGGGGATGCACAGGAGGTGCCCCGAGCCGTGTGTGGCTCGTGGCCGTGAACACCCAGGAGGTGTTCCCCGGGGGCAAGATGGCGCTGCTCGAGGGCTGCGGGCTCTGGAGCCAGACCGCCTGGGTGCGAGTCCGGCCTCTGCTGCCTGGGCAGCGACATCACCTCTCTAGCCTCTGTTCCTCACTTACACAACAGGGCCGTGTAACCTGTTTCCTGGTTAGTTTAAATGAGTTAGTGTGACCCCCTCAACTGGTGCTTGGTACAGAGCAGGTGTAAGGACAGAAAAAAAGGCCTCTCTCTCTCTCTCTCTCTCTCTTTTTGTTCATCCTCACCCAGTGATATTTTCCCATTGATCCTCAGAGAAAGGGGAAGAGAGAGGGAAAGACAGAGAGAAACATCGATGTGAAAGAAACACGTCCATTGGTTGCCTCCTGCACACGTCCCGACCAGGGCCCGGGCCGAGGAGCCTGCCACCCAGGCAAGTGCTCTTGGAATCGAACTTGGGACCCGTTGATCTGCAGGCCAGTGCTCTATCCACTGAGCCACACTGGCTAGGACTCCTCCTTTTCTTTGCTGTAACCTTCCCCCATTTATGAAGAGCACATGGTAATTAACCCCACGATTGTTAGCTCCTCCAGTTCAAACAGCTCCTCTGTTCAAACTGCAGGACAAGCTAAGCTCCTCTCGGGGTTAGATTCTTGCATCCCCCTCCTCCCTGCTGTCTGCACACGCAGGGATAAGTGGCACCCAGGAGCCTCTAGGTGGTAGAACGTTCCCTCCCCCACCCCCCCTGCAAACACGCCTCTTGAACTCTTCATACCTTTCGCTCTAAGCTTGTTTTACAGGCTGGGGGAACACCGAGAAGGTACTTCCCTTGACACCTGCCTGCACTGTCTCCTGAACAACAGACCGCTATAATCTGTCAGGACAGCCCCCCCCCCCCCCCCGCCATGTCTGCTCCACTTCAGGCCCGAATCCTCCGCCCTTCCCTGTCGCTTCGTAACAGCCGGGGCTTAAAAGGGGGAGCCGCCCTGTGCTGATTAGCAATGCAGGGGCCTGTCCCTCCCCAGAAGGTAAAAGAAACTTCCGCCCACATCTCTTCCTTTAACTGTGAACTCTGCACAGCCCGCGTCACCGGCCAAACCCGAACCCAGGGACTGGAAGTAGCAGGTACACTCAGCAGGGACCCCGTGGGAGTGCAACCGTTTGGCGAGAGCCACTTCTGCAGCAGCTCCTTTCACGTGGCATTTCCTGCGGTCCGGCTTCTGGCTCGGTCTGAAGCTGGACTCACATAAAACAGGAACACACAGGAGCCAGCTGAAGCCCAGGCAAATATTTGTGTTTCTTACACAAATGATGTTCCAGAGAACCACAGCGTCGATCTCATGTGAATCCCTAAGGCAGCTCATCTTCCTCAGGGGCAGGGTGTCTGCGTTCATTCTTATTCAATTCATTATAAGCTGTTTAGTGGCATGTAATATGCATAAAATCAAATTTCATTACAGGAAAAGGAAGGAACGAATCCCCAATGGAACTGCAGCCCGAGCTTAATTATCCTAGAAAGATGGCTTCTGCCTCCCGAGAGGAGGAAGGTTTGAATGGACTCCTGGGGCTTGTCTATTCGTACATCCAGACCCGTCCTCTCTGGCATCTCAGCATTTTAGACCACCAGCATCTCCTGAGGCCCTTCTTTTTCCTTTTAATATTCAGAGGTTACACAGGTTACCTCTGATCTACAAGGTTTCTTCCAGTTCAAAAACCTAAGGAAATTCACTCAAACGCCATTGGAGGGCTAAGGGTTCTCTGCATTTTGTCTTTGGGGCTAACCTACAACGTTAAGCCAAAGGTTGGTGCCTCCTTACCAGGATGGACAACACCTTACAACCCACATCTCCTTCCGACTGGCGGGTAAATCGGGAAGGTTAACTGGCCTCAGGTCACGTACGAACGTCTCGTGATCGAGCACCCTGGGACTCGCTTAGTCAGAGGCTGCACTAACCCTTCAGGGTGTCTTCTCCCCGTACAGGTTGTCAGCTACCTCACACCCCTTCTGAGGACATCCACAAAATGTCCAAGCTTTTTAAAGTACATTCTCAACGTATCTTTCCTCCCTCCGATCAAGCTTTACGTCTTTACAAATGAACCTAGTTCATTCATGTTCTCTAATCTGAGAAACAAACTTAGTTCATTCATGTTCTCATAACCTGAGGAACAGGCTGCACCCGCTCCGTACTCGGTAACATCGGCAGGGGCGGGAACACAGATGTGCCCTATGTTCTTTTTAAAAATATTTTTTACTGATTTCAGAGAGAAAGGGAGAGCGAGGGAAACATCAGCGATGAACACAGAAGCGTCAAAGAGACCGTCAGACCTCAGAGGGAAGGCGGGGAGGACGGAGGGGTGGAGGTGGGGGAAGAGAGCCACCAACGTGCATGCGTGCACAGGAGCAAAACCAGTGGACACAGAGGTGGAGGTGAGGGTCTGTGCTGGGGGCGGGAGCGGCTGGGAGAGGGCAGTGGGGGAAGGAGACATACGTAATACATTCAACCATAAAAAATTAAAGGAAAAAAGAAACATCAATGATGAGAAAGAATTATTGATCGGCTGCCTCCTGCACGCCCCGCACTGGGGATGGAGCCCACAACCCGGGCCTGTGCCCTGACCAGGAATTGAACCGTGACCTCCTGGTTCATAGGTCAACGCTCAACCACTGAGCCACGCCGGCCGGGGGTGCTTTATGTTCTTGAGATGTTTCCCAAAGGCAGCCCCCCACTCCCAGCCCGGCCTGTGGGCACGGGGCGCCTGGGCCCGCACATGACCTTTAAGGGCCCTGCGCCACCGCCTCCATTTTAACGGGCAGTGTTGGCACCACCTTATTCCTGAGCCTTCTCCCCTCCCAAGAGTGACCATGGGGGGGGGGCACAGCTCCCCTGCCCCCCTTCCAATTGGCCGGTCCCACCACCCCGTGTGTAGAGCCTGCGTCACCCTAACCCTGACACTGTCGGAACCGAAAAGCTAGCTCTTCGTGGGGATCTGTCGCTGGGATTAAAAAGGCAAACCCATCGGAGGCAGTCACACCACCGAGAGGCAATCTGCTGCCTTAAACAAATCATCTTACCTTTCCCTGGTGGAAAGCGGGATGCCTCCCAGGTAATACGTGTCGAAATCAAATATTTCCCCTTCAATCCTAATGCTCTGGGAACTCCCCACACTTATCCACATCAGTCTCTGGGTTTTTCCAATTTTGATCTGAATCTGAAATGAATGAGAGGCGAGTCAGCCAGCAGCGGGAAAAGAAGCCCTCTTCACGGTGCTTCAGGGCTACGTGGTCTCGTCTCCCTTCGCATTCATGACATTCGGCTGGGAGTGAGCTGCACAAACTATACCATTAACACGTTTTAACAGAGATGTTGGAGCGAGTCGTGTTTTACACATGCCACACACACGTTCTCCATCTCCTGCCCAAATGTCCACATTTTAAAGGGACGTGCCGCTCAGTGAGTGAGTCCACCCGGTAATAGGGAAGAGCTTGGGCCGGACGTCAGTGAGGGCGGAGGACACGTAAGGATCCCGGGAACGGCCTCGGGGACGTACCGAGTGGTCCTTCCCGTTGCTGATGACGTCTCGGATCCCCTTTTCTTTGGGCGGCTCTGCGTCCAGCTTGTACCGCACCCGGAGGCTGCCGTCCTCGATGTTGAGGGAGATGAAGCGACTCTAGAGCAAGGAGACAGTGCTGACAGCCGGGACTCTGTTTAGGGAGCTGGCGGGTCACAGAGCCGGGAGACAGCGCCCAGGACAGGACTGTGTCCAGGGAGATGAGGACCAGGATCAACACCCACGACCAGGAGACGCGCCAGAGGAAGGGCTGAGCGCTGGCACGCAAGTCCTCCGGGTCCCGGCTGCTCTCGGCCAGCTGCCTCCTCAGTTGAAGTGACAGCAGCGCTGCAAGGCCAGCTCCCGGCTGGGCCTTGGGGTGCACGCTGAGCCTCGTCAGCATCGTGTGTGGTGGTTGCTGGCTCAGCCCCCTCCCCTCCCGCTTCAATGTGGGGTGCTTTGGGGATCCCGCACAGGACCTCTTCCTCCCGCACTTCCCTGTCCCGCGATCTCAGACACACCTGCGCTCCGATTCAGGTGTGCCCGTGAGGCCCAATCGTCTCCATCGGCCTCCACCTGTCTGCCCGGCACGGGCCCGCACACCTGCCTCCGCCGGTTCTTGCTGCCAGGCCCCCCCAGACACGCACACCCAGAACCTCTCTCACAGGACCCCGACCCACAGGCCTCCCACCCGCTGCTGAGCCGTCCATGTCCCCGCCCTCACCCTGCTCCCTTTCCTTCCTCTCTCTTCTAATCACTGAGCCAGCCACACCCAGGAGTCACTCTTACTCTTCCCTCCCTCATCCAGTCCACTCTGCCCAGGCCCAGCATTCTTAGCTCCCCCCGTCAGGCCTCCTGGTCACAGCCACAGCTCCTGCAGCTGACTGCACGGCAACAATGTGCTCTCCCCCCCATGTCCACGATGTTCCCCCATGCCCACGCTGTCCCCCATGTCCACGCTGTCCCCCATGTCCACGCTGTCCCCATGCCCACTGTCCCCATGTCCACGCTGTCCCCATGCCCACGCTGTCCCCCATGCCCACGCTGTACCCATGCCCACTGTCACCATGCCCACGCTGTCCCCCATGCCCACGCTGTCCCCCATGCCCACGCTGTCCCCCATGCCCACGCTGTCCCCATGCCCACGCTGTCCCCATGCCCACGCTGTCCCCCATGCCCACGCTGTCCCCATGCCCACGCTGTCCCCATGTCCACGCTGTCCCCCATGTCCACGCTGTCCCCATGCCCACTGTCCCCATGTCCACGCTGTCCCCCATGTCCACGCTGTCCCCATGCCCACGCTGTCCCCCATGCCCACGCTGTACCCATGCCCACTGTCCCCATGCCCACGCTGTCCCCCATGCCCACGCTGTCCCCATGTCCACGCTGTCCCCCATGCCCACGCTGTCCCCATGCCCACTGTCCCCATGTCCACGCTGTCCCCCATGCCCACGCTGTCCCCATGTCCACGCTGTCCCCCATGCCCACGCTGTCCCCATGCCCACGCTGTCCCCCATGTCCACGCTGTCCCCATGCCCACGCTGTCCCCCATGCCCACGCTGTCCCCATGCCCACGCTGTCCCCATGCCCACGCTGTCCCCCATGCCCACGCTGTCCCCCATGCCCACGCTGTCCCCCATGCCCACGCTGTCCCCATGCCCACGCTGTCCCCCATGCCCACGCTGTCCCCATGCCCACGCTGTCCCCCATGCCCACGCTGTCCCCCATGCCCACGCTGTCCCCCATGCCCACGCTGTCCCCCCATGCCCACGCTGTCCCCATGCCCACGCTGTCCCCCATGCCCATGCTGTCCCCCCATGCCCACGCTGTCCCCCATGCCCACGCTGTCCCCCATGCCCACGCTGTTCCCATGTCCACGCTGTCCCCCATGTCCACGCTGTCCCCCATGCCCACGCTGTCCCCATGCCCACGCTGTCCCCCATGTCCACGCTGTCCCCCATGCCCACGCTGTCCCCATGCCCACGCTGTCCCCCATGCCCACGCTGTCCCCCATGCCCACGCTGTCCCCCATGCCCACGCTGTCCCCATGCCCACGCTGTCCCCATGCCCACGCTGTCCCCATGCCCACGCTGTCCCCCATGCCCACGCTGTCCCCCATGCCCACGCTGTCCCCATGCCCACGCTGTCCCCATGCCCACGCTGTCCCCCATGCCCACGCTGTCCCCCATGCCCACGCTGTGCCCTCATGAATCCGTGTTCCGCTCTGCAGCCAACGTGGTCCGTGTGAGCAGGTGCTCTCCTGCGCTCAGGATAAAGCCCTAACTCCCCACCAGGTGCTCTGAGGCTCTGACCACCGTCGGGTCCAGTTCTCTGGTCCCTCTGGCTCTCTGTGTCCCAGCCACACCGGCAGCCATCGCTCCCCCAGAGCCTCGGCCCTTTCTACGTCTGGGCCTCCTTCCTGCCCCTCCCCCACATGGGTCACCCTCCTGCCTCTCCCCTTTGCACACTGTCCTCTGCTTGTCCTCCGGGTCTCAGATTAAGCACCTTTAGTTCAAAAAAGTCTATTCTGTGACACATCCTCACGTCTCCTCCAACATTCCCTCCCTATGGTCATCACCATCGTGTGACATCATTAGCCAATCAACTAGCATAACCCATCAACTAGCATAACCAATCATTAGCATAACACATCGACTAGCATAACCCATCAACTAGCATAACCAATCATTAGCATAACCCATCAACTAGCATAACCAATCATTAGCATAACACATCAACTAGCATAACCCATCAACTAGCATAACCAATCATTAGCATAATACATCAACTAGCATAACCAACATTAGCATAACCCATCAACTAATATAACCAATCATTAGCATAACCCATCAACTAGCATAGCCAGTCAACTAGTATAACCAATCATTAGCATAACCCATTAACTAGCATAACCAATCATTAGCATAACCAATCATTAGCATAACCCATCAACTAGCATAACCAATCATTAGCATAACCCATCAACTAGCATAACCCATCAACTAGCATAACCCATCAACTAGCATAGCCAGTCAACTAGCATAACACATCAACTAGCATAACCCATCAACTAGCATAACCCATCATTAGCATAACCCATTGACTAGCATAACCCATCAACTAGCATAGCCCATCGACTAGCATAACCCATCCATAACCCATCGACTAGCATGTTGTGCTTCATGTTGGTCTTCCCTCCTAGCACCCGAGACCCCTGGGGCAGGAACCTGTTGGTCTTGGTCCGTTTGCATCCGCATCGTGGTGCCAGGCATGTACCTGAGCCAACCGTTTCCTCGGAGGAAAGATGAGGCCGGGATTTCTCCCGTGGGGTTGACGTTGGCCCCGGCACAAACCCTGCTGGTAGGAAGCCCTCTCCCTGAAGGCTTCCGAGTCCTTCTCTGGGAGAAAAGTCAGCCCAGCGGGACCCTCAGCCGCCCTAGGAAGCCAGTCAGGGGTCCACCACTCATGACAACAGAATAACCTCAACTCACGGACAGGAAGGAGCCAGCTACAGAGCACAGCAGGTCTCAGAGCACGCTCTCCTGTCTGGTTGCTGACGGCATCTTGTAAGTCTCCTTCTAACATAATGAGTAGCGTTTCTGGCTCTGCCTCAAAGGCTTTCACGCTGTAGCACAGAGGACCCTGCTTCGGGAAAGAGCCGCCTGGCCCTGAACACGCTGTGGACCTCCAGGCTCTGCACCTCCAGGCAGGTCAGAGCCTTCCCAACCCATCAGCCTTGGCATCTCCTGGTGGGTCCAGACCAACCCAGAGAGACGAGTCGGGCCAGGCCTGTGACCCCACCTTCAGGTTGAAGGGCCTGGTAAGATCCCAAGTGCCTTGTGAACCCACATTCTTAGACCGGAGATCCCCATTTCTTCAGAAATGCTACCTGATGGAGCAACGACAGAAGGCTCTTCACAGCGCAGACAAGTCGAGCCCACCCACCAGCAGGTGGCGCTGATGATCACCTGTAGAGTGTAGACGCAGGGGTCCTCAAACTTTTTAAACAGGGGGCCAGTTCACTGTCCCTCAGACCGTTGGAGGGCCGGACTATAGTTTCAAAAAACAACTATGAACAAATTCCTATGTGCACTGTGGGCCCGGGACAAGTCGGCTGCTAAGCAGGACAGGCAGCGGCACCTGGTGTGCCCGATAAATGTCCTCGGGGGGCCGCATGTGGCCCGCGGGCCGTAGTTTGAGGACGCCTGGTAGAGCATCGCCTTGGACTTTTCTCCACCAGGAGACTAAGGAATGGCCTCTAGGGATCTCAGGTACTTGATAAGAGAGACGCTATCATGTCTTAGACAGTCAAGGGTCAGGTTGATGAAGACACCCCACACACCCTGCAAGAGTCGGACCAAGATGCAAACAGTCTAGCTCCCAGAGATGCCAGGAGGTCTTCACATTTCTAATGCAAAGTCGTTTTAGGCAGTTATTAGGCAAACAGTCATTTCCAAAGAGTGAAATTAATGAGAATCGAGTGGGAAAAGGGGTGACTTCTCCCACATTTTGGTAGCATGTTCTCAGGTTCCTGATTCCTTGCCTTATTAAGACACACCTTCCCACAACCAGCGAAAGTAGGACTGGGCCCCGGGAGAGGATGCAGGTCACATGTGCACCGGGTCTTTCAGACCGAGTTGGCTGTTTATAATACCCAGGTACCCCAAGTTGCTCCGTTGAATGGACATACTTGCTAGTAGTTAGATGCTTGTTATAAATTACCTGGTTTTGTGCGAAGAACAGCAACCCTCTGTCCACAGTGGTCTGAACCGTCTGGCCGAAGGTGGGGAAGGGAGCGTGTGGCTGAGTTGGAACTCGAGCATAGCCTGTGCCTTCAAAGTAATTCTTGTCTGACTCCTCCTTCCTCCTGTCAACACCAACCAGCACAAGTGAGAACAGGGCAGCAAAGGGTGGTCCGCAAGCGTGTTTATTAGTAGGAGGTGCTGCTGTCTGGGGAATGGAGCCAACACATGCAATCTAGTCGTCAAGCTTCTTTAAAGAAGAGGAAACACCTTTAAAAGCTGAAACAGCCAGCATTTCTCTGGAGGTACTCTTACATCTTACTAGAGGCCTGGTGCATGAAATTCGTGCGGGGAGGCGGGGTGAGGAAAGGGTCCCTCAGCCCGGCCTGCACCCTCTCGCAATCCGGGACCCCTTGGGGGATGTCCGATTGCCGCGGGATGTAAACTGGCAGTCAGACATCCCTCTCGCAATCCGGGACTGCTGGCTCCTAACCATTCACCTGCCTGCCTGCCTGATCACCCTTAACCACTCTTCTTGCCTGCCTGATCGCCCCTAACTGCTAGCCTGCCTGCCTGATCACCCTTAACCACTCTTCTTGCCTGCCTGATCGCCCCTAACTGCTAGCCTGCCTGCCTGCCTGATCACCCCTAACCACTCTTCTTGCCTGCCTGATCGCCCCTAACTGCTAGCCTGCCTGCCTGATCACCCCTAACCGCCTCTGCCTCAGCCCCCACAGCGGCATCTTCCTCTGGAAGAATGTCCGAATGACGTCCGGAAGGTCATTCGGCTGTCCGATCTAATTAGCATATTACGCTTTTATTATTATAGATGATAATTAAACACCAGCTCAGTAAAGATAATATTCAGGAGTCCCTTTGGAAATATCTACTTAGGAAGAACTTGAAACGTACAAAAATTATTAACGTGAAATACAGTAATTTTATTCCGAATAATAAAAATTCAGTCTGTTAGGATTAGAACATCCCAAACCTTTTGACCAGAGGGAAGGAAGGTCAGGAGCTCCAGGCAGAACTTCCATTAGGCCCAGGTGTCAGTGTGCCCAGAAAGCCACAGTGTGCTTTGTGGGCCACTTTTTCCCGTTTACAGTTAATATATACTTCTGTGCCTAAATCAGGTACCATCCTACACGGAATGTTTTGTGGTAGGAGGCACCAAAAATGTAAGAAAAATTTACTTATTTTTAAATTGAGAAAACCTGATCAACCTAACATATTTCACAAATGGAGGAAAAACGTCTACCGGTTTTAGATTTTAGGGACGGCCTAGCATGGTGCACGCCAGCGTCCTTGAAGAACTGCTGGCCCAAAGCAGCCTGTGACATCAACAGCAAGTTACCCGTGTACAATACCTGCAAGTCACACAGATCACGGGGACCGAGACAACGCTCCGAGGCCTGGTTACCTTCGACAAGGCTCCACTTCGGTGGTGTTGAGGTTGAACGTTTCTCTGAAGTTGTACAAGCTCAGGACGTTCTCATTGAGGTCATCCAGCTCAATACAGCCTTTGTATGGAGGGAATCTGAGTCTTCGGGGGAGCTGAGGAGGACGAAACAGAAGTCTACTCACTGAGCAAAGGACAAGGATCAGGCTGGCCAAGAATAGTACGAACCTGGCACTTCTCACCACCAACAGAGCAACAGGAGCTAGGAAGGGGGACCCTGGAGCCAAATGCCCTGGCTTCACTGTTAGAACTGTATGACTTTGGGCAGGTTACCCCACCTCTGTCTCAGCTCCCTCACCGGAGAAGTGGGAATGATAACGATGCTTTTTAAATGAATATACTGAGCATATATCACTGTGCAAGGAAGTACTCGAGTGCTGGCTATTACCCCCGGGTGAGCTCCGAGAATACAGAGTTAAACCCATCTCCGTATAATTGGTAAGTGGGGACAAGAGGCCATCACACCAGATAACAAGGTCCATGCTCCACTCAGGGAAGCAGCACCTGCACTTACTGTGAAGTCAGGTGGGTAGCCCCCCACGTAGAACACCACGTTGTCAGGGTCCAGATTGAGGAGTGTGTTGCTGTTCCCACCATCTATGTCGTAGAACTGAGCTGTTTCTGGTTTATTGGATGTGGCTTTTCTGGTGTAATTAAGCCTTGCAAACTGGTAGATTCTGTTTAAAATTAAAGTAGATAGCAAGTTTATATAAAAATGTATGCACACGTGAAAAAAAAATCAAAGCCAAGATTCTAAAAGTGGGGTTCAGCAACACGTGCGATGGAAGTTTGGGGGCGGCAGTCAGCTGTTTAACAAGGAGCCGCGGTCTGCCGGCCGCGTACCTCTGGAACTTGACCCGGTCCATAACCGCCTCCTGAGTCTCACTCCTGGTCAAGGTCTGGTCCACCTGCAGCTCGGCCTCGCGGTCCCCCAGGTTGTAGACACACCTGAGCTGGCCGTCCACCACGGCCATGCCGATGTAGTCCCCGGAGGCCTGGGGCAGAAAGTCCACCTCAGAGCCCTGGACACACGCATGCTCTCAGCTCCCATCCCAGCGAGTGCATCTCCAATCACTCGTGGGTTCACACAGTGAGCCTTGGGGGCCGAACAAACGAGGCGCATCCTCGTGGGAGTGACACGACAGCACACCTCACATTGCTAACGCGCGAGCGGCCTTTGCTCGCGGTGTCGTGCACTCATGTCCTACACATGATGGTTCCATGAAGCCCTCATACTGCTGCCCTGGGCACACGGGAGAGGGGCTGACCTTTGGCCCCAGGTGTGCATGTGCTCACAGGTGCACACGTGTAAGGCCCCTAGCTCTGCGGCAGGTAACAATCCAGGTCTGACGGAGGCCCCGTGCACCGTTGAGGTGGCGGAGCCTGCTGGCACGCTGGCTGAATTTCCTCCGGCTGTGCCGATGGCACGGCCCAGCGGGGTCACAGCCCAGCGGGGTCACGGCCCAGCGGGGTCACGGCCCAGTGGGGTCACGCGCCCCAGAGCCCACATTCCTTTAAAAACAGGAGAAACGCCAACGCGGCACTCACGTCTCTGTTGCCGAGGTACATCACAAACATATTCTCTGTCCCTCCGTTCTCCACGGACTCGGGTCTTTGGAGAAACAAGGAGAGAGACGTGTACCCCTTCAGGTCGTCCAGGTCGCTCGGCAGCCGGACCTCCACGCCCGACTTCCCGTTGAACCTCATGGGGATGGCGACCTGCGAGGGCGGGACCGCGGCGTTAGCGCTGTTCCAGGGGGAAAGCGGGTGTGCAGAGCGGCAGCGCCTGGCTCCCCAGCTACTCCTTCTAGCACGAACCACCGCTCCCAAGCCGTCTGGTAAGGAACAAGGGGTGTGAGGCCTCCTCGCCCCACATGAAAAAGCACGAATGATCCAGACGTGGAAGCATGGAACAGACCGTTAAATGTCAGAGGGCAGGTGGGGGAGGGAGGTGGGGGGGAGAAGTCAACCAAAGACCTTGTGTGCACGTATGCATAACCCATGGACACAGACAACGGGGTGGTGAAGGCCTGGGCAGGGGGGCAGGGGGGCTAGAGGGGGCCGATGGGGGGGAAAAGGGTGAACAGGAGAAAGGCTGAGGGATCTGTGCTCCTGTGACAGAAAATTGCTGTCACCCACGTCCAGAACACGCCCGCGCGGCAGGAACTGTCCGTCCCTCCTGAATAAAGGTGACTCCACCTCGTTCCGTCACAGCGGGACGCAGGGCCTGGGCAGCATCGCACCAGCACATTCTGACCACAGAACCTGCCCCGAGCTCGCGTTTACCCAGCCCCGTCTGCAGATACTCGGGGGAAGAAGGCAGTCCGGTCCCCAACCCCCCCGACCATCAGCGATGACAGGAGGCAGCAATCAAGCAACCGAAGAGTCAGGGCAAGCAGGCAGCGGGCTCTCGGGGAAATAAACGCTCTGCTTCGGTGAACGTGGCGACTTCTCCGAGGAGGAGCTCTGGAGCCGCACGCGGGGCGCACCCACCTTGTTCGCCGCGTCCCTGGCCTGCTGGATCAGCTCCCGGATGTGGTCCACGCTGTCGGAGATGTTGCCCAGCGGTAACAGCTGCTGGTTGATGCTCTCGATCTTGCTCAGAAGATCAGGCAGCTTGTTGGTTAGCTTCTTCACTGTTGGTGAGATGAGGACACACACGGACGAGTGAGAGTTGAGAAGGCTAAACACAGATGCTCCTGGCGACAGCATTTGTTAAGGGGGGTGTTTGGGTCCCGAATGTCGAACCGGAGGACTCAGAGACCTTTTCTAAGCACGCCCGGGATTTTATTCTGCAGCCACATGTCAATCATCTTTCTCGACCACTTTAGGGAAAATGCATCTTGGTTTTCTAACCCTTAAGCTCAATCGTGATTCAGGGACCCCCTCATGAGTCATTACATCTATTATAAAAGGGGGGTCCACAACGGTGTGAAGGGTCCTGCCTGGTCCTCCTAACGAACAGAGCACCCGTATCTTTGAATGAGTTATTCGAAACTCACGTTTAATCTCTAAGATCACACTGTGTCAGGGAAGAACTTAAAGTGACCAGAGCACAGAATGAGGGGGACCGTGGGTCGCCTCCCTGGCCCCGGACGCCCGGCACCTGAGCTGTCCGCCTCGGTGAGCGCCTGGCTGAGGTCTTCGCCGCGGGCGCTCCCGTACGTGTCCTTAATCCTCCCCACGTCCTCCTGGATGGGGTGCAGCCCGCCCAGGACCGCGTCCGTGATGTCGTTGGCACTTCTGACCATGCTCCTGGCGCTGCTGATGGTGCCGTCGATGTCGTCTAACGCACAGAGACAGGGCGGGTGAGTGTCTGAGCCACCCAGCAGGGGGGGCCGGGCGCCGGGCGGGGGCTCAGGGCACGCGGACCTCTCGCCATCCCACGAAGGTCGTCGCGGAAGGTGGTGACATTGGTGTGCATCGCCCCCTTCTGGACTGTCATCGTTTTCAAAGTTTGCTGGAGGCTGTTCAGAGCCGGGCTGATTTCTGAAAGGAGAGGGAGCGCGAAGGCAGTCGTTCGGTGGGTTCTGACCCCGCGTGGTGCCAGTGGCCCGGAAGCAGCCGGTGTCTGCGCAGCGTGGAGCGGACCTGCATGTAAGGGCCCGGAGGCGCCACCGCTGTGCACTGGCACATGTTTATCGAGTGTCTGAGGGACTGTGAGGGACGAACAGCTGAACGCATAACGCAGACAGGACGCCTCTCAGTCTCAGAGCGAGAAAGGCAGGCAGTACCCCAGCCTTGTGCAAGCAAAGCACACACGTAGGCACTGCTCACTGCTGCTCATTTCCACACCGGGAAAGAGCCCCATCCAGAAAATCCTGTGCGGGGAACAGGCTCACAGACACCCCCGGGGGCAGAAAACAAAAGGGAAAAGGGAACAACGTGCTCAGCAGCCCAAGCCTGTTGGAACCCCGACCCTCGCTTCTTAGCGCACGTTTTGTGGGAGCACGTGACATGCCAGAACGTGTAATTCTTGGAATCTGCCCGGCAAACGATTACATGCCAACACAGGAGTTTGGGGACAGCGAGCCGGGTTAACTGAAAGGAAGTTTTCAAGGACAAAATCTGTAAGTAAGAAGCCCTCATGTTTCACAGTGGCAGTGGCTTTTGGTGCTTGTAATTGCTAAGATTTCAGGACGTAAGAAATGTTCTGGCAGCTCCCCAATGACCTGACACGAATGATCTTCACCTTAAACAAGAAACCAGGGTGTGGGAGAGGGGAGGGGCCCCTGGGGGCAGGGGGGACATCTGTAATACTTCCAACAAGGAAGATAAATTAAAAGGAAGACACCAGGCCCGCACACGCGTCTGTGCTGTGTGGTTCCCGGTGTCATGGCCACAGTAGGTTCCATTCAATCGCCCCAAGGCCAGGCCTGTCGCCCTCAGGGCTCACCTACGTCACGAGGCTCCGGTTCAGTCAGTTCACGGGGGACTGCTGGGCAGGAACACCAAGTCTACAGACCGACCACGCGTTTACCCACCTGCCCCGGCGCTGGGATCCAGGAGGGCCTTTCTCTCCTGGGTGCCTCTCCCACCCCCAGAGGAGTATCATCCAGCCCCGGTTGTACCCCGACTCCCCCTCGCCCCAATACCTCGCTGCAGCTTCCTCTGGGTCGTCTGGGCTTCGGCCAACAGCGCGTCGCTGTCGGAGCTCAGCGTTCTGGCTTTGGATGGAAGGTCTTCCTTGATCACCGTCTGAAAGCCAAGGTGAGTCGGCCTAAGCAGGCGGCACAGCTTAGGAAACCGGAGCCAGAGTCTCACCCTACCCGAAGCCCCACCTCTCATCTTTAAAGAACGAGTTTGATGGTGAAGAAGAGGTTTGAAAAGGCTGTTCCTTAAGAGAGAGATTTAGGGGTCTCGGCGGACACCGATGGCGTGGGGAAGCGGGCCACCTCGGTGACATGCTAATGACATACCTAGGACACCTGTCTCATGTGCTCACTGTCCAGTTCCCTCCTCAGTAACTGAGGACAGAGCTGAGCTGCTTTTAGGTTCAGTCTTTGGCAGATGAAAGCCTTCAACCTTCTAACAAGGCCTGTCTCTCCTTCTTTGATATTTAATAGCTTGTTCTAATAGCAAGTTCTAATTTAAAGTAATAGTTATATGTCAATCTATAACTATATCTGTATCTAGCTATATCTCTCTATATATTTACCTCTACCTCTCTCTACCTCTCTCATCTCTATCTCATCTCTATCTCATCTCTATTTCTATCTCTATCTCATCTCTCTCTATCTCATATCTATCTCATCTCTATCTCTATCTCATTTCTATGTCTATCTCTCTATCTCTATCTCTATCTCATCTCTATCTCTATCTCATTTCTATGTCTATCTCTCTATCTCTATCTCATCTCTCTCTATCTCATATCTATCTCATCTCTATCTCTATCTCATTTCTATGTCTATCTCTCTATCTCTATCTCTATCTCATCTCTATCTCTATCTCATTTCTATGTCTATCTCTCTATCTCTATCTCATCTCTCTCTATCTCATATCTATCTCATCTCTATCTCTATCTCATTTCTATGTCTATCTCTCTATCTCTATCTCTATCTCATCTCTATCTCTATCTCATTTCTATGTCTATCTCTCTATCTCTATCTCATCTCTCTCTATCTCTATATCTCATCTCTATCTCTATCTCATCTCTATCTCTATCTCTCTCATCTCTCCCTATCTCATATCTATCTCTATCTCATTTCTATGTCTATCTCTCTATCTCATCTCTATCTCTATCTCTCTCATCTCTCTCTATCTCATATCTATCTCTATCTCATTTCTATGTCTATCTCTCTATCTCATCTCTATCTCTATCTCATCTCTCTCTCTATCTCATATCTATCTCATCTCTATCTCTATCTCTATCTCATCTCTATCTCTATCTCATTTCTATGTCTATCTCTCTATCTCATCTCTATCTCTATCTCATCTCTCTCTCTATCTCATATCTATCTCATCTCTATCTCTATCTCTATCTCATCTCTATCTCTATCTCATTTCTATGTCTATCTCTCTATCTCATCTCTCTATCTCTATCTCTATCTCTATCTCATTTCTATGTCTATCTCTCTATCTCATCTCTCTATCTCTATCTCTATCTCTATCTCTATCTCATTTCTATGTCTATCTCTCTATCTCTATCCCATCTCTATCTCTATCTCTATCTCTATCTCTATCCCATCTCTATCTCTATCTCTATCTCTATCTCTATCCCATCTCTATCTCTATCTCTATCTCTATCTCTATCTCTATCTCTATCTCTATCTCTATCTCATCTCTCTCTCTCTATCCCTTGGTGCACAGGGAAGAAAATAGAAAGCCGTCATCTCAGAGGCGGGGGCACCTAGAGAAGGTGCCCGTGCAGGCAGGTGCCCACCTGGAGGGCAGACTCAGAGGCGCTGGCTGCCTTGTCAGCCGCGTCCTCGGCCGCCTTGATGGCGTTGAGGATGTTCTCGTAGGCGGTGGCCGCGTCCACAGCGCAGCGCACCAGCTCGTCGGCGCTGGCATTCCGCTGGATCCTGGAGGGAGTGTGGTGCTCAGCAGCGCCCCCTGCCCGACCCCCATGAACCTGCTAAGGGGACACCTGGGACCCGGGTCCTGCAGCTCTGTCCCCCCTCCCGCCCCGTCCCGCCCCCGCACCTGGGAACCAGCCCCTGTTGTAGGAGGGATTCGACCCGGGCCTGAGCCATCCTCCACCCTGTTCTGGAGGCCCAGCGGGGTTCCACGCCAGGCCCAGCAGGTCCTCACACCAGGGGGGTGGGGGGCCCACACTCACTCCTCCAGCTGCTTGGCCAGCTCCTGCAGGGCCTGTGCGTGGGCCTCCGCCCGTGCCACCAGCGCCGCGTTGCCGGCTGATGCGGAGAGCGCGCTGGCCTTGTCCCTGAGCTCCCGCCTCGCTTCGCTCACCGTGGCCGCCAGGTTGCTATAGTCCTGTTTCCCGTGAACAGACAGGCCGTTCAGCACGGAACGTGCGTGCATTCCTGAGCTCTGCCCTACACGCACGCTCCCACGGAGCCCCGGGAAGAAACCCGCGTCCGAAGCCCCTTCCCTGCCGGTAACCTTAGGCCGCTTAGCATTCGCCCATTTGAACGTTTCCCTTGCGTGGGGGGGGAGGGGGGCGGCCCGCGGGTGAGTGGTCACCGCGCCGTTACCGCTGGTGTAAAGTCCCACTAAACCAAAAGCACTTTTGTCTGATTGGCAAACAGCGATCATAGAACACATCTCCAAAGTGCCCGCTGGGCTAGGGAAGGCTGTCCACCCGGTATCCGTCCTCAGTGTTCTCTGCCAGCAGGGACGCCTGGCGTTTTAAAGTGCCGTCTCCGTGCTTTCAGTTATGAAAGCAGCATTTGCTCATCGCAGACAACACGAATGGACGAGGAAAACACGTCAGCCACCCCACCCCCCCCCGCCCGGGGGCACCCTCCTGGCATGGCGGCCTATTTCCTCCCCACGATGGCCCCGCCCTGGAGGGAGCGAGGCCGCCCGCCCAGCGCTTCCTGCCCTGTGACTTCGGTGGTTTTCGATTTTTCTGGAGAACCAGTGCTGCCTGCCTCACCTCCTGGCTCTTCTCCATCAGCTGCAGCAGGACGTTGGTCTGCAGTAAGGAGGAGTCGGCCGCGGCCAGCGACTTGGTGAACTCGCTCTGCAGGGCGTTCATCTCTCGCACTTGCCCCTGGAGAAGGAAAGGGTGTGGGCGGGAGCAGACTATGGACAGGCATGCTCCTGGGGACCAGAGCAGGAGCCACTTCAGTCAGATCGTGTCTGGGACGAAGACCGCCTCGACCCGGCAACGACAGAGGGAGGGACACCGATCTCCCTGCGGTGGGGCGCCGCCCCGGTTCCCTCGGCCAGGGAAACGGCAGTTACCATTCTGGCCGAGTCTCTACACCGGGCCTCTCGGGCACCGAGGAGGACGGCGAACTAGGCTCTGAGATGCGGAGGAGAACGAGGGATTTTAAAAAGCCATAGGTGTGTGTTCCTCACTCCTGTGTACGCACAAGAGCGGGCACAGCGAATGTGAATATTACATATAATTCACCAGTTCTTTGTAGGACTTGTTTTTAAAAAATATGTTTTTATTGATTTCAGAGAGGAAGGAAGGGGGAGAGAGAGAACCATGGACCGGCTGCCTCCTGCACGCCCCCCACTGGGGACCGAGCCCACAACGGGGCGTGTGTCCTGACCGGGAATCAACCCGTGACCTCCTGGTTCACAGGTCGACGCTCACCACTGAGCCACGCCAGCCGGGCACCAGGTTCTTTCTGGAATCAGTCCTTTGCTATTCTGTTCAGGTCTTCCTGTCCTTTCCTAACCTCACGCTTCTGTGGCCGGTTGCGCACAAACGCTCCCCACCGTAAACACGCACGACAGCATCTCGGTCACAGTCCTGCCCAGTCAGCTCCAGAACAGGCCTGTTTCACTAATTTCCTAAAAGCAGGTCATGGTTTAACATGCCCTGGCTGGTGATTGTGACAACGATGTTTACACATCTGACAGAAAGTTACTTAAAGCATATCATATATGTCCGACGGGCGTGGCTCAGGGTTTGAGTGTCACCCTCAGAACCAGGAGGTCATGGTTTGATTCCCGGTCAGGGCACGTGCCCAGGTTGCAGGCTCGATCCCCAGTGTGGGGCGTGCAGGAGGCAGCCAATCAATGATTCTCTCTCATCACTGATGTTTCTCTCTCTCTCTCTTTCTCTCTCTCTCTCTCTCGTTCTCCCGTCCTCTCTGAAATCAATAAAAATATGTTTTAAAAAACATATTATACACTTTGAATGAAAAACAGTATGAGCTTAGTTTCTCATCTACTCGGTAACGTTATTCCTTTAGGACTCTGGCAGCCGGGGTCGGGTGGGGTGGGGCGGGGTGGGGTGTGCTCTCCTTTCTCTGTGGTTTAAGTTCAGAATCTCTTCTGGCAACGGAGGAGTTTTGCATCTGATGCCTTCACGCCTCGTCCCTGTCTGACTAGACGCTCCCACGCAGGGAGGGGCACACGGACCGGGTGCACACGGCCCCAGGCTATGCCATTCAGTCCGCAGCAGAGCCGCCCCCTCCTCCTGTCCCGAGGGACCACGCCGATGCCGCCGGGACTCACCTGGATGGACTCCAGAGCCCGCTCGCTGTCCTGGTTGAGGCCGGTGGCCTTCCTGGCCTGGGCGGCCGCCTCCTGCAGTGCGGCCCGGAGGCCCGAGAGCCTGGCCTCGTAGTCGTGTAAGGAGGCCCGGATGCTCTGAGCGAGCCCACTGTGCTCCCCCGGGCGGGTGTCCAGCCAGCTCCGGACCCGGTGCAGCACTGAAACACACACCATGTTTCCCACTGAGGACACGCGCACGCGCTGCTGCGTTACAGAGGCCGCGGAGGAGAGCCGAGCTGCCAACCGTCACGGCCCTCCTCGAACGTGCGAGGGGACGGGAAAGGCACCGACATGCAGGCAGCACCTCTCTGGCGTCGTCCCCGTGGCCTCGCTAACATCTGTGATCATCACGTGAAAACAGGAGGGACTCATCCTCAGTTTCCCGCGAGGACACGGAGACTGGGGAACGAGGGGATGACCCGGGAGTGCATGCCGGCCCGCGGGGACCAGACGAGGTCTGCAGTCCTCAGCACGTGCCCCTCCTGCCTCGGGCCGGTCCTGGCAGGTAAAGGCCAGGCTAATTCCACATTTAAACAGCACAGACGCTGAAAGAAAGCTGCCTCTGGCTGTGGCTGTGATCAGTGAGCCAGGGATGACTTTACTTCCTGGAGAACGACCAACGGCGCTTGAAAAAATACGCGCCACACTGATATTTCTCCGTTTTCAGCGAACGAGGCATTTCCCCTAATTAAATGAAAACGTCAGGTATATCCCGTTTGTGTCTACTACATCCATTTCCCGTTTTTGCAATAATATGCTAATATCCGTTAGTAATTCAGACGTGACAGGGGTGGGGTGACCTTTCAAAAATGATATAACGAGAACGTTGGAGGAGGGAAGAATGAACATGCGGTAAAAATGGAACAAGGGCGTTTGTGTCTATGATCTGAGGAGGAGACCCCCTTTAAGCCTGATGGTAAGATGGTACCTTCACATCCTCTGAGGGGTGTGGACGGCCGCCCTCCACCCCAGGCTGCTCTAACGTGACAGACACAGAAACCACGCCCGCCGGCCCCCCTCCTCCCCCGCCCCCGCCCCCACCTGGGCCTGGGGACTCGATCTTGCACTTGGCACCTTGGATTTCAAACTGATCGGAATGGGCGGGTGTGGGAGTTGGGGAACGCCCTTACGGAGCTGCGCCTCTCTTTTCTCGGCCTCTGCGTCTCTCAGGTTCCTTCCGAAGTCGCGGCCCCTCAGCTCCTTCAGCATGCGCTGGGCTTCGGCCAGCTTCCTGGGGAACTCGCCGGGGGGCAGGGAGTGCCCTCCTGGGTCTGCCCCCGAGACCTGCCTCAGCAGGACTGGAAAACAGCAAGGAGTGTTAGGCTGGGGGTTCCGGACTCCGGCAGACGACTTACAACAGGTAGGTATTTTTAGGGTTCATATTCGTTTTTCGAACATTTTTAAATTGATTTTTAGAGAGAAGGGAAGGGAGAGGGATAGAGAGAAACATCAGTGAGAGAGAAACATTGTCCATCGGCTGCCTCCTGCACACCCCCCACTGAGGATCGAGCCCACAACTCGGGCGTGTGCCCCGACTGGTATTGAACTGTGACCTCCTGGTTCATAGGGCGACGCTCAGCCACTGAGCCACACTGGCCCGGCAACACTAGTTTTTTATCATCACTATAGGATCTTCCTCATAATGCTGAACTCTTAAAGGAAAATCTTCCGGAGTGCAAACACAGGCTGTGTGATGGGGAATGGCTAGCTGGACCGTCGGGCTGGGTCACTCCTTACTGTGCACATTTCGGATGACGTTTTTAATCTTCGTGTCCAGCTCTCTCGCGCTCTGGGCTGTCCGGTCAAGGTTGTGATAGAACGTTTGTGCTTTTCTGGAGTTTGCTTGAACCTACATGAAAAAATAAACGGACGAGCAACAAATTACGTTAATGGGGGGGTGGGGGTGAACTAACAACACTCTGAAAGTACAAACAAAAAGGTGATGTTAGTGACCTAACACGTTACCTTTTCTTGCAAAGTGTCAAGTTCACGATTCAGATGACTGAATTCTTCTTCCAAGCCAGCCACCTTGGAGCCTTGGTTTGAAATGGCAGAGCGGTAGTTGAGCAGCTGGTTCTGGAAGTCAAATACAGAGCGGATCTCACTTTAGAGGAGAAATCTGGGTTAAGTCCTATCAACTTGGTAGACCCGGTGATGGCATGAAAAGACTCATTTAGCAAGACCAGCGCTGGTTCCGCAGGAAAAAACATGGTTCTTTGAAATAGGCTGCATGAAGAACCTACTGTCTTTCTTTTTTAAATTTTTAAAAATATTTTCTTATTGATTTCAGAGAGGAAGTGGGGGAAGAGAGAGAGAGAGAGAGAGAGAGAGAGAGAGAGAGAGAGAGAGAAACATCAATGATTAGAGAGAATCACTGATCAGCTGCCTCCTGCATGTCCCCCACTGGGGATTGAGCCTGCAACCCAGGCATGTGCCCTGACCGGGAATCAAACCGTGACCTCCTGGTTCATAGGTAGACACTCAACCACGGAGCCACGCCAGCTGGGCAAGAACCTACTTTCTGATATGAATTGTGACACGGCTCTACAATAAAAATGGCAACGTTTAAAAAGTGGAAGGACAAGAGATACTTAATTTGAATGAATGACCTAACCTTATAGAAATGAGAGTGATCCCACTTGCCTGATGTATTAATTTCCAGATTCTACAATAAATTCAGCTGCTTTTAACCTACAGTGAACCTTATATTATAAAAGCAGGGCCCATGGCTACTTCACTGAAGGGACGCTCAGACGCAAAGACGGTGGAGCAACAGGGGACCCGGGCTAAGAGACGGACGCCCTCGTCTTACAAAGGAGGGAAAGGAAGCAGGGAAGGTGGGCGGCTGGTCCCTGCCAGGGCTGCGTAGCCCACAAGGTTCTCGGAAACGTCATCAAACATTTAAAGAAGAATTAACCACCATGTACACAAATCCGTGTTTGAGTCTTCTCAATGCGAGAAAAACAGCTCGGAAACACTCAGGGAGTCAGGCATGTCCCTTAGAAGTGCTGCTTTGTGTGTTTACCCATAAGTTCCATCAGTAAACACGTATGTACTCATGTGTTCTCAGTGAGGTAAGTCAGAAGGAAAAAGGCAAATGCTGTATGGCTCCACTTACAGGTGGACTCTAAAACACCAAACAGATAAAACAAAACAGAAAGGGCTCACGGGCACAGAGAACAAACCGATGACTGTTGGGGCGGGGTGGGGGGCGGGGTGGGGAGCGGGGTGGGAGAGGCGGAAAAAGTGAAGGGGAGTAAAGGTTAAAACCTTCCATTTATATTGCCTGGAGGGCGGGGTCAGTGGTTGGGCGTCGACCTATGAACCAGGAAGTCACGGTTCGATTCCCGGTCAGGGCACATGCCAGGGCTGCAGGCTCGATCCCCTGTGTGGCACATGTAGGAGGCAGCCGATCCATGATTCTCTCTCCTCACTGATGTTTCTCTCTCTATCTCTCTCTCTCCCTTCCTCTCTGAAATTAATAAAAAAAAATACATTTTTAAAAAACACACAACTACTTCCATTTATAGAATAAACTAGAGGCCCGGTGCACAATATTCATGCATGGGGGGGAGGGGTGTCCCCCAGCCCAGCCTGCACCCTTTCCAATCTGGGACATCCCTCTCACAGTCCAGGACTGCTGCCTCCTAACCGCCCGCCTCCCTGCCTGCCTGCCTGATCACCCCTAACCACTCCCCTGCCAGCCTGGTCACCCCTAACTGCCCTCCCCTGCCATCCTGGTTGCCCCTAACTGTCCTACCCTGCTGGCCATCTTTGACCACATGGGGGCGGCCATCTTGTGTGTTGGAGTGACAGTCAATTTGCATATCACCGCTTTATTACGGAATAAATACGTCCCAGGAAGTAACAGAGGGCACGGAGGAAACAGTCAGTGATGCTGTCACCGCTCTGTGGTGACGAGGTAACCAGACTCACGGTGGCGATCACTTCACCACGTCTCTGAATATGGAGTCGCTCGTCACCCACCTGACGCTACTACAACACTGCAGGGCAATGACCCCTCAGTGAGAAGGAGCCCGACCCCGTCGCGAGCAGAGGCAGGAGGGACACCGAGCCTCCTTTCCTGCGTGAGGACCGTCACTGACGAGCATCGGCCCGACCAGATCTCACGGGCCAGCGTCCGCCGGGCCCCGAATGCTCACCCGCAGGTCCTTGGTCTGGGTCTCCAGGAGCCCCATCTGCTGCCGCGTGCCGGCGCTGGCGCTCAGCCCCTGCAGCTGCGACTTGACGAGGCGGAGCTCGTCCTCCAGGGCGGCCAGGTCGTTCAGGAGGGTCACGACGCAGCTGTCACAGTCTGCGGGGCCACAACCAAAGGCAAGTGTTCTGCAGGCTGGGCCACAGGCGTGCAAACGGGGCCCGCGGGCTCCACAGCCCGTTAGCAGGCCCCGCATCAACAGGCCAACACCACAGCCCTAGGCCTCTGGGGGGACGCAGACCCTGATAAAACAGCCCTAGACCTCTGGGGGGACGCAGACTCTGAAAAAACAGCCCTAGGCCTCTGGGGGGACGCAGACTCTGAAAAAACAGCCCTAGACCTCTGGGGGGACGCAGACTCTGAAAAAACAGCCTTAGACCTCTGGGGGGACGCAGACTCTGAAAAAACAGCCCTAGACCTCTGGGGGGACGCAGACTCTGAAAAAACAGCCCTAGACCTCTGGGGGGACACAGACTCTGAAAAAAACAGCCCTAGACCTCTGGGGGGACACAGACTCTGAAAAAGGGAGGCCTCTAGGCAGGCTGCATCCTAGAAGGAAGTGGGGTGCGGGGTGAGGGTGGTAGAGGCACAAACGCCCGGTTAGGAGATATGGGAGCCTGGGACGTAAGGTGTCGTGTGGCGGCGAGAGTTAATGCTGCTCCATCGCTGGAAGAGTGGAGGTTTGCATCACAAGAAACAAATTTCTATGTAAGATGATGGATGTTAACTACACTCCTTGTGATAATTTCACTGTGTGTGTGTGTGTGTGTGTGCGCGCGCAGCAAGTCACTGTGTGGTACACCTCAAACCAGCACAACGCTGTGTTAATTCTATCACAATAAAACGGGAAAGAAAGAAACATGGCGAGTCTGGTAAACTGCTGTTTTATACGAGGGAACGACGTTTCGTTATCACTGCTGTTTGCCAGGCTGAGGTAAGAGACTTAGAAGGATCCCCCACAACCCTGAGGAGTCGACCCAGTTATTATGTCCGTTTTGCAAACGATGAAAGGGTGGCTTGGCGTCAGGTCACCTCCCAAGGTCACACAGCTGCCGACAGGCTGGACTGGACCTTAAATAGCCCTCCTGCCACCTCTCCCCTGCTGCTTCCCCAGACCGGTCACTGCGTCCCCTCCCGGCTGGGGCTCACTGCGTCCCCTCCCGGCTGGGGCTCACTGCGTCCCGTCCCGGCTGGGGCTCACTGCACCCCGTCCCGGCTGGGCCTCACTGCACCCCGTCCCAGCTGGGGCTCACTGCGTCCCGTCCTGGCTGGGGCTCACTGCACCCCGTCCCGGCTGGGGCTCACTGCACCCCGTCCCGGCTGGGGCTCACTGCGTCCTGGCTGGGGCTCACTGCATCCCCTCCCGGCTGGGGCTCACTGCACCCCGTCCCTGCTGGGGCTCACTGCATCCCGGCTGGGGCCCACGCATCTGGGGACAGAACGCCCAGCTGGGAGGGAGGGCACTCTCTTCACTCACCATCGCATTCCTCGCCTGGGCCGCCGTCCCTGGGCTCGTGGCTGAGGCAGTCTGAGGGGGTGGCCGAAGGAGACAGTGTCACTAGCGCACCCACCATCTGCTTTCTGACGCCGCTTCCCGGAGAGCTCGTGTGCAGGGTTCCGGTCTCCACACCCCCCGCCGCCGCTGGCTCTGCCCGCTCCCCCCCTCGCCCGCCGCCGCGTGGCCAGCTTTCCCGCCTCCCCGCCACCTCGCTGCAGGAACTTCTCCTTGGCCCCCGGTTTTATACTCGGTTTCTTCTCTATAAATATAATCTCTTCTTATAAATTAAACTCATCGTTAATGTGGCGCCCTCTTCAGTTGACAGCCTCCTATACACCTGCAGACATTCCTCCCAACCCCGTCCCAGGGCGTTCTGTGAACACAGGACGCAGCCCTGAGGCGTGGAAATGGCACTCGTCCAGGGGTGGGCAAACTTTTTGACTCGAGGGCCACAATGGGTTCTTAAACTGGACCGGAGGGCCGGAACAAAAGCATGGATGGAGTGTTTGTGTGAACTAATATAAATTCAAAGTAAAGGAGCGGAGGGGAGAGCAAGAGAACCGGATAGAACAGCCGGATCCGGCCCGCGGGCCGTAGTTTGCACACGGCTGTTCTAGACGGACAATGATCCATCGACTCTGCGTCCCCCTGGGAACAGTCCCGGGACCTGGTCAAATGCATGCGTCCAGGGTCTGGTCTGTAACTATCGCGTGAGAGACTGGACCTCGGGGTTTGCAAACGAAACGGAGGCTTGGAGAAGTCAGGTCACTTGGCCAAGGCCACACAGCTCTTGGCTGGCAGAGGCTGGATTTGACCTTAAATAGCCCTCCTCCCGCCGCCTCCCTGTCACCCTCTCTCAGGGGCCTTTTCCTGGAAATCAGACAAGGACGAGGGCGGCCTTCCCTCTTCTTCCACGTCCTTCCTAGGAACCAGGCTCGCTGCCAGTGGCCACCTCGTCCTCGGTAAGTAACCCACCCACAGACGCCCGCTCCGAGAACAGGTTGGTTTGGAGAAAGGGCACCTGACTGCTCCCCACACACAGAACGCGATGCGACCACAATTCACGAAACGGAGGTCTCAGCAAAGCCATGAGAACTGAGGCTGTTTGGCTGGAACTCGTGGACATGGACCAGGGTGGTGATTGCGGGGGGCAGGGGGGTGGGTGGAGGTGGAGGAGGGCATAGAGGGGGAAATTAAATAAAAATGTAAAAAATGAGATGGGAACAATTTACTTTTTTCGATCCCTGGTCAGGGTATATACAAGAAGCAACCAATGAATGTATAAATAAGTGGGTAAACAAATGGGTCTTTCTCTCTCTTCCTCTCTCTGTGAAATCAATACATTTTTTAAAAGCTGCCTTTAAAAACAATTTACTCACAGCAACCTACTGGACGTAAGTTACCCCCAAAGCAGCAGATGCCGCCTGAGCACCCCACCGGTTGCCGAAGTAAAGGGGCAGGTGTTAGCGGGGGCGCTACGCTTCCTGGAAATGTTGACTTGGGTTCCTCGCCGCTCCTCTGCACCGACCCGACACAGGCACGTCAGAGAGGCCTGCGTGGATCTTACCTCCGGTCAGGGGGTCACAGCTGCCCGAATGGCCATTGTTATCACAACTGCAAGGCTGGCAGCCGCCTCCCAGCTTCTGGGGATTCCCGAAGTATCCCGGCGCACACCTGTGCCAAGCGCAGAACCGGGGAGAAAGACAGAGCTCAGCATGGCTCTCTCCCACGTCCCGCTCCAGCCCGCCCGGGCTGGGCCCCATCGGAGGACGGCTGAGAGGGCCGGCTGGGTGTTCAGGAATGCGTGTCTCCGCACAGAGGAGCGATGGCTCAAACGAGAATGTGAGAACGGGGTGCAGGCGGAGACGGCTGCCTTCCTCCTTGACCCCCAGGAGGGAGAGCCCTCAGGGACCCCTATCGCTGGACGGCAGGTGAACAACATGCACAAGGAGCCAGACACGCTATTATCATGAATACTTCCTGACACGGGAAGGTATTACCAGTGAGTCCTCGCTGACACGGGAAGGTATTACCAGTTAGTACTCGCTGACACGGGAAGGTATTACCAGTGAGTCCTCGCTGACACGGGAAGGTATTACCACTGAGTCCTCGCTGACACGGGAAGGTATTACCAGTGAGTCCTCGCTGACACGGGAAGGTATTACCACTGAGTCCTCGCTGACACGGGAAGGTTATTACCAGTGAGTCCTCGCTGACACGGGAAGGTATTACCAGTGAGTCCTCGCTGACACGGGAAGGTATTACCACTGAGTCCTCGCTGACACGGGACGGTATTACCAGTGAGTCCTCGCTGACACGGGAAGGTATTACCACTGAGTCCTCGCTGACACGGGAAGGTATTACCACTGAGTCCTCGCTGACACGGGAAGGTATTACCAGTGAGTCCTCGCTGACACGGGAAGGTATTACCACTGAGTCCTCGCTGACACGGGAAGGTATTACCACTGAGTCCTCGCTGACACGGGAAGGTATTACCACTGAGTCCTCGCTGACACGGGATGGTATTACCAGTGAGTCCTCGCTGACACGGGAAGGTATTACCACTGAGTCCTCGCTGACACGGGAAGGTTATTACCAGTGAGTACTAACTGACACGGGAAGGCATTACCAGTGAGTACTCGCTGACACGGGAAGGTATTACCAGTGAGTCCTCGCTGACACGGGAAGGTATTACCAGTGAGTACTCGCTGACACGGGAAGGTATTACCAGTGAGTCCTCGCTGACACGGGAAGGTATTACCAGTGAGTCCTCGCTGACACGGGAAGGTATTACCACTGAGTCCTCGCTGACACGGGAAGGTATTACCACTGAGTCCTCGCTGACACGGGAAGGTATTACCAGTGAGTCCTCGCTGACACGGGAAGGTATTACCAGTGAGTCCTCGCTGACACGGGAAGGTATTACCACTGAGTCCTTGCTGACACGGGAAGGTATTACCACTGAGTACTAACTGACACGGGAAGGTATTACCACTGAGTCCTCGCTGACACGGGAGGGTATTACCACTGAGTCCTCGCTGACACGGGAAGGTATTACCACTGAGTCCTCGCTGACACGGGAAGGTATTACCACTGAGTCCTCGCTGACACGGGAGGGTATTACCACTGAGTCCTTGCTGACACGGGAAGGTATTACCACTGAGTCCTCGCTGACACGGGAGGGTATTACCACTGAGTCCTCGCTGACACGGGAAGGTATTACCACTGAGTCCTCGCTGACAAGGGAAGGTATTACCAATGAGTACTAACTGACATGGGAGGGTATTACCAGTGAGTCCTCGCTGACACGGGAAGGTATTACCACTGAGTACTAACTGACACGGGAGGGTATTACCAGTGAGTCCTCGCTGACACGGGAAGGTATTACCACTGAGTACTAACTGACATGGGAAAGTATTACCACTGAGTCCTCACTGACACGGGAGGGTATTACCACTGAGTCCTCGCTGACACGGGAAGGTATTACCAGTGAGTCCTCGCTGACACGGGAAGGTATTACCAGTGAGTCCTCGCTGACACGGGAGGGTATTACCAGTGAGTCCTCGCTGACACAGGGAGGTATTACCACTGAGTACTAACTGACATGGGAAGGTATTACCAGTTAGTACTCGCTGACACGGGAAGGTATTACCAGTGAGTCCTCGCTGACACGGGAGGGTATTACCAGTGAGTCCTCGCTGACACAGGGAGGTATTACCACTGAGTACTAACTGACATGGGAAGGTATTACCAGTGAGTCCTCGCTGACACGGGAAGGTATTATCAGTTAGTACTCGCTGACACGGGAAGGTATTACCACTGAGTACTAACTGACATGGGAAGGTATTACCACTGAGTCCTCACTGACACGGGAGGGTATTACCACTGAGTCCTCGCTGACACGGGAAGGTATTACCACTGAGTCCTCGCTGACACGGGAAGGTATTACCACTGAGTCCTCGCTGACACGGGAAGGTATTACCACTGAGTACTAACTGACACGGGAAGGTATTACCACTGAGTCCTCGCTGACACGGGAAGGTATTACCACTGAGTCCTCGCTGACACGGGAGGGTATTACCAGTGAGTACTCGCTTACACGGGAAGGTATTACCAGTGAGTCCTCGCTGACATGGGAGGGTATTACCACTGAGTCCTCGCTGACACGGGAAGGTACTGCTAACATACTATTAGATGAGAAAACAAGTCAAAACAGAAAGGAAAAGAGGGATCTACGAGTGCTTTCAAGAAAGCCTGTGCCTGCAGAAAGGCTGTGAGCACAGACAACAGCTCTTCTCCGTGGTTTTCTGAGGGAGGATGGACGTGAGGAGGACTATCAGACGCTGGGTGTGGACACAGGGCCAGGGAGGGTGTGGTGGGCCTTCTCGGTTCCCTGCTCACCCGCATTACATCACTTTTATAATAAACTAGAGGCCCGGTGCACGGAATTCGTGCACAGCGGGGGGGGGGGGGATGTTTCCCTTAGCCCAGCCTGCACCCTTTCCGATTCAGGACCCCTCGGCTCCTAACCGCCTCTGCCTGCCAACCTGATGGCCCCTAACTGCCCCTGCTGCTGGCCTGGTCACCCCCAACTGTCCCCCCTGCTTGCCTGGTCACCCCCAACTGCCCACCCCACCACCAACCTGCTCACCCCCAACTGCTCCCCCCCCGCCAGCCTGGTTGTCCCTCACTAACCCCCCTGCCAGCCTGGTCGCCCCTCACTAACCCCCCGCCAGCCTGGTCACCCCTCTCAGCCTGTTCAGTCGCCCGTCCGGTTGTTTCGGAGGTGACAGCCCTGGCTCTTTATGTACACTACAGACACGCAGTGACTTCACGATAAAGTCACTATAAAGTTAAAAGCACGGTGTCCGTATGATGCGGTGGTTACTCGGTTACTTTTCCAAATATGTGTGCACTCTCATCCCAGCCAGCTTGTAAGTGCCTTCCACTGCCCTCCCAGTACTCGGCCGTGCCCTGCGGGTAGTAGCTAACCCTAAAGTACTGCGTGGGGATGTAGAGGTGCGTGTGCGTGTGCGTGTGCGTGTGCGCGTAGGAGTGTCTAGGGCTGTGGGGATGTAGAGGAGCGTGTGTGTGTGCATGTGTGTGTAGGAGTGTCTAGGGCTGTGGGGATGTGTGTGCATGTCGGAGTATGTAGAGCTTGTGTGTGTGTACAGGCAAGTAGGGATGTGTGTGGGGTAGGGTGTGCATATGGAGGGGGGATGTAGGGATGGGTGTGGGAGGAGGATGCAGGGATGTGGAGGGGAAGAGGTATATGGGAAGACGTATGCAGGGGTGTGCAGGGGGAAGGAGCATAGGGTGCCTGTGAGGGAGCACGTAGGACTATGGCATACTGGACCCAATTCTCACGTCTCTAACCCCGTACACACAGGAGAGGGAGGGAGTTAATGGTGTGTTAAGTGAGCGTCTAGTATTTTCCCAAGACCTTTTTCCAGCCTCAGGGAAACCACAGCCCCACCCAGCTCCGAGCTGGGCCTGGGCAGAGCCCCGCCCACAGCCGGGTGCCTGCAGGGCCCCCCCGTCCCCAGCAGGGTCCCCCCACCTGCTGGGCCCCCCCACCTGCTGGGCCCCCCCACCTGCTGGGCCCCCCCGCTGCAGGGTCCCCCCACCTGCTGGGCCCCCCCGCTGCAGGGTCCCCCCACCTGCTGGGCCCCCCCGCTGCAGGGTCCCCCCACCTGCTGGGCCCCCCCGCTGCAGGGTCCCCCCACCTGCAGGTCCCCCCCACCTGCAGGGCCCCCCCACCTGCAGGCCCCCCCACCTGCAGGGCCCCCCATCTGTAGGGGCTCCCCACCTGCAGGGCCCCCTCTTGCAGGTCTCCCGCCTCCAGGCCCCCCCCACCTGCAGGGCCCCCCCACCTGCTGGGCCCCACCACCTGCAGGGCCCACCCCACCTGCAGGCTGGGGGAGGGGGCAGAGGCAGCACCCACCTTTCGCACTGCGCTCCCGCGTAGCCAGGTTTGCAGGAACACTGCACGCTGCTCCCTGTCACAACGCAGCCCGTGGCGAAGCTTGAAGGAGACAGAACAAAGGCCGGTGAGAATGGCATCGATGGGCTTTGGGCTCATTATTTTAGGAGCCGCCTTGCGTGCAGCGACACGGGGACCAAGGGGCTGCTGCTTTGCTGAAGAGCGTGTCTCCCACGGGACCTGCAGCGATCATGAGGGATTAGCTCAGCCGCCATCGGGCACATTTCGGTGAACAGGGACCAAAGGTGTTTGTTTTGCTGTTTTGGGCCTGAATTCCTTCCCCCAAGACGAGCAGAGCAGCGCTCTGTGGCCGAGACGATTACAACAGCATTTCCCAGAAACGAGGCAGGCATCAGACAAGTCTGGGCAGAAAGGACAGATTCTGGTTCTTTAGGAAAACTTCTCCATGTGTATTCTCGTTCTTCTGCATCAGCACACGGCCTTCTGGGAGAAAGCGGGGGAGGGGCCGGCCCGGAACCCCGGGGACCGAGGCAGGCGCGTGGCCCGAAGTTGTGGGATTCTGATTTCCCTTCTTTTAGTTCTAAACTGGCGGACATTTGAGAAGCTTTTTAAAACGTGTCTATATTTTCTTGATTTCTGAGCGGAAAGGAGAGGAGGAGAGAGAGAAACATCAATGATGAGAGAGAATCACTGATCAGCTGCCTCCTGCACACCCCCCCACTGGGGATTGAGCCCCCCACCCTGGCCTTTGCCCTGACCGGGAATTGAACCATGACCTCCTGGTTCATATGTCAACATTCAACCACTGAGCCACGCTGGTTGAGCTGAAAAGCTTAAAAAAAAAAAAAAAAAGTGAAAAGATCATGAAAAACCCCCTTGTGAAATGTCTATCCTTGTGCTTTGAACGTTCTGCTGTGTAAATCTGAGGGTAATGACTCCATCTGCCATTTTCTGGTAAAAAAAATAATCTATAAAAATAAAAGAGTAATATGCTAATTAGACCGGATAGCCAAACGACCTTCCGGACGTCCTTCCAGATGACCTTCCGGATGAAGCCTCGTCTATGAGGGCCGAGCCGCTTGCACAGATTTTGCGCATCGGGCCTCCAGCAATAATAATAAAACTCTTCTTTGGGAACCTGTCTCGGCTGGGCAGTGAGAGTCACAGCTCCCAGGGGCAGTCAGACATCCGCAGCGGCACCCGTCCTGCTGGAAGGAGAGTGGACGGGGCCGGCCGTCGGCGCTGAGGCCTGCGTGTGCCTCCCGCTGCAGGAGCCGCAGCCTGATGGGCCCATGCACTCACAGAAGATGAAAGCTTCCTCCACCGCCTGGGAACCCGCTGCCTCCACCCCTCCAGCCTCTCCTCCAACACGTCTGGGCGGAGCGGTGCGGGGGGGTGGGAGGAGGGGGACGGATCTCCCTGCTGCTCAGCAGCTGGACCGGGCAGGCTCAGGGAGCACGCAGGCCTCAGGCAGCCATGCCGGGAGCCTTCCCACAGGAAAGGCACCGGGGCCAGCGGCTTCCCTGCGGTGAAGACGGGGCTGGCTCTCTGCTACTCGGCAGATACCCTCAGCCTGGGGTCCACACGGTCCCAGGGCCTGGGCCTGCTGGTCCTTTATCTGTACCTTCCTGATCTACTTTGAATTAACAATATTGCTGTTGATTTCAGAGAGGGAGGGAGAGAGAGAAAGATAAGAGAGAGAGAGAGAGAGAGAGAGAAGATAAGAAAGAGAGAGAGAGAAGATAAGAGAGAGAGAGAGAGAGAAGATAAGAGAGAGAGAGAGAGAGAAGATAAGAGAGAGAGAGAGAGAAGATAAGAGAGAGAGAAATAAGATCCGAAGCAGGGAGGCATGGAACGACGGACACACCTCCGTGTGGGGTTGGCGGGACGAGAGGAGAAACCAAAGAACTCACATACTCACAGGCACAGCCCATGAGCACAGACAATGGGGTGGTGAGGACCGGGGGGACAGAGGTTGGGAGGAGGTGGGTAGAAAAGGGGGGGAATGGGAGACATCTGTAATCTTATCAACAATAAAAACGTATTTAAAAGATAAAGGTTTTGAAAAAACTGTAAAATGATGAGAGAGAATCATGGATGGGCTGCCTCCTGCATGGCCCACACTGGGCATCCAACCGGCAACCCGGGCCTGTGCCCTGACCAGGAATTGAACCCTGACCTCCTGGTTCACAGGTCGACGCTCAATCCCTGAGCCTCAGAGGGGGGCTCTTCCTGATCTTATTGCTTCTCTTAGTAACTGTTCTAGTTTTCCATGGACCCACAGTGGACACGCACCGTGAGCAAGAATGTGACCAGGCGCCCAGCGGCTTTCTGCCTACATAACCCCGGGCCACGGCGGATACGAGTGACAGCCCAGAGCAACCACGCTGAGGGTGGGACGGTCCTGTGGCTTCCATGCCACGCGGGTAAAATCCCAACGCCTCCCTCCAGCGTGCCTGAACCCCACCCGCCAGCCGCGTCTCCTTGCCCCTCCCCCCCACACCCACTGCAGCCACTGCTACCCTTTCCCTGCCCACAGACACATCCCTGTTCTCTCCCTGCCTGGAACCCGCGTTGCTAAGATACGGTCGTGGTTACTCCAGCTCTGCACTCACTGGTCCCTGCCCTCTGACTCCAGAAAAAAACCCTCCTAGCCCCCTCTCTGAAGGCCTGCGCCTCACCACCAGCCGCACCCTCTCACACACTTGTGCGTGTTTACCGAGCGCGACAACTCCCCCCGCACCCTCTCCGGGTACAGCTGCGTGAGAGCTCTGTGTGGGTCTCCTCCACTGCAGGTCCCCCAGCACCTAGACAAGGCACTGGGTGCTCAAGAAATACCGTGCAGCCCCACTGTGGGGCTCCGGGGATAGAGTGTCGGCCTGTGGACTGAAGGGTCCCAGGTTCCATTCCGGTCAAGGGCACAGGCCCAGGTTGTGGGCTCAACCCCCAGGAGGGGGCATGTTGGAGGTGGCTGATCAATGACTCTCTCTCATCATGGATGTTTCTCTCTCCCTCTCCCTTCCTCTCTGAAATCAATAAAAATAGCTATCTATATAAAAGCCTAAGCGACCTTTACGACTGGACGACTGGCCGGTGCTATGATGCGCACTGACCACCAGGGGGCAGACGCTCATGCAGGAGCTACCCCTGGTGGTCAGTGCGCTCCCACAGCCAACGTCCCGCGGCCCCTCCCCCCCGCCAGCCTCCCCGATCGCCGGCCAGGTGGAGGGAGCTCACCGTGTAGGAATTCGTGCACTGGGCCTCCGGTAAGTAAGTAAGTAAGTAAATAAATAATTACGTGTCAGTGGCTGAACAAACAGAAAGGAGAGGAAAAGGAAAAACCCCGACCCCGAGTGTGCGCTCACAGAGATGCTGTTTGTTCTCTGTTTTGCGCGTTTTGTTTGTTCTTCTTTTACACGACTGCTTTGTTGGGAGACTTCACTGAGCACGCAGCGGCCCAGGTCACTTACCATCACTGGCCGTCAGTGTCGCCACAGGACTGCGCCATCACCACACTCAGCGGCAGAGCCTTTCCATCCCTCCAAGCGGCACCGCGTCCCCCTCCCCCCAGCCTCTCCCCCCAGCACCCCTGTCCCTGTGGACGATGGCAAGCACCGGTACCTGTTGGTGTGCGGGCACGGGCAGGCGCTGCAGGGCCCCTGGATGGCGTTGCCGTAGTAACCGTCCTGGCAGCGCTCGCAGTGCTCCCCGGCCGTGTGGTGCTGGCAGTTCTGGGGACAGACACACGGCACGGTTAATCGATCACACAGGGGCTGTGGAGGCCACGCCACCCTCCTCGCTCACGACGTAACCCGTCCTCGGTCTCCGCAGGGTGCTGGCGCTGGCACTAACTCCGTGTTCCAGTCTGTCCGTCACGTTGGTGCTGGAAAGGGCCTGCGTGCCCTTCCACCCGCCACGTGGGGCTTGGAGCTGGGGTGAGGTGGGGAGACCAGCTGGTTCAGGCCCCCTGCGTAGCTGCGGGCTCTCGACTAAGTTCCGTCCCTCCCTGAGCCTCAGCGCGTTCCACAAATCAACTTACTGCTGCGTGATATACATACAATTCCCGTTTTCTTAAAAGGTGCAGCTAGAATAATACCCGCTTTCCAAGCTTGCTGGGAGGATTTCTAAAATACAATAGAGCTGCCCAACTGGTGTGGCTCAGTGGTTGAGCATTATTGACCTATGAACCAGGAGGTCAGGGTTCGATTCCCAGTCAGGGCACATGCCCAGGTTGCAGGCTTGATCCCCGGTGTGGGGTGTACAGGAGGCAGCTAATCAATGATTCTCTCTCATCATTGATGTTTCTCTCTCTCCCCCTCTCCCTTCCTCTCTGACATCAATAAAAATGGATATTAAAAAAATGGAAGTACAACAGAGGGGAAAGTGTAATAGGGCCTCAGTGAATGCAAATGCCTCCCCTCTGCCCCTTGGAAAGGCTTCTAGGAAAATGTACTTGCTTTGGCTTCATAACTCGCAAAGATTTACTGAGGAGCAATAAAACGGAGGAAGTTTCTAACACACGACATTTGTTAAAACAAAAGGTGCATCGCTATCTGGAGGAAGCACTCAGTGTAGCTCCAATGTCTCAAAGAAGCATGACGCTAATTTCATCTGTGTGTGCGTGTGCGTGCGTGCGTGTGCATGTGTATCTGTTTTCATGTAAAAGGCAGCGTCTAATGAAGGCTGTTCTTCTGCCAAGCGCTGGAATGACACGGCTGTGTGACCGGGCAGCCCACCGAGGCCGCTGAGCGTGGTCCGCTCTGCGCAGTGCGTGGGGGTCCAGCCCAGTATAACCCTCCTAGTTTCGTTCTAGAAATAAGACCTCGACGCACAAAGACAGCCTGGCGGACGCTTCTCACGGTGGGCGTTGGGTAATTTGGAGCTACGCTGTCAGACAGCCTGGAATAAGTACAATTTACAACTTTTGCTCATGGCCCTAGCCGGTGTGGCTCAGTGGATAGAGCATTGGCCAGCGGACTGAAGGGTCCGGGGTTTGCTTCCCATCAAAGGCACGGACCTCGGTTGCAGGTTCCCAGGCCCTCGGGGTGTATGCAGGAGGCAACCAATCGATGTGTCTCTCTCACACCGACGTTTCTCTCTGTCTCTCCCTCTCCATTCTTTCTAAAAATCAATAAAAAAAATCCTCAGTTGAGGATTAACCAAAATAAAAAATAAACAGAACATTTGCTTATCTTCTTCACCTGTGTAGGCAGAGGGGCGCTGAGTAGGAAGCGTCATGGTGTGAGTCGTACAGTAATCTCTGAGGTCGGGGTGGGAAAAGCCAGGTGTCCCCCCTCAGTGGGAGCGGCCTCCGACCACACAGGCCTCCCCTTCACAAACCTTAAATCACCGAGCCACACAGCCCACTGAGGTGCTATCAGACTTTCCCCGCCTCTTCCCAGATGTAAGACTTCAAAGACGCCAGGGACCAGTGAGCATATCAGAGAACGAGGGGGTCTCTACCGAGGCCGCTGCTCACACGTCAACATCCGATCCTCACCGAAGCCCACCCCTGTCCTGACCGCCCCTCCTTCCCAAGGTCCCGCCCTGTGGGGTTCCCGCAGCACGGATGCTGGGAACCAACGCACCGCAGTGTGGGACCCACAGCGTTCAGGGGTGTCAGTGAGGCGCTGAGCACTGTCCCCTCTGCTTTGCCCGGTGGCCCCGACTCCCTCAGAAAACACCCCTCTTTTGAATTCATTATTTTCTTTTCCACGTTAGTTCCCTTCTTTTATAACTCCCAATGACAATTTAAAATATATACATATTGATTGATTTCAGAGAGGACAGGAGAGGGAGAGAGAGACAGAAACATCAAGGATGAGAGAGAATCATGGATCGACTACCTCCTGCACGACTGGGATGGAGCCCACAACCTGGGCACGTGCCCTGACCAGGAACTGAACCGTGACCTCCTGGCTCATGGGTTGACGCTCACCACTGGGCCACCCCGGTCGGGCCCAAATGACAGTGGTGAAGGAGACGTGCCTGAACGGATGGGTTTTAATCCTGCAACCATTCGCTCCGACTGAAAACCCTTGAGGAACAGGAACAGAGGAGCAAGCCCCGCAGAGGTCATCTGTGGGCTGCTAGAACCCCGAGTGCCAGGCCTCTCCGGGCGGGGCAGGGTTCCGGGAGGGCTCAGCGCGGCGTGAGTCCCGTGAGCAGCCAACACAGCCCTCGCCCTCGGCTGAGAGCATCTGGCCTCGACTCTGTCCTGCGAACCTGAGGCAGCAGCCTGTCAGACACCCCGTGTCTCTGCGAGTCAGCGAATGTGAGTGAACGAACGACCCACATCCACGCCCACGCCCTGGGCTGCCGCGCTCCACCGGACACTGACATCGCGGGGCGTGTACTCTACGCTCGGCGACGCTGGCACAGGGATGCAGAGATGGGCTGGTGCCCGTCTCGGGTAGTAGGGCCCTGTGAGTAGACACACTCAGTGCACGGGAAAAGTGTGACGGCAAAGGCGTGCCGGCATCCACGAGGCAGGGAGCCTCGGGAAGGGCCTCTGGGCGACGACGCCTCCTGCACGGAGGGGAGGAGAGGAGAGGAGAGGAGGACAGGGTGGGAGGTGAGGGACGCATTCCCGGTACAGGGACCAGTGCACAGACCCTCGGCCTGCAGGAGCGGAGCTGCATGTGTGGGTCACGTGAGGCGACTGGCACTCTGGAGGGTGAAGGGCAAGGGGGGTGGGATGCACTGGAGAGTGTATGTACATGCTTGTGAGTGTGTACGTGTGTCAGAGTGTGTGCGCATATGAGTGCGCATGCGTGTATCTCAATGTGTGCACATGCATGTGAATGAATGTGCCGTGCATGTGTGCACATACATGTGCATTCGTGTACATGCGTTCATGTGTATACACGTGCACAGGAGTGACGTGTGTGCACATGCATGGGTGTGCGCATGCATGTGTGTGTGCGAGTGTGCACATGAGAGTGCGTATACACGTGTGCATGTGTGTATACATGTGATTGTATGTGCATGCGTGTGTGCGCCCACACATTCTGCACTAGACAGTAAGCCGTGAGAGTGGGGGTTATGTCAGGGCTTTAACCTTAGCACTGAGCTCGGCCCCGCCCACAGGGGCGAATGCTGGGGCAGGGTTTCCTGAATGAATGCTTCTGAGGCCGCAGGAGCGTTAGGGACACGCGAAGACAGGGCCACAAAGAAAGGGGACGGGAAGGGAGGTCCTGTTTGGCGAAACGTGTGAATGACGCCTCTCACTAGTGACCTCTCCCCAGGTGAAGGGTCGACGGAGAAAACGCCCTTTGCTTCGGCGGCTTTTATGAGGCAGCCTCAACATCTCGCAGCAGTTCAGAAACAAGATAAACGCTTACACTCCATGAAGGCACCTACCCGTGTTACACACACACACCATCCACATAAGCGATTAGACAGGAGCTGGGAAGGGGTCTTTTCCAACGTCTTTATTTTTTTGAGCCCAAAGTGAAAGTCCTTGCCTGTTCTCTCCGGCTCTTTACAGCCCCGCCCCTTCCTGCAGGGGAAGCCGTCCTGGGACTCAGTGACTCGGCTCAGAGGCTCAGACGGCTGGGAGTTCACACGGCTGAGTCGCACCCCCAGCCGGAAGGAGATCCCTGCCAGACAACGCCTCTCCACAACGCACAGCCTCGGGGGCTCTGTCCTGCAGGTTCTCTCTCCCTCTCTCCCTCTCTCTCTCCCTCTCTCCCTCTCTCTCCCCCTCTCTCCCTCTCTCCCTCTCTCTCTCCCTCTCTCCCTCTCCCCCGCTCTCCCCCTCCGTGGAACTGTCTACTCTCCTTCTAACTGGGGTGGTGGTGGTGGGGGGGTCGGTTCCCAGGGAGAGGAACTCCGATGAAGAGAAGTCAGCAGAATAAAAGGGTACAGGGAAAGGTCCCTGGAAATCTACTGTCTACGGGAGAACTCTAAGATATTCCAGAGGCTGTTTTCCGTGGAGGGACCACGGACAGCAGGGACACTCGCCCGTGCTCCCCCTGCGCCCACTCGCGTCCGCCTGGAGGGCTGTGCTGACTCACATCTCCTTCTCCCCGGCCTCCTGCCTGTGCCGCTTCTCTGCGGGCCACCGCACGCCCCCACAGCCTCCTGACGCCCCAATCAAACAGGAGCCCCCGGGAAGTCTCCGATGTATGAGGTCCTCGTAGGAGTTAAGTCCAGGACCCTCCCATCCATATCATTTAATGGCCCGGCCGGCGTGGCTCAGTGGTTGAGCGTGGACCTGTGGACCAGGAGGTCACGGTTCGATTCCAGGTCAGGGCACGTGCCTGGGTTGCAGGCTTGATCCCCAGTGTGGGACGTGCAGGAGGCAGCAGATCAATGATTTCTTCTCATCACTGATGTTTCCTTTTAAGTCCTATTGTTGAACGTATTACAGATGTCCCCTTTGCCCCACTGACCCCTTCTGGCCTGTCCCTGCCCCAGGCCCTCACCACCCTATCGTCTGTGCCCATGAGTTATGCATACGTGCACACGAATTCTCTGGTTGACCTCTTCTGTCCCTCTCTCCCCCTCCCTTCCTCTCTGAAATCCATAAAGCTATATTTAAAAGTCACTTAACGAAGCAGAGGTTTAGGAGCTAAGGTGTAAACTGACCGTGCCGATGGGTGCTCTGGTGGCCCGAATAAAGTGGAGGAGGCTGAGGGGTAAGGGCCTTCGGACTCATCTCTCGGGCCTCCTGCACGTGCACAGCCCCTCTGAGGGGTGTAGGATGTGACAGTGGATGTCCCAGGCCTGGCGGGTGGGGGGGGGGGGGTAAGGACAACGCAGACCGCCCGCTGGCAGCGTCCCAGCGCCCGTGTACTCACGATGCACGTCCCAGAGCCGTCCTGGCACCGAGTCGAGTGTCCGTTGCACTTGCAGGGCACACACCGCCCGGGGTGCAAGCCTTCGTCGTCCCGATAGTATCCGGGGCTGCAGCCCTGTTTTTCAAACAAAGTGTCCAGTCAAAACAGGGAAATGATTATCCAAAGCACGCGACCGTTCTGTCAAGCCTCTGCTTCTTAAATCTTCTCCCCTTTAGTCTGGGTGTGGATTTCACCCCAACACCAGCCTGTCCCCCTGCTTTCTTCTTTGTCTGTTGGGCTGTTTTGTTCCTGGGCTGGGGGGGGGGGGTCCTGGGGGGGAGGGGGTGTGTCCTGGGGGGAGTGTGTGTTTGTGCCCGAGGGGGACGGGGTGGGGAATCCCGAGAAGGGAAGCTTGGAGGGTGGGTGCGGACCTGCTTGCTCTCCTTCTCGCCAGCTGTTCCGAGGGCGAGGGGAGGGGCGCAGGAAGGAGCAGGGGAGGGGGATGCTAAGCAAATCCCGTCAAGCTCCCGTCCTTGGGTAACATCCCCTCTCCAAGCACGGATTTGGGCCGGTGGGCGAGGCCGTGTGGGAGGAGGGGAGTCAGGGCCTTCACTGGGACCCACACAACCGGGCAGGACTGTGGGATGGAGCCCCTGCCCCTCCCGAGCTACAGGCAGCAGGGGCAGGGGGGAGCGTGCCCGGTTCCCCACAGAACTCGCAGGGATAGCGGGGCTGACTGCACGCCAGCTCAGGCAGCCTCCGCCCTGGCTCCCGCTCGGCAGCGCTGACCACTTCCGTCTCCCGTGTACCGTCTCTTTCCAGGGCGGCACGAGCCATCACTGCACACGGCGAGAAGAATCACCCTTTTTAATGAACTTTAAATTCTACTTTAAAGAGTGTTCTAGCTAAGAATGCCCCCGATGAAAAGAAGCAACGATTCCTACACCGGCCACCGGACGTTACTGAGATTCCTGCCTTTCAACCGAATTCCAGGCACTTCCGTTCCTCCGCAGAGAGAACCGGTGCCTGGAAAAGCCAACGCGGCCCCTGGCTCCTCACCGGCCCCCGGGGCGCCCTCTCGTCAAAGCATCAGGAAGTGGAATCTTTCAAGATAAAGGTCTTCTGTCCCAGTGGTCGGCAAACTCCTTAGTCAACAGAGCCAAATACCAACAGTACAACGATTGAAATTTCTTTTGAGAGCCAAATTTTTTAAACTTCAACTTCTTCTAACACCACTTCTTCAAAATAGACTCACCCAGGCCGTGGTATTTTGTGGAAGAGCCACACTCAAGGGGCCAAAGAGCCGCCTGTGGCTCGCGAGCCGCAGTTTGCTGGCCACGGTTCTGTCCAATCCCCTCTCAACAGCCCCTCTGTCTGCCAGACTCTGAAGCGACAAGGGACACCTTGACGTGCACTGGCCACCCTGACCCGTCCGTGGCCGCAAAGGTCTCTCCCGGTCAGTGGGGGCGGCGGGACCGGAGGGGGGCGGGCCCCGGGGATCGGCCGGAGGGAGAGCCTCCTGCGCCGCCTGGTCTGGGACGTGCCCGTGGCTGCCCGAGCTTCTTGCAAAAGGACCCGCGGCTCCACGTGGCGCACCAGATCACGGCCCGGCTCCCCACGCACTTCCCCTCCAGCTGCCAGGAGCCCAGCTTCGGGAGACGAGATTCCTCGGCGGCTGTGCACGGGCTTGCCCGAGGAGAACCCAAGTATGAGAGGAATGTTCTTCAGCCAAAGCACGGCTGAGAGTCATTCGAACGAGATCCAGCCCACGAGGGCCTGGTCGCCTCTTCAGGCCAGTCACCGGCTCGTGGGGGCGAGGACTGGTCATTATCACCTCTGTCACCTCCCTCACAGCACTCCCGTTCGCTAAGAACAAATTATCCAAATAAAGAGGTGCAGCAGGCTCGTTGGCAACAACACGGCCAGGTAAGCAAAAGCCTCCATCGCAGGTTCTGCGGGGGGGGGGGGGGGGGTGGGGGCAGGCGGCCCCGGTGAGAGACATCAGCCACGCTGATCTGCTCTCGATGAGAAGCAGCAGCCCTCTGCCCGAGTTATGGGCACGCGGGTCTCGGATAAACCGTCTGTCAGCTCCTAAAACGTGACCATTTCCCCTCCACAGAGCACACAAACCCCCAGTTGACACAACGCTCAGTTCAGCGGTTCCGACTGCATGGAAGACGTTCTCTCAGCGACAGCGAGTGCCCTGAGATGTGGCTTCAGGAAGGGGCTTTGCAGCTCACCCGTTCTTAAATGACCATTTTCAGGGTAACTTTTCCGATAAACGTCCGTAGGACCATCGCTGTGAGGACCCGGCCAACACCCAGCAGGTGAGAGAAAGCCGGACGTGGGAGCTCAGTGCCCTCCCTGATCCCTGAGCCCGCCGGGTGGGTCACACCAACTTCTTAACACGGGACTTCACTGACTGATGCCCCGTTAGGGGTCAGGGGTCATTTTCTCCCGAGCCGAACTTGAAAGCTATGGGCTTCGGATTCACAGCTTGTAACATCCCACAAGTATTCAGACGCCCAGCTGCCGGGCACCTGCAGGTGGGCCGTGTTTCTAGGGTTTGTGGTTACAACGGGGAGAGCAGGCTGCTGGGCCTGCAGCAAACACGCCAGTCCAGGGGAGCGGAGGCCGCCGGCCCCGCCCAGCCCCCCCTCACTCACTCACTCCCACCCTCAGGAGGTTAAGAAGCCACCCCGCTGGGACCCCACCCTAGCCCCCCCTTCACTCACTCCCACCCTCAGGAGGTTAAGAGGCCTCACCGCTGGGACCCCTCCCCAGCCCCACGCCAAAACGTAAAGGGGACATTACCTGGCTGGGTTTGAACTCCACAAAACCTGCTTGCTGGCTGCTTTGACCAGGAGGCTGAGGAAACGCCACCCTTTGCTGCTGGGAACTGTACCCCAGACACTGTCCCAGGGCCGCCCCGAAGATCCACAGCCACCCCGCCCTCCGGGCTGACCACCTCACAGCCGGGGGCATCCTGGTCCCTGGGCGTCCGCTGGCTGCACACCAGCCTCTGCCCTGCCTCTTATAGCAGCCCTTCCTGCCGGGGGCCAGGCCCGCCTGACTCAGGTGAGGCGGGCTGTCTGCGGCGGGAGGCCCCACCTGTACCTGCACCCATGAGTCAGCCTGGGGAGCCGCTCCGCAGAGCAGCCGCTCTGTAATCCCTGCCAGGCGGGGCGGGCACCACCTTCCACCCACCTGGCCTCAGACGGGCGGCGGGGGGGGGGGGGGGGGGTGGGGGTGGGGGGGAGGCAGGGGGGCGGGCGGCCCTGGCCAGGAGCAGCTGTAAATCACAGGCTGAGTCACGGGAGGCCACGCCCTGGGCGGGAGGACCATAATCCCAGGCCCCACTCCTTCCCCGGAGCTATGCATTTCAGTCAGCCAGCCGGAGAGGAGGCAGAGGGGCGGTGGGGAGTGGGGGCCCCTGTGGGCTCCATGGCAGGAGACAGGAGGCCCCAGACAACATGCAGATAACATGCTTTAGATTAACAAGAACTCTTAGGTGCCGGTCCCCGTGGGGTGGTCCACCCTCGAGGGGCTGAAACGAAGGGTGTCCGGGGGACACACAGGACAGCTATTTCCTGGCAAATGTATCAACCGTTGTGACTCCTCCGCGCCCAGGAAGAGGGCAGACTTACAGCTGAGGTGTGAGCATCCCATTTTAGAGCACATTTTAAAAACAGTGTTTTTATTGGTTTCAGAGAGGAAGGGAGAGGGAGAGAGAGAGGGAAACACAATGACGAGAGAGAATCACAGATCGGCTGCCTCCTGCACGCCCCACACTGGGGATGGAGCCCACAACCCAGGCATGTGCCCTGACCGAGAATCGAACCGTGACCTCCTGGTTCATAGGTCGACGCTCAACCACTGAGCCACGCCGGCCGGGCTGAGGGCACGTTTTAATCACGTGAGGACGAGTCCAGTCGACTGGGCCTCAAGCGAGGACCTGCTGCGAGCGGGAAAAGGGGACTTTGATGTCCCCTGAAGGATTGGGGTGTACTTGGACTATAACTCTGCAGGGTGGTGATGGGAGGGAGCTGGGTTAGAGAAAAGCATGAACCCGGTCAGAACCGGGGAAGCAGCAGCTCGGACACTGGGGTGCGCCTGGGGCTCCTTCCAGCCTCCGGGAAGCTCTGATGTTACCCCCGGATCCACAGGGCTCCTCAGCTCTCCTGTGGGTTCTGAGACGCTGGGATTTCTTTCCACTTAACACCTGAGGGTGGTCCAGGAAAGGCAGGAGCCACAGCCCCCCCGAGACCTGTGCGTGGAGCGGGCGTCCCAGACCAGCCGGTGCTGGACAGCGGCCAGCAGTGCCCGGGGCACTCGCACGGACAGGAGAGTTTCCTACCTGGCATGAGTCACCCGTGTAGTCAGGGGGGCAGGCACACATCTCCACGGTGTGTGCGCGGCGCCCGCTTCCTGTGTCCGAGGCCTCCTCCAGCCCCACCCCGCTCAGGCTGAGCCGCTGCGTCTCGCTGAAGTACAGGCCGCGAAGGCGCACCGCCTCCAGCCCCGACAGCACCGTCATCAGCTCCGCCCGTGTCACCGGGGCGCCGCTCCCCGCGTGCCGGAAGCTTCCCTGCAGGGAACAGAGAGGCAGGCTCACCTCCAGGGTGGCAGACACCCAGAGAGTTGATGGCACAACAGAAAACAAGATGCAGTCGGATAGGAGGGTCCGACGGGGACAGCACTCAGCCGTCAGATGGCCTGCTTCCTCCCGGGAGGAGGGAGCGCCTCCTCGAAGGGGGGAACGCCGGCAGGAGATCAGGAACAATGCAGTGAATCGGACTCTTCCAGTGTCAGGCCTCTTTAAAATGTGCTTTTGGCGGCTCAGGGGGTGAGCATCCACCTAGGGACCAGGAGGTCAGGGTTCGATTCCCGTCAGGGCACAGGCCCGGGTTGCAGGCTCCATCCCCAGTAGGGGGCGTGCAGGAGGCAGCCGGTCTATGATTCTCTCTCATCATGGATGTTTCTTTCTCTCTCTCCCTCTCCTTTCCTCTCTGCAATCAGTAAAAATATATTTTTTAAAAATGATAAATAAAATACTCTTCTGTTGGTGCCAGCACGGAGGAAGATGGCATGGAAATGGAGGCACGCAGCCCACATCACCACCTGTGAGTAGCTGGGACAGAGAGCACAAGCTTGTCTTGCACACACAGTCATTCTTTCATGGTAAAAAAGATACAGCATAGGAATTATCACCTTAACCAGTTAACTGCCATGATGCTGTGAATGTAATTAAATAAGGCCCGCCGCCTGTGTCTGTAGACGCTTATGGCGAACAACTGTTAACCGTAACCGTACGCCACAACACGGTTAACCCACGTGCACTGTTGTACGGCAGATGCTAGACCTTCGTCCTCTTGCAAGACTGAAACTCTAGGGAACGACTCCCACCTCCTCCCCCGCCCCCGGCGACCACCATCGCCCTTTGTCTCCGAGCCCCCGAGCTCTCACTACCTCTCGGCAGGAATCGTGCAGGTTTGTGTGTGTGCCTGCTGGTCTCACTCAGCATGACAGCCTCCAGTTTCGCTCACGTCCTAGCCTGTGGCAGGGTTCCTGCCTCCTGAAGGTGGGACAACATTTCCATGAATGCGCCATTTTCTTATCCATTCATCTGTCGCTAGATTTCCCATTGTCTTCGCCTCTGGGGCACTGGGATGTGTGCTGTGATGAACACGAGTGTGCAAATAGGCCTTCAAAACTCTGTTTCCAAGTCTTGTGGAAATATATCCAGAAATGGGTTTGCTGAATCATCTGTGATTCTAGTCTTTAAATTCCTGAGGAGCCGCAATTGTTCTCCATAGCAACGGTGTGCAATTTCTCCACATCCTTGCTCACTCTTGGTCTTTCCTGTTTTGTTTAATTAAAAACATTTCTTACAGCCTTCCTCGTAAGTGTGAGGGTGTCTCCTGGTTCCGACCTGCATCTCTAATGACCTAGTGGTGTCAGGCGTCCTGTGCCCAAAAGCCTGTACTTTTAACCTCTGGAGTCTGTTGTTCCTTTGAAGAGTTTCCACGTTTCTAACGAGCAGAGTGACAACACCTAATCCCTCAGCAGCATTGTGAGGATGAAAGCGAATTGGTGATAGGATGTATATGAAGTATTCAGCATAGTGCATAGTAAACATTAAATAAATGGTAATTATTATCCTATATAATAAAAGGGTAATATGCAAATTGTCCCCTCAACCGGGAGTTGGACTGAGAGTTTGACCAGGGGGTGGAGCCAGCCAGCCAACCGCCTGCGGCCCCTTCCCCCCGCCGGCCCTACCCCCGATCAGCCCTCCCGACCCCGATCAGGGTGGGCTGGCCGGTTCCCACCTGTGCATGAATTCATGCACCGGGCCTCTAGTTAACACATAAATATAATACTTACATAATTTTAATTTATGTTTTAACGGTTTGAGGTATAATTTATATACAGTAATATTCCCTCACTTTGCGCATAAAACTTTTAGCAAATTTACAGAAGCAGCAACCATCACCACGATGTAATGTCAGAGCATTTCCATCCGCCTCCAGAAGCACCCTCGTGGCTGTAGTAGTTCCTGCCCCGTCCCACCTCCAGGCCCAGGCACCCGCTAAGCTGCATGCTGCCTCTGTGGATTGCCCACGCTGGACATTTACATAAATACCAACTTGATTTCAATAGGATACAAAAACATGGCTTCCATTTGCTTCACTCCCTCCCCTGCTCCTTTGTGCGATGGTCATATAACTTACATTTTTATACGTTGGTGATTGTAAGTCACCAACACAGACTTATAATCATTGCTTGACGCAGCTGTCATTTAAAGCAGATAGGAGAAGAGTTATAAACAAAAGATATATTTATACTACCTTTTCTATTTAAGTTATTGTCTAGAGCAGGGGTGGGCAAACTTTTTGACTCGAGGGCCACAATGGGTTCTTAAACTGGACCGGAGGGCCGGAACAAAAGCATGGATGGAGTGTTTGTGTGAACTAATATAAATTCAAAGCAAAGGAGCGGAGGGGAGAGCAAGAGAACCGGATAGAACAGCCAGATCCAGCCCGCGGGCCGTAGTTTGCCCAAGGCTGGTCTAGAGTCCTTTCATTTCAGTCTAAAGGATTCCCTTTGGTATTGCATATAAGGAGGGTTGGCTATTTGATGAATCCTCTCAGTTTTGTTTATAATAGAATGTCTCCATTTCTCCTTTATTTTTGAAGTACATTTTGTTGGATATATAATTCTTTGTTGACACTGTGTTACCTTCTGCACTTTGAAAGTCTCATCCCATTGTTGTCCAACTTCCATGGTTTCTGGTGAACAGTCAGCTGTAATTTTATTGAGGACCCCATGTATGTGACACAGTGCTTCTTTCATGCTGCCTTCAAGATTCTCTGTCTCTCAGCAACTTTACTGTGATGCTTCTGTATGTGGATTTCTTGCATTTATCATACTTGGAGTTTGTTGAGCTTGGGTGTGTAGATTTATGATTTTCATCAAATTTGGGAAGTTTTCAGCCTTTATTTCTCTCCCCCCTCCCCCCTCTCCTTCTGGCATGCCTATTGTGCACACGTTGGTACATTTTTTCTGAATATCTCTGAGACTGTTTGTTTTGCCTCACCTTCTTTTCTTCCTGTTCCCCAGATAGATCATCTCAATTGAACTTCTTCAAGTTGGATGATTCCCTCTTCTGCCTGCTCAAACCTGTTGCTAAGCCCTTGTCTTAGTCAGCTCTGGCCGCCATAACAAAATACCGTAGACGCGACAGCTTAAACAACAGAATGTATTTTCTCACAGTTTGGAGGCTGGAAATCCCAGGTCAAGGTGCTAGCCAGTGAGGAACTCTTCCTGGCTTGCAGACGGCCACTGCGCACTGTGTCCTTACATGGAGGGAGAGAGAGTGAGCTTCCTGCTGTGTCCTCTTGTAAGGACATGCCAGAGGGCACATGTCACCCTCCTGGATCAGGGCCCCAGCCTCATAACCTCACTTAACCTTACTCACTTCCTCACTCCAAATACAGCCCCGCACCCAGGGCTCCAGCACAGGAACTGGGGGCGGGGGAGCGGGAGGGGACACGATTCAGTCCACAGCAGCCCTTGCAGCAAGTCCCTCGTTTCAGTGATTGTACTTTCCAGCTCCAGAATTTCTATTTGGTTCTTCCATATAACTTTTATTTTTTAATTGATATTCTCTATTTGGTAAGACATGGCTCTCATATTCTCCTTTAGTTCTTTAGGCATGGTGTTGTCTAGTTCTTTGACATATTTAAAATGTTGATTGAAAGCCTTTTACAGTAAATTCAATGTCTGGGCTGTTTCTTCTCCTCCCTTCTCCCCCGCCCCAACCTCACATGTATAAACCACATTTTCTTATTCTTTGATGTTAGACGTCTTTGTGGCTTTTCCGTCAATTCGTCCCAAGCATTTGTTGGACACTCCCCAGGTCCCAGCGCTGAGGGAGCCTGAGGACGAGAGGGAGCTGCACCGTAGCACTTAGAGGCTCACGGGGTTTGTAAGACAAAGACGATTCACTATGAAGAGGACGGACAGTGCTCAGTGCCATAAAAACGGCACAAACAGCCCTGTGGGGCTGAAACTCTGCACAGTTTGTATAACCTGCGTTACATGGAGAGACACAAATTCTGTTTATATTCAGAGGATTAACATAATTCATATTTTTAACCCACAAAGTACGTTAAAAAGCACGACTGCGAAAGAGCTAAGCTGTGAACCAAAGGGTCATGGAGAGCCAGGGGTGCATGTTCCTCAGACACCCACCTCCACCAGCTGCACCCGCCCGTGATGCAGCCGGTCCGGCCGCGGGTCACTCTGCTCCTCGTGGACAACCGACATGCGCTGACCCTGTTCAGAGAAAAACACGCCTGCCCTCAGGCTGTGGCCGGGCTAAGGACACATTTCTGTGGATCTGAAGTGCCTGATTCTAGAAAATTGTTGGGAAATAAACTGACTGGCAAAGGATGAGTGACAAGGAAGCAGAATACTACTACGCAATACACTGCCTTTTCACAGTCAGGACCCCCCAAATTCTGACAAAAGATGGCTGAAAAGATGGGGGGAAATTGTAAGCTGTGCCTTGCAGTCAGTACATGAGGTGCTGTCTCTATTACTGCCTACGGACCTGACTGTGGTAGCAAGAAAGCGCTTTGGGGGGTGGGGTGGGCAGGAAGGTGAGCCAGGCCCGCAGCCTGCAGAGCCGGGAGCCTGGGAGCCTCGGGGCTAGCCCGTGGGGGTGGGGGATTCAGCCCTACATTCCTCACCCTCTGGGACTCAGCCTGTCCACCCAGCTCTGCACCGCTCCCTAGCACAGGGTACAGTGGGAAGGCCAGTGCCCACTGTCAGCACCCCACCCTAACACACACGCACCCCAGCTTTTCTGAAGCACCAGACCCGGCAGGAACGCCTTCAAGCCGGTGTCTCAGAAAGAAGAGATTATCTGAGATCACAGATCATTTTAAACCTCAGCCTGAGAACATGCCCAGCCAGCTCTTCGTCACAGCAGCGGGACACAGCGGAGTAACGTTCGTGCTCCACGGAGAGATCAGGGAGAAATTTAGACCATCACCTCTCCGCGAACCTAACCGTCTGCACAATCAACGCGTTGGCAGTAAAATACAGGTGTGCTGATGGCCTGGCCTCGCGAGACTCGCAGACAACGAGACTGGGGTACCGCCCTGCTTGGCAGTGGTCTTAGCGGCAGCGACGGCTCCCTCAGCGTCACTCACACCTGGTGCTTTGTTGTCAAGGTGCCGTGCAAAGGCTTAGGTGACACTCTTTTTTAGGACAGGCACTGCCTGCCCGTTATGAGCCCAGCCATGGGGTCTTGTCCACAGGAAGGGCTCAAAGACGTTTGAGAAAGGAAACTGGAAGATGGAAAAGTTTATACTAATAAAAGGGTAATATGCTAATTAGACCAGGAGACCTTCCGGGAGACCTGGATGTCCTTCTGGACAAAGCCATGGTGGCGGGGCCGAGGCAGAGGCGGTTAGGGGCGATCAGGCCAGGAGGGGAGGGCAGTTGGGGGTGAGCAGGCCGGCGGAGGGGGGCAGTTGGGGGTGAGCAGGCCGGCAGCGGGGGGCAGTTGGGGGCAAGCAGGCTGGTGGGGGGGCAGTTGGGGCAAGAAGGCCAGTAGGCAGGTGAGCGGTTAGGAGCCAGCAGTTCCGAATTGCAAGAGGGATGTCCAGCTGCCAGTTTAGGCCCAATTGGGGCTAAAACTGGCAGCTGGACATCCCCTGAGGGGTCCCAGATTGGAGAGGGACCACAGTCAGGTCCATCTGGCTGGGCTGAGGGACAACCCCTACCCCCATGCACGAATTTCGTGCACCTGGCCTCTAGTAAAAACATAAAAATGAACTTATGAGAATCAAGTTATGAGCCACTAAGCACAGTGGGCCTGGGATGGTGCGGGCAGGGTCCTGCCAGGCACTGCATGCTCTACACTTCGTTTTGTTTCTACAAAATATTGGAAACAACTTCATCGAGACGTTCGCAGGCCCTCATCAAGCTGCCCAAAGGGGAATCAGCGCCTACGGGGGCCGCCACGCCCTGTCCCTGGGGCGGGGCTGGTACCCACAGTGAGCTGCACGTCTGGCTGCTTCCCCAGAAGAGCCATGTCGGCCGGGAGCCCGAAGGACTTGACTTGGTAGGTGAGGAAGCCACCGTAGGAGGACACCTGAAACGGAAGGGTGTGGTCAGCAGGCAAACATGGAGAGAACACGCAACATCAGCTCATGTGAGACACACACGGGCCCGAGGATCCGGAGGGAGACACGTCAGCCTTTTAGCAGGGGTCATGACAGCGGGACTGAAGATGGCACGTAACGTTCCACAGGACGCCCGTAGACCAGTAAGCCGCGGAGCGTGACTGCGCTTTACAGTAAAAGATCCTTCTGTTAGAAAACAGAAACCATAGCCCGGCTGGCGTGGCTCCGTGGCTGAGCCTCCCACCTGCAGCCGCAGGAACAGAGGCCTGCTGACAACCAGTGAGCCTGGAGGGGGACCCTCAGCCCAGGTGCCCACGCCCTGGCTGACACCTCGACCGCACCCTCAGGAGAGACCCGAACATCCACTCCTGGACTCCTGACCTCAGAAACCAGGCTAGGTCATCAGTGTGTTGCTTTAAAAGTCAGCGTTGCCCTGGCCGGTGTGTCTCAGTGGAAAGAGCATCAGCCTGCGAACTGAAGGGTCCTGGGTTCAATCCCGGTCAGGGCACTTGCCCTGGTTGCAGGCTCGATCCCCAGTGTGGGGCGTGCAGGAGGCAGCCGATCCATGATTCTCTCTCATCATTGATGTTTCTCCCTCTCCTTCTCCCTTCCTCTCTGAAATCAATATACATATATTATTTTTTTAAAAGTCAGTGTAGCCCTGGCTGGTTTGGCTCAGCGGATAGAGCGTCGGCCTGCGAACTGAAAGGTCCCAGGTTCGATTCTGGTCAAGGGCACGTGCCTGGGTTGTGGGCTCAATCTCCAGTGGGGGACATACAGGAGGCAGCCGATCCATGATTCTCTCTCATCATTGATGTTTCTCTCTCTCTCTCCCTCTCGCTTCCTCTCTGAAATCAATAAAAATATATTTTAAAAAATTTAAAAAAGTCAGTGTTGCAGGAAACGTGTTACTCAGCGAAGATAACCAGTGCATTGGCCCACCTGTGCAGGTGAAGAGGCGTGTGCGTGAGGCAGGAGCAGGTTACAGGGGAGCAGCCACATTCCCCACACTCAAAGGTAGAAACCCCAGGGGCACCCACCTTGTCCCTCAGGTAGGAGGGAGGGGGCCCGGGGGGCACCTACCTTGTCCCCCAGGTAGGAGGGAGGGGGCCCGGGGGGCACCTACCTTGTCCCCCAGGTAGGAGGGAGGGGGCCCGGGGGGCACCTACCTTGTCCCCCAGGTAGGAGGGAGGGGGCCCGGGGGCACCCACCTTGTCCCCCAGGTAGGAGGGAGGGGGCCCGGGGGCACCCACCTTGTCCCCCAGGTAGGAGGGAGGGGGTCCGGGGGGCACCCACCTTGTCCCCCAGGTAGGAGGGAGGGGGCCCGGGGGCACCCACCTTGTCCCCCAGGTAGGAGGGAGGGGGTCCGGGGGCACCCACCTTGTCCCCCAGGTAGGAGGGAGGGGTCCTGGGGGCACCCACCTTGTCCCCCAGGTAGGAGGGAGGCGCGACCCAGGTGGCGCTGTGCACGGTGGAGGGCAGCTCCTGGAGGTCGGCGACCACACTGCCGCTGCCGGGGTTGAAGGAGACGGGGATCTGGGCGCCATCTGCCGTCTCCAGGCGCCAGCCCATCATGTCCACAAACTGGAACACAAAATCCAGGTGGGAACGTGGGCTGGGCCCGTCGCCACGGCTGGGCTGTGCAGAGGAGCCAGAGCCGGGTGGCCGACGGGCCCCACAGGCTTCCTTCCCGTGGCTCCCAGCCCTGCCCTGGGGTCCCCAGAGGGCAGGAGCGGGGGGTGCGGGTTTATCCTTGTGCCAGACGCATCCCGACTCCGGGCGTTCAGTGGGTGCCATAAATGTGCGAGTGACACCTGGGCAAGCACACGAGGAACAGCAGTTACTCCCTTTGGGGTGAGCTCCTGCGTGAGATGCGGAGTGGGGCGCAGTGCTCGCTGTCGTCACTCTCTCTGCATGGAGCTCGTCATGGAATGTGTCCCTGATCACTAAGGACGCCAGGAGGGACATGGCGAGAGGAAGGGAGAGAAGGGGCTGACAGGGCCGAGGTTAGGAGTCAGGCTCCGGTTCCCCGGGGTCGGGAGGAGACTTCGGAGTGGGTTTACAAACTAACGCTTTCCCCATTAAAGGCTCACTCCTTAAGGAGGCAGGCGAGGAAATACGTAGACACTCTTTCTTTGAATACTTGTTGGACACAAGACGATACGCGCCCAAAGCGAGCAAGCATTAGGCTGCTGGTTCACGGAATAAGGAAGACAGCACAAGCTTTACTTCATGGAGTTCATTCAAAAAGCGGCCACAGAGCCCACGCCGGTTGCTCAGTGGTTGGAGCGTCTGCCTGGGGACTGAAGGATTCTGGGATCAATTCCAGTCAAGGGTACGTACCTGGATGGCAGGCTCCATGCCCGCCCCAGACGGGGTGCCTGTGGGAGGCAACCCATCAGTGCGTCTCTCTCACATCGATGTCTCTCTCTCTCTCAGTCTCTCCCCCTCCTTCCATTCCGCCTAAATACCCTCGGGTGAGGATTAACAACCACCACCAAGTGGCCACAGAGAAGACGTGGTAAAACGCCCGAGAAGGAACAACTCAGGAAGACGACGAGCGGGTGAGAAGCAGCGGGAGGAACCATCAGGCCCGTGCATTCAGCGGGTGCCCACTGCGCACCTACCGTGTCCCAGGTGCTGCTGGGTCTCAGTTGGAGCTCAGGCGCGCGTGGGGGAGGGCGGCAGACAATATGTTTTAGAACAAAACGCACAGTAGGGCAGAGGGTGACTCGGGCGAGCTATGACATGGGGAGCGGTGAGGGAGGCCCTGTGAGCACCAGACGCTGGGGCAGGGACCGGACACCCTGCCGGACGGGACAGGACAGGACAGGAGAGCATCTGCAGGAACAGCACTGAGGCTGCGGCACAGCCAGGGCCAGGCTTAGCCTGCTAACGAAGTAATACAGCCCGGCCGGCGTGGCTCCGTGGTTGAGTGTCGACCTATGAACGGGGAGGTCACGGTTCGATTCCAGGTCAGGGCACAGGCCCGGGTTGTGGGCTCAATCCCCGGTGTGGGGCGTGAAGGAGGCAGCCGATCAGTGATTCTCTGTCACCATGGATGTTTCTCTCTCTCTCTCTCCCTTCCTCTCTGACATCAATAAAAATCTGTGTATTTAAAACAACAACAACCAAGTACTACCCCGGCACTTCCACGGCCCTCGTGTTTCACGCCTATTCGTTCCGGCCTCACTCAGACGTTCTCACTACAGACAGACCGAGCGGCCCCCGCACACCTTCGCTCTCCGTCGGTGGGTGCTGTGGCAGTGACGGGTGATCCCAAAGCAGAAGCAGCTGGTGCAGCCCTGGGGGTTCGCTGGGTCCAAGTAGAAGGAGCCTTCTCGACACACGTCGCACTCAGCACCGTCCACATTCTCCTGCGGAAAACACGGAAGGAGCGGTCCTTCCCTCTGCGGGGTCCCGATGGCCGTAACCTGCCCGCACAGCACAGGCTGCCAGGACGGGGTGCCCACAGAGCGTGACATGACTGTGCGTGCTGGTTAAGCCTCTTTACGGCCTTCGTTGTTTAAACGTGTATCCCTCCCTCCCCCACCCATACACACAGAGCACTTCCTTCCCGCTGGCGTCTCCAAGGCAGGGCGTTGGCCCACAGGACTCGCAGTGGGCGGGACCAAGGCCTCTCCCTGACACCACCCCAAGCACTGCTGGGACCTGGGGCCCGACAGCAGGCACGGACCAGGAACAGGCTCCTGGGGCACCTCGAGCCTCTTGAATTATAGGCAGAGTGTGTGGGTGCCCAGCCGGCGGGGCTCCGTGGTTGAGTGTTCACCTACGAACCAGGTCACGGTTCGATTCCCAGTCAGGGCACAGGCCCGGGTTGTGGGCTCGATCCCCAGTGTGGGGTGTGCAGGAGGCAGCCAACTGGTGATTCTCTCATCAGTGAAGTTTCTCTCTCTCTCCCTCTCCCTTCCTCTCTGAAATAAATAAGTAAATAATATTTATATTCAATAAGTGTGTGTTGGTTTTCTGGAGAGGGCTGCACCAGACTCTTAAGGAGGCGTGCAGCCTCCACATCCATTTCCCACATATTCCTTTACACTGACTGGACATGAGGAGCTTCCACAGTGATTGGTGGCCAATATCCTGGCCTGACGTCCTGGCTGTGCAGGCCCAGCTCACCTTGTAGGACAGGCCCCGGTCCCCTGACCACACAGGCCCATGCTCACCTTGTAGGACAGGCCCCCGTCCCCTGACCACACAGGCCCAGCTCACCTTGTAGGACAGGCCCCGGTCCCCTGGCTCACAGGCCCAGCTCACCTTGTAGGACAGGCCCCGGTCCCCTGACCACACAGGCCCATGCTCACCTTGTAGGACAGGCCCCCGTCCCCTGACCACACAGGCCCAGCTCACCTTGTAGGACAGGCCCCCGTCCCCTGACCACACAGGCCCAGGCTCACCTTGTAGGACAGGCCCCCGTCCCCTGACCACACAGGCTCACCTTGTAGGACAGGCCCCGGTCCCCTGACCACGCAGGCTCATCTTGTAGGACAGGCCCCGGTCCCCTGACCACACAGGCCCAGGCTCACCGTGCAGGACAGGCCCCGGTCCCCTGACCACGCAGGCTCACCTTGTAGGACAGGCCCCGGTCCCCTGGCTCGCAGGCCCAGCTCACCTTGTAGGACAGGCCCCGGTCCCCTGACCACGCAGGCCCAGGCTCACCTTGTAGGACAGGCCCCGGTCCCCTGACCACGCAGGCCCAGGCTCACCTTGTAGGACAGGCCCCGGTCCCCTGACCACGCAGGCCCAGGCTCACCTTGCAGAGGCAGGCCCCGGTCCCCTGACCACACAGGCCCAGCTCACCTTGTAGGACAGGCCCCGGTCCCCTGACCACGCAGGCCCAGGCTCACCTTGTAGGACAGGCCCCGGTCCCCTGACCACGCAGGCCCAGGCTCACCTTGTAGGACAGGCCCCGGTCCCCTGACCACGCAGGCCCAGGCTCACCTTGCAGAGGCAGGCCCCGGTCCCCTGACCACACAGGCCCAGCTCACCTTGTAGGACAGGCCCCGGTCCCCTGGCTGTGCAGGCCCAGCTCACCTTGTAGGACAGGCCCCGGTCCCCTGACCACGCAGGCCCAGGCTCACCTTGTAGGACAGGCCCCGGTCCCCTGACCACGCAGGCCCAGCTCACCTTGTAGGACAGGCCCCGGTCCCCTGGCTGTGCAGGCCCAGCTCACCTTGCAGAGGCAGGCCCCGTCCCCTGACCACACAGGCCCAGCTCACCTTGTAGGACAGGCCCCGGTCCCCTGGCTGTGCAGGCCCAGCTCACCTTGCAGAGGCAGGCCCCGTCCCCTGACCACACAGGCCCAGCTCACCTTGTAGGACAGGCCCCGGTCCCCTGGCTGTGCAGGCCCAGGCTCACCTTGTAGGACAGGCCCCGGTCCCCTGGCTGTGCAGGCCCAGCTCACCTTGCAGAGGCAGGCCCCGGTCCCCTGGCTCACAGGCCCAGCTCTCCTTGTAGGACAGGCCCCGGTCCCCTGGCTGTGCAGGCCCAGCTCACCTTGTAGGACAGGCCCCGGTCCCCTGGCTCACAGGCCCAGCTCACCTTGCAGAGGCAGGCCCCGGTCCCCTGGCCACGCAGGCCCAGCTCACCTTGTAGGACAGGCCCCGGTCCCCTGGCTCACAGGCCCAGCTCACCTTGCAGAGGCAGGCCCCGGTCCCCTGGCCACGCAGGCCCAGCTCACCTTGTAGGACAGGTCCCGGTCCCCTGGCTCACAGGCCCAGCTCACCTTGCAGAGGCAGGCCCCGGTCCCCTGACCACACAGGCCCAGGCTCACCTTGCAGAGGCAGGCCTCGGTCCCCTGGCTCGCAGGCCCAGCTCACCTTGCAGAGGCAGGCCCCGGTCCCCTGGCTCGCAGGCCCAGCTCACCTTGCAGAGGCAGGCCCCGGTCCCCTGGCTCGCAGGCCCAGCTCACCTTGTAGGACAGGCCTCGGTCCCCTGGCTCGCAGGCCCAGCTCACCTTGCAGAGGCAGGCCCCGGTCCCCTGGCTCGCAGGCCCAGCTCACCTTGCAGAGGCAGGCCCCGGTCCCCTGGCTCGCAGGCCCAGCTCACCTTGTAGGACAGGCCCCGGTCCCCTGACCACGCAGGCCCAGCTCACCTTGCAGAGGCAGGCCCCCGTCCCCTGACCACACAGGCCCAGCTCACCTTGTAGGACAGGCCCCGGTCCCCTGGCCACACAGGCCCAGGCTCACCGTGCAGAGGCAGGCCCCGGTCCCCTGGCTCGCAGGCCCAGCTCACCTTGTAGGACAGGCCCCGGTCCCCTGGCTCGCAGGCCCAGCTCACCTTGCAGAGGCAGGCCCCGGTCTCCGGGTCGCAGACTCCGGGCTCCGTCCCGTCTCTGCTGCAGTGGCAGGGGAGGCACTCGGGGAAGCGGTGAAACCCGGGAGCACATCGGTCGCAACGCCGCCCCGCGATTCTGGGCCTGCACCTGCACCCGAGCAAAGGAAGCAGGAGCCGTCAGCATCTCTGCGGACGGCCTGGAGCCCACGGCACCGCAGCGGACCAGGTGTGTCCACGGCCAGGGGGACCCCCGGGGCCGCCCACGGTGCTGACAGCCACGGCAGAGCGGAGGCAGCAGAGCCCAGACCTGAGCCTCGAGGGCGCGGACAGGAAGAGGGAACCCGTCTTACATGTTTCCCCTTCATCGGAGAGAAAGGAACGGAGCCGGCAGGTGTGGCTCGGCCCTTGAGCATCAAGCCAGGGACCAAGAGGCCACCGGTTCCACTCCTGGTGAGGGCTCAGGCCCGGGTGCGCGCCATCCTCTGTGGGGGCATGCAGGAGGCAGCGATCGATGATGTTTCTTTCATCAATCTTTCTCTCTCTCTCTCTCTCTCTCTCCCTCTCCTTTTTCATTTATTTTAAATATATTTTCATTGATTTCAGAGAGGAAGGAAGAGGGAGAGAAAGATAGAAACATCCATGATGAGAGAATCACTGACAGGCTACCTCATACAGGCCCCCTGCTGGGGATCGAGCCTGCATCCCGGGCATGTGCCCTGACGGGGAGTCGAACTGGTTCATGCTCGTGGTTTGAGAAGGATAAAGACGGGGCTGACGCAGGAGGGACTCACACCTGTGGGTCTAAGGACTCGGAATGTTTCCTGACTCGTCTTCACTCAGCTCCTTCCCGAAGGACAAGGGGTTGCTTGGCACCGGGCAATGAGGTGGCCCAGGGCCTTCCTTAGGAAAGCGAGCATCGCGGCTGAGAGCTGAGCTTTGTCCACGCTCCTGCCCCCCGACCTGAGAACCCGGCTCTCCTGGAATTGGATGGGTCCTGCCCCTCATCCCCTGTGGCCGCCCTCAGTGCTGCTGAGACGCTGATCAGCGGGAGTCCCGCCCGGGACACGGCTTCCTTCTCCGTGCAGAGCCTGCCACACCTGTCTGCGCTGGTGTCTGCCATTCGCACCTGTCTGCGCTGGTGTCTGCCATTCGTGTCTCAGCCGTTGTGCCGGGACCTATCACTGCCCTGGGGCAGCCCCTCCCAGGAGGCTCTCCAGCGTGTCCCTTCCCTGCCTGTCCCCTCCCCGCTCCCACACCCCCCACGGGACCCCCACACTGGCTCAGACAGGTGCCTGGCAGGCTCTGCATTGAAACTTCGAAGCCGGAGTCACGGGGCTCCAGGTGGTCAGCGTACCGGCCTGACGGAGAGCGGGACGGCATGAAGGACGGGGTCCCGCCTCCCAGACCGGAGGCTGGAGGCACTGGACGGTGGGCTGCGCAGCAGGGGGCGCACACGGCTCACCCTGTCGAGCTGCCCAGGGAGGGACCGGCCTGAGGACTTCAGCCTGAGCCTGCACGGTCCTTCACAAGGTCCAGCTGACCCAGGGAAGGCTGGGGCCCGGCCCGAATACAAGCGGCAAGGCGCCACCACGGGGACACGTAGAAGTTGGTGACTTTACACATGCACCTTGACACTAAGAATACGCTGGAGCCCTGGCAGGTTGCTCAGTGGTTAGCGTCGGACCACGAACCAAAGGGTCACGGGTTCGATTCCCGGTCCAGGGCATGTACCTGGGTCGCTCGATTCCCGGTCAGGGTGCGAGTGGAAGGCAACAAACGATGTGTCTCTCTCACATCAATGTTTCACTCTCCCTCCCTCCCTCCCACTTGCTCTAAAAACCAATGGGAACAATACCTTGGGGCGAGGACTAACCAAAAAAATGTAAGAAATAGAAAGATGAATGGTGGAGGGAGCAGGCGGGCAGCTTGTGGGCTCAGGCAACCAGCCCTCGCCCACCAGGCCCTGCTGGGTCACTTGGGGACAAGTGACTCCACAGGTGACCCATTTGGACAGGGAGCCGCGCCCTGAGGAGATCCCGGTGCGGCCCTCGGACCATGAGAATCGGGAGTAACACCCGGAGCGGGCAGACGCATCGCCCCTTCCATGGAGGACCCACCGTCCATGCCCCAGCTCACCTGCACTGCCCGTGGTCCGGGTCGCACTCGGGGGTGCCCGCTGTGCCCGCCGTGCCCGCGCTGGAGCAGTTGCAGGGCTGGCAGCCCGCTCGGGGGTGGAAGCCAAAGGAGTGGGCGTCGCAGGCCTGGCACTGGGGCCCGGCCGTGCGCGGAGGGCAGAGGCACCGCCCCGTCGTCTCCTCGCAGGGGTGCCAGCCACAGCTGCACGCTGCAGGGACAGAGAGAGACGTGCAGGTGAGATGCTGCCCTACCCAGCAGGGCTGCGCCAACGGCCAGGATTCCAGAAGCTTCCAAGGGCCTGGGAAATGCCAGGCCTCTCCTCACGGTGGCATGATTGATGGGAGCCGACATGAAGGCCCTTTCTCGGGGCTGAGGCCGACCCTGGCGAAGGCTCCTGGTGGAGGGTGAGTGACATGCTGTGACATGGGTGAGGCGGAAGGTGCTGGAGCCCAGGCTCAGGTGGAGGTGGAGGAAGGGAGTGGGCTTGCTCCGTGCCCAGCCCTGTGCCAGGTGCTCACGGTCCAGGTCCGCTCCAATCCCATGAGAGGTGTTTCTTTGCTCCCTCCCTCCTTCCCCTCCTTCCGGATTTACTGAGCACCTGTCTGTGCCAGGGGCTGGGGCACAAAGAGAAAGCTCGCACCCCAAGACCTCACCGCCCGTGAGAGCATCATCCAGAAAACGGCTGTGACTGGGTGGGTGCAGGATGCAGGGGGAGCCCCGAGGGACTCGGGGAAGGTTCCCAGGGGACTTACAGCCGGGCTGGGACCTGAAGGACGAGGAAGGGCATTCGAGGTGGAGGGAACTGCATGTGCGAAGGCGGGGAGGCAGGAAAGAGCCCGCCTGGTCTGGGAACTGTGGGAGGGCATGGAGCCCAGGTCCAGGAAATCTGCTGGGTGAGGCTGGGGTCCCAGGATCCACTACCTGGACCCTCTGCCTCCTGGACCTCCTTGACCTCCTTCGCTCTCGGCTGCCTGGCCAGGAAGAGGCCCCGCCTACCTGCCCAAAGGAGGCTTTGAAGCTGGAGAGGGATGAGGAAGGAGGGCCAGCTGCTGTGTATTGTTGGATGGCTTCTCAGAAATCCCCTCCTCCTCCCCCTCCTCTGACACCACGGCAACCAGGTGGCCACTGGGGGAACACCTGTGAGCTGGGCTGAGTGGAGGGGGAGGTGGGCTGGGGTAAGGACCTCTGCTCCCCGCTCTGAGCCTCAGTTTTGGCATCTAGAAAATGGGCACCACAGCCCAGTTGCTGGCTCCTGTCAACCCAGGTGCTCCAGGAAGCGGAGGCCCAGGCTGGACTCAGGAGGGGGAAGGCTTGGGGGTGAGGGCGGGGCTGGGGGGGGCCTGCACCATCCTGCAGCTGGGGGCTCAGAGCCCAGGCGGCGGGGAGTCCCTGAGGCACGTGGCCTGCTCTTCCCACCAAGCAGCCTGCCTGGTGCACCCACTGCACGGTCACTGCCCAGGAGCCTGGGGGAGCGGGAGACAGGGCCGAGGCACAGACACAGGGATGGGTCTCCCTGAGCCCTGCAGTGAGAGGTCTCGGGGTCTCCCCTGGGGCACAGGGCTCAGCTGCTCCCAGAACCCGGTCAAAGCCCCAGGAGGAGGGGCAAGGAGGATCTGTTTCCTGGGGCTACTGCTCCCATGACGATAGACTGGCCTCAACCAACAGGAACACATGCTCTCCCCTTCTGGGGCCAGAACCTGAAGTCAGGGTGTCGGGGGCTGTGCTCCCCCAGAGGGCTCCAGGGGAGGGTCCTTCCTGCCTCTTCAGCTTCTGGGGGCTCCTGGCCGCATCCCTTCAACCTTCACATGGCCCCTTCCCTCCCCCATCCTCATGGGACTTCTCCAGTGTGTTCACATGGCCCCGCCCCTTGTTCATGTGCCCACTTCCTGCTGTTCACGTGGCCCCACCCCCTTCTTCACGTGCCCACTTCCTGCTGTTCACGTGGCCCCTCCCCTCCTCCATCCTCAGGCGGCTTCTCCAGTGTGTTCACGTGGCCCCGCCCCCTTGCTCACGTGCCCACTTCCTGCTGTTCACGTGGCCCCGCCCCCTTGTTCACGTGCCCACTATTACGTGTTCATGTGGCCCTGCCCCTTGCGACCTTGGATGGTCTTTGTGTCTGGGGTGCCACCTCCCAGGTTGGCTGTGTGCCCCTGCTCTCACACCTGCCAACAGTCCCTTTGCCAAAGTCCTTCCAGAAAATCGTGTGCGCGTACCCTCTCTTTCCTGCTGGGACTGAAAAGGCGACAGGAGAGCAGTGGCCCGTCCAGAGCCCATGCCAGAGGTCCAGAGGGGCCCGTGCCGTCCCTGGAAGGCTCCCGAAGGGGCTCCAACCTAGCAGGCCAATGGACCCCAATGCACCCCAATGTACTCCAATACACCCAATGCATCCATGCATCCCAATGCACCCAATGCACCCCAGTGCACCCCAATGCACCCAATGTACCTCAGTGCACCCCAATGCACCCCAGTGCACCGAGCCCCAAACCAGGCTGGGATCAGGAGCAGGACCCCGTTCAGCAAGGCTGGTCTCACGTGGAGACTCTGTGCTGAGGCTACATCTCGGGCAGCAGGATGGGTCTTAGATGGGTCTGCAGGCTTCTGGCTCAGGGCATGGTGGCTGCGGCCCCGCCCCCTCCCCCCTCAGCCTCGGCAACAGAACGGAAGAGGCCGCCCTGGAGGACCCCCAGCACCTGGGACAGAGCCGCCCTGGAGCCCCTGCACCTGGGACAGAGCCGCCCTGGAGAAGCCCCTGCACCTGGGACAGAGCCGCCCTGGAGAAGCCCCTGCACCTGGGACAGAGCCGCCCTGGAGAAGCCCCTGCACCTGGGACAGAGCCGCCCTGGAGGACCCCCTGCACCTGGGACAGAGCCGCCCTGGAGAAGCCCCTGCACCTGGGACAGAGCCGCCCTGGAGGACCCCCTGCACCTGGGACAGAGCTGCCCTGGAGGACCCCCAGCACCTGGGACAGAGCCGCCCTGGAGAAGCCCCTGCACCTGGGACAGAGCCGCCCTGGAGAAGCCCCTGCACCTGGGACAGAGCCGCCCTGGAGAAGCCCCTGCACCTGGGACAGAGCCGCCCTGGAGGACCCCCAGCACCTGGGACAGAGCCGCCCTGGGGGAGCCCCTGCACCTGGGACAGAGCCGCCCTGGAGAAGCCCCTGCACCTGGGACAGAGCCGCCCTGGAGAAGCCCCTGCACCTGGGACAGAGCCGCCCTGGAGAAGCCCCTGCACCTGGGACAGAGCCGCCCTGGAGAAGCCCCTGCACCTGGGACAGAGCCGCCCTGGAGCCCCTGCACCTGGGACAGAGCCGCCCTGGAGCCCCTGCACCTGGGACAGAGCCGCCCTGGAGGACCCCCTGCACCTGGGACAGAGCCGCTGGATGGCTGAGCGGGCACTTACGCTTGCAGTGTGGGAATCCGTAGTAGCCCGTTCGACAGCGGGTACACTGCCGACCGATGACGCCGGGCAGGCATGGGCACTGCCCGCCCTCGGGGCTGCAGTGAGGGCTAGCAGCACCGGCAGGATGGCACTCACAGGGCAGCGCGCCCTTGTGATAGAGGGCCGCCAGGGACCTGGCAGAGTCCTTACAGAACCCGGAGGCTGTCTGGGAGCTGTGGAGACAAACAGGACTCACAGTGCCATGCTGGGAGCTGTGCCCAGAGACGCCCCACCCGCCCTCCCATGTGCTCACCAGCAGGGTCTTGGGGAGGGACTGTGACTCTGGGTCACACACAGCTAGGGACAGCTGCCCCCCCCACTCCAGAACACCCCACAAGATCTAAGACCAGGGGTGGGAACCTTTGGGGCTGGGGTAACAGGGTGAAAATTTACCTACAGGATGAGTAGCAGAAGATGCCGATTATCCTATATAAAACCCTAATATGCACATCGGCCAACTGGCAGACAACCTGCAGAACGACCGGTCGCTATGATGCGCACTGACCACCAGGGGGCAGATGCTCAACACAGGAGCTGCCCCCGGTTGGTCAGTGCACTCCCACAGGGGGAGCGCCACTCAGCCACCCAGCTCATGGCTGGCAAGCGCAATGGTGGTGGTGGGAGCCTCTCCCGCCTCTGCTGTAGGCGGGCGGTAAGGAGGGATGGGTCCCTGACTGTGAGAAGGATGTCTGACTGCTGGGTCAGGCCCCATACCCTCGGGGGGACATCCCGGCAGGCGGACATCCCCCGAGGGGTCTCGGACTTCAAGAGGGAGCAGGCTGGGCTGAGGGACACCCCCCCAGTGCACCAATTTCATGCCCCAGGCCTCTAGTATCTCTATAAAGCAGTTACCAAGAAATTACACCTAAGTTTATGGTACACTGATAGCAATAACGAGGAGGACCAGGTGGATAATCAACATCTATTGAGTGCTGCGTGCCCGGAGCTTTCCCTACCTCTCACTAACCTCACAGCTACCAGGTAGGCCTACGCCCATTTCACAGATAGGGCAACGGAGGCGCCTAGATCAGTGGTTGCCAACTGGTGTCCGTGAGGTCCAAATGGTTGGCGACCACCGTCCTAGAGGGTAAGCAACGTTCCCAAGGTCACAGAGCTATGGAGTCACTCAGCGGGCACTCAAATCCTCAGCTGTTTGACTCCAGAGTCTTTGCTGAGTATGTTCTATTCAGGGACTTCTGCCCCCAGCTGCCTGGGGTGCTGGGTTCCCCAGGGATCCTGTGGGGGCCCGGGAGGGTCTGGAGAGATGGGGGCTGACGTTTGGGCTGCACCAGGCTCTGGGCATCGGGGAGCAGGAGAGAGGATGGGGTCTCTCCTGCCTGAGGCTCCTGCTCAGTCAGGTGGCACAGGAGGGTGGGCACTGGGTCCAACACACATCCCACGGGAGGTGCCTGTGGGGTGTCTCAGGAAACGGGTCTGGACCCCAGGAAGCAGCGAGGGGAAGAGAAGCTCCTGAGTGACCATGGGTCCCTGCTGGGAGGTGAGCCTCTCTGGAGATCCCCGCTGAGCGTGGGGGTCTTGCCCGGATGTGCATGACATCACCGTCATAGGACAAGGAATGCAGAGGGCACCTCCTGCCCCGGACCCGGCCTCATGCCTCTCCCTGGGCGCAGAGAGGGGAGGACAGGCCCCGGGGAGCTCCCACCCTCCAGGGCGGGAATGTGGGAGAGCCCCATGCCCTCCAGGGTGGGAATGTGGGAGAGCCCCATGCCCTCCAGGGCGGGAATGTGGGAGAGCCCCATGCCCTCCAGGGCGGGAATGTGGGAGAGCCCCATGCCCTCCAGGGTGGGAATGTGGGAGAGCCCCATGCCCTCCAGGGTGGGAATGTGGGAGAGCCCCATGCCCTCCAGGGTGGGAATGTGGGAGAGCCCCATGCCCTCCAGGGCGGGAATGTGGGAGAGCCCCATGCCCTCCAGGGTGGGAATGTGGGAGAGCCCCATGCCCTCCAGGGCGGGAATGTGGGAGAGCCCCATGCCCTCCAGGGTGGGAATGTGGGAGAGCCCCATGCCCTCCAGGGTGGGAATGTGGGAGAGCCCCATGCCCTCCAGGGCGGGAATGTGGGAGAGCCCCATGCCCTCCAGGGCGGGAATGTGGGAGAGCCCCATGCCCTCCAGGGTGGGAATGTGGGAGAGCCCCATGCCCTCCAGGGCGGGAATGTGGGAGAGATTCATGCCCTCCAGAGTGGGAATGTGGGAGAGCCCCATGCCCTCCAGGGTGGGAATGTAGGAGAGCCCCATGCCCTCCAGGGTGGGAATGTGGGAGAGCCTCCTGCCTCCAGGGCGGGAATGTGGGAGAGCCTCCTGCCTCCAGGGTGGGAATGTGGGAGAGCCTCCTGCCTCCAGGGCGGGAATGTGGGAGAGCCCCATGCCCTCCAGGGTGGGAATGTGGGAGAGCCCCATGCCCTCCAGGGCGGGAATGTGGGAGAGCCCCATGCCCTCCAGGGTGGGAATGTGGGAGAGCCCCATGCCCTCCAGGGCGGGAATGTGGGAGAGCCCCATGCCCTCCAGGGTGGGAATGTGGGAGAGCCTCCTGCCTCCAGGGCGGGAATGTGGGAGAGCCCCATGCCCTCCAGGGTGGGAATGTGGGAGAGCCCCATGCCCTCCAGGGTGGGAATGTGGGAGAGCCCCATGCCCTCCAGGGCGGGAATGTGGGAGAGCCCCATGCCCTCCAGGGTGGGAATGTGGGAGAGCCCCATGCCCTCCAGGGCGGGAATGTGGGAGAGCCCCATGCCCTCCAGGGTGGGAATGTGGGAGAGCCTCCTGCCTCCAGGGCGGGAATGTGGGAGAGCCCCATGCCCTCCAGGGTGGGAATGTGGGAGAGCCTCCTGCCTCCAGGGCGGGAATGTGGGAGAGCCCCATGCCCTCCAGGGTGGGAATGTGGGAGAGCCCCATGCCCTCCAGGGCGGGAATGTGGGAGAGCCCCATGCCCTCCAGGGTGAAAATGTGGGAGAGCCTCCTGCCTCCAGGGCGGGAATGTGGGAGAGCCCCATGCCCTCCAGGGTGGGAATGTGGGAGAGCCCCATGCCCTCCAGGGTGGGAATGTGGGAGAGCCCCATGCCCTCCAGGGCGGGAATGTGGGAGAGCCTCCTGCCTCCAGGGCGGGAATGTGGGAGAGCCCCATGCCCTCCAGGGCGGGAATGTGGGAGAGCCCCATGCCCTCCAGGGTGGGAATGTGGGAGAGCCTCCTGCCTCCAGGGCGGGAATGTGGGAGAGCCCCATGCCCTCCAGGGTGGGAATGTGGGAGAGCCCCATGCCCTCCAGGGCGGGAATGTGGGAGAGCCCCATGCCCTCCAGGGTGGGAATGTGGGAGAGCCTCCTGCCTCCAGGGCGGGAATGTGGGAGAGCCCCATGCCCTCCAGGGTGGGAATGTGGGAGAGCCTCATGCCCTCCAGGGTGGGAATGTGGGAGAGCCCCATGCCCTCCAGGGTGGGAATGTGGGAGAGCCTCATGCCCTCCAGGGTGGGAATGTGGGAGAGCTTCATGCCCTCCAGGGTGGGAATGTAGGAGAGCCCCATGCCTCCAGGGCGGGAATGTGGGAGAGCCTCATGCCCTCCAGGGCGGGAATGTAGGAGAGCTTCATGCCCTCCAGGGTGGGAATGTGGGAGAGCCCCATGCCCTCCAGGGCGGGAATGTGGGAGAGCCCCATGCCCTCCAGGGCGGGAATGTGGGAGAAACTCATGCACTCCAGGGCAGGAATGTGGGAGAAACTCATGCCCTCCAGGGCGGGAATGTAGGAGAGCCCCATGCCCTCCAGGGCAGGAATGTGGGAGAGCTTCATGCCCTCCAGGGCGGGAATGTGGGAGAGCTTCATGCTTCCAGGGTGGGAATGTGGGAGAGCCCCATGCCCTCCAGAGTGGGAATGTGGGAGAGCCCCATGCCCTCCAGGGTGGGAATGTGGGAGAGCCCCATGCCCTCCAGGGCAGGAATGTGGGAGAGCTTCATGCCCTCCAGAGCGGGAATGTGGGAGAGCCTCCTGCCCTCCAGGGCGGGAATGTGGGAGAGCCCCATGCCCTCCAGGGCGGGAATGTGGGAGAGCCCCATGCCCTCCAGGGTGGGAATGTGGGAGAGCCTCATGCCCTCCAGGGTGGGAATGTGGGAGAGCCCCATGCCCTCCAGGGCGGGAATGTGGGAGAGCCCCATGCCCTCCAGGGCGGGAATGTGGGAGAGCCTCATGCCCTCCAGGGTGGGAATGTGGGAGAGCTTCATGCCCTCCAGGGTGGGAATGTGGGAGAGCCCCATGCCCTCCAGGGCGGGAATGTGGGAGAGCCCCATGCCCTCCAGGGTGGGAATGTGGGAGAGCCCCATGCCCTCCAGGGCGGGAATGTGGGAGAGCCTCCTGCCCTCCAGGGCGGGAATGTGGGAGAGCCTCCTGCCCTCCAGGGTGGGAATGTGGGAGAGCCTCATGCCCTCCAGGGCGGGAATGTGGGAGAGCTTCATGCCCTCCAGGGCGGGAATGTGGGAGAGCTTCATGCTTCCAGGGTGGGAATGTGGGAGAGCCTCCTGCCCTCCAGGGTGGAAATGTGGGAGAGCCTCCTGCCTCCAGGGCGGGAATGTGGGAGAGCCTCCTGCCCTCCAGGGTGGAAATGTGGGAGAGCCTCCTGCCTCCAGGGCGGGAATGTGGGAGAGCCCCATGCCCTCCAGGGTGGGAATGTGGGAGAGCCCCATGCCCTCCAGGGTGGGAATGTGGGAGAGCCTCCTGCCCTCCAGGGCGGGAATGTGGGAGAGCCTCCTGCCTCCAGGGCGGGAATGTGGGAGAGCCCCATGCCCTCCAGGGTGGGAATGTGGGAGAGCCCCATGCCCTCCAGGGTGGGAATGTGGGAGAGCCCCATGCCCTCCAGGGCGGGAATGTGGGAGAGCCCCATGCCCTCCAGGGTGGGAATGTGGGAGAGCCTCATGCCCTCCAGGGCGGGAATGTGGGAGAGCCTCCTGCCTCCAGGGCGGGAATGTGGGAGAGCCCCATGCCCTCCAGGGCGGGAATGTGGGAGAGCCCCATGCCCTCCAGGGTGGGAATGTGGGAGAGCCCCATGCCCTCCAGGGCGGGAATGTGGGAGAGCCCCATGCCCTCCAGGGTGGGAATGTGGGAGAGCCCCATGCCCTCCAGGGTGGGAATGTGGGAGAGCCTCCTGCCTCCAGGGCGGGAATGTAGGAGAGCCTCATGCCTCCAGGGTGGAAATGTGGGAGAGCGCGTGCCTCCAAGGCCTTCCCACAAAGAAGTACTCACTCGATGTAGAAACTATTCCCTCCACAGCTGGTGACGAACTCCCAAGACTTGTCCACCGACTGTCGGTGGAGGGTCTGGTGGACGTGGTTCTCCGCGGGCACCAGGAGGACGCGGACCTGCAGGGAGCGTGAACATGTCCTTGGCTTTCCAGCAACACGGCTCACCTGCCACTGCTCATCACTCTGGGCAGGATCAGGGTCCCCGTCACTAAGCCCAAGACCAATGAAATGGATTTACACAAGAGTCACAAGAACCCCCAAGGCAGTATGAAGGCTCACTCCATGATCCACGCAGGAAACGATGGGGCGGGCAGGCCCTGGGAGAGCTGCTCAGAGCGGCAGCCTGGACGCTGGGCGGGGACGGGAGGCCTGGGGGTCACCTGGGGCCTGTCCAGACACCAGGGCCACGGGAGCCATGCCCGTGCACCTCCAGATCTATAGGGGTTGCTGTTTGGTATTTTTAAAAAATATATTTTATTGATGTCAGAGAGGAAGGGAGAGGGAGAAAGAGAGAGGAGCATCAATGATGAGAGAGAATCATGGATCCGTTGCCTCCTGCACGCCCCACACTGGGGATCAGGCCTGAAATGTGGGCATGTGCCCTGACCTGTAATCGAACCGTGACCTCCTGGTTCATAGGTCGACGCTCAACCACTGAGCGACGCTGGCTGGGCCTGTTTGGTATTTTTTAAAGGTGAGCAAACTGAAATGGCAGGACCAATGGGAACGCTCGTGCACGGCGTGCCGGAACTTATCCTCCATCGTGAATATCTGCAGCCCGTGTGTAAAGACTCTGCCAGTAACCCTGCTGCAGGAAGTTTCAAACATCTCTGTCACCTGCTCAGCGACCGGCAGCTCACAGACGCCACGGGTCCCACGTGTGCAGCTCAATAAACACCTGCCAAGCGCACATGCCAGGTGAGCCAGGCTCAGGGGGTACACAGTGAGTCAGGGCAGGTGACCTCCTCAGAGCGTGGCAGGGCCCCACGGGAAGCCCCACAGCATCAGCAACAGTGGCTCCAGCAGCCCAGGCGACAGGCACAGCAGGGGCACCGGGGCTGGGCGGGGCACAGGCCAGGTTTGGGGGCGTGCGAGGTCTCTGGGATGGGGTTGTGCAGCCGACGGTCCCATGTTGGGCCTGGAGCTCAGGAGGAAGCGGAGATGAATCCACAGGGGAGGGCGCCCCTCCCACCGAGGAGCGAACCCAACCGGCAGGCGCAGAGGCGGCTCTGCGGAGGGAGATGATGGACAAGGGCTCACGTCCCACCCAGGGGAGCGCCAACATGTGGGGACGAAGGAAGGAGAGATCACGGAAGAGCCTTGGAGAAAGCGGGAAAATAAACGAGAGAGCAGAGCCATGGACGCCACAGGAGGGCAGTTTTAGGAACAGAGGGGTCTCCCTGCTTCCGAGGGGGCAGGCGGAGGGCGGGGGGGGGCAGGCGGGGGGCGAGGCGGGGCAGGCGGGGGGCGAGGGGGGGCAGGCGGAGGCTGAGGTGGGGGCAGGCGGAGGCTGGGGGGGGCAGGCGGAGGGCGAGGGGGGCTGGCAGAGCACGAGGCTCAGCAGAGCTCGCACGGGCCTATTTTCTTCCTATTTGTCCTCTGTTATTCTAGTTTCCCTCCATTTTAATTGTCACACACTTTTTTGTTGTTAACAGGTAGCTGTAAGATTTAAACATTTTTCTATAAATATGACTTCATGCCCGGCCAGTGTGGCTCAGTGGTTGAGCATTGACCTATGAACCAGGAGGTCACTGTTGGATTCCTGGTCAGGGCACGCCTGGGTTGTGGGCTGGATCCCCAGTGTGGGGCGTGCAGGAGGCAGCTGATCCATGATTCTCTCATCACTGATGCTTCTCTCTCTCTCTCCCTCTCCCTTCCTCTCTGAAATCAGTAAAAGTATATTAAAATGCGTAACTATGACCTCAATTCCTTGGAGGAATGATCGTCATGAGCCAAACACACAGACCCACAGGATGGATGTCATGCGGAGATGGAGCTGGGGGCATGCAGACACACCAGCACTAAGGACTTTCCTTCCGGAACCTTCACAGTCACAGCCACCTCCGGCTCCCAGATGGCAAACTCAGCCTGGTCTCCAGCAACAGCCTGGTCCTGGCAGCCCAGCACGTGGGGGCAGAAGGAGGCACGGAAGACGCCTGGGCAGAGAGGGGTCCTGTCACGCCCTGCAAGGCCCTGCGAGGCCAGGGGCGGCAGCCGGCGCTCCCCGCTGCTCACCTGGCCCCCGCTGCCCTCCGTCCACAGACACGTGCGCGGGGAACGCGGGGTGTGCTGGCTGGTAGAAGTGGATGACAAGGATGTAGCGGCCGGGGCGAGGCACGCGTCCTCTCAGGGTCACTTGGCTCTAGGAGGAAAAGCAGGAAAACAAAATCCTTGAGCCGCAGAGCGATGACCAATCAGAATCGCGGGAAGTTCCAGGTTAAAACAACGACCGAGCAGGTGTTGCCAAGGGAAGGAACGCCCCCGCTGGAATGTTACAGCCCCGCAGAGGTGCTGCCGCAGCGACAGGAGGGCGGGGAATCGGTGCTGTCAGGCTGGGAAACCGTGGCAGCTGTTGCCAAAGTGGAACATACAACTGAGCAGTTTCAGATCTTAGCCCCGCCCAACAGGACGCATAGCGTGCTTGTCAAAAGGCTGCACAGAATGGTTGTCCGTGTTCAGTTACCATGGTGACAACCATGTCATAAGGAGCCGGCGTGGCTCAGTGGTGAGCGTTGACCTATGAACCAGGAGGTCACGGTTCGGTTCCCAGTCAGGGCAAAGGCCTGGGTTGCAGGCTCGATCCCCAGTGTGGGGCCTGCAGGAGGCCGCCGATCAATGATTCTCTCTCATCATTGATGTTTCTATCGCTCCCTTCTTCTCTTTCTTAAAAAAAAAATCAATAAAAACATTTTTAAAAGTGACAACAGCCAACACAACAATAGTGTCTGGTGTGAATGGCCCGTCTTGAACCATAAACACAGTGAAGTCATATAACAGAGTTGCATCTTATTGCTCACATTGCATAATAAGGCTGCATTTGATGGGTTAATTCTTGGAACCCAAAATCCTTGTTATACAAGTATACGCACCTGATTTTTTAAAAAAGTCACTTTGGAGCAAAAAGCGTGGATAATTACGACTGTTGTTATTTCTTGTAACTCGATCAAAAGTATACCTATCTTTGGTCAGACTGGCAAAAAACGTGTCTATCGGTGTGCCGCGGGACCTCGGTGACTGGCTGTGAGCCAGGAGGTGAGCGGGAGACGCTGCTCGAGAGACTGACCAAGACGTGTCTGTTGGGAATGTCCTTCCTCCAGCTGTGCTCGCGCAGCGGGTGACACAAGAACGCTGTGGAAGTGCTTCCATCCCAGCTCGGGGCGGTAACGAGCCTGACCGTGTCCGACAGCCAAGAACCGCGAAAACATGAGGTGCCACAGGATGGGCCACGCGCTTGCCCCGCCTCAGGCGGAGATGCAGGAGGGACAGAGCCTCGGAGGGGTGGCTCGGACAGGCTCAGCAGACGCCTCACGTCTGGAACCTCCACAGCTGAGAGCAGGGGCACCTGAACTCCCGGGGAGGGCTGTGAAAACACGGATCCCTCCGGAGACTCCAAGGCAGTAGCTCTGAGATGGGGCTTGCGAATCTGCATTCCTTTCTTTCTTTCTTTCTTTCTTTCTTTCTTTCTTTCTTTCTTTCTTTCTTTCTAAAATATTTTTATTGATTTCAGAGAGGAAGGGAGAGAGAGAAACATCCATGATGAGAGAGAATCATGGATCGGCTGCCTCCTGCACGCCCCCCACTGGGGATCCAGCCCACGACCTGGGCGTGTGTCCTGACCGGGAATCGAACTGTGACCTCCTGGCTCATAGGTCAACGCTCAGCCACTGAGCCACGCCGGCCGGGCCGACTCTGCATCTCTAACACGTTCGTAGGTGGGTCAGGGCCACACACTCCGAGAACCAATGGCTTCGAAACAGCACCCTCGGGGGGAAGGAGGGGTCCTACCTGTGGTGCCTCCACAGTGATGCCAGTAACCATGTCAGCAGAAGGAGAAGGGTCCTGGGGCGGGAGAGGGGGAGGCCCCCCACGTGGGGCATCCAAAATCCATGCTTCCGGAGGAGTTTCGGGGGACACGGAGATGCACGTGGCCCTGACAAAGAGGATTTTTCCAATCTTGTATTAAAGATAACCCAAAAGGAGAACTGCTGCTGGTGAAGATACAGACCCTGAGCATAAGCCGGGGGGACCCCAGGGCACTCCGCCGCTGCCTCGAAACCATGAGCCGAAACAGAGACAAAGCTTCGTGCTGAGGGAGTGAGTGACAGACACTCACTGACACTTCCCTCCGAGAACGGACGCTGTTGAGTGAGGTCAACGCCGCGGAACATTGTTATTCACCTCTGCCCGCCAAGGTGACATGAAACTGTAAACCACGAGAACTGCCCCGTCGTGCCCGAGGCACAGCCAGGTCTCACTGCCCGGCTCCGTCCTGGCCCCGGCACAGGTCTCGTGGCTGCGTCTGTGAATTATGTTTGAATCTACAGCAAAACAGCTCAGCAAACCCAGCAAGTTATGGTGAGCAAGTCTCACAACACCGTGGTGAGGCGGGCCCCTGCTTCCACGGCTTTTTAAATGAAGAGCCTCAGATACAAGGGTTAAAGGGTTGGGACAGGAGAGTCCGCAGGAGCTCAGAACAGAGCTCAGGTACCTGCCTGGGGGCGGGGCTCATTCCCCCCCCCCTCCCCCTCCCCAGCCACTGGCTCGCCTCCTGCTGCTGCAGGGCTCTGCACAGACTCCTGCGGTCAACGAGCCAGCTGGCTGGCTGTGACATTCACCACCAGCCTGGGCACCCTGGCCTGTGGGCACTTCTGAAGCAGGAAGTCGCAACCTGACACGCACGACAGTGTCACTCCGAGCACACACAAGGGGCAAAGGAGGAAGCGCGTTACCTTTGGTCAGGAAATGGCCCGTAACTGGCGATGCATCTGACTTGGGGTTTCAAATATTCCGTGGAGAACTCTTCGATGGGAATGATACAAATCTGATGCTGCCGAGCAAACACAGTGCAGAGGTAGCTGCAGTCACCAGCAAAACCAGTGGCCAGGTCACGCGCACTCTGTAAAGGCTGTGAGGGCCCAGGCGCCGTGGCTCCGTGGTTGAGTGTCGACCTATGACCCAGGAGGTCACCGTTCGATTCCCGGTCAGGGCACATGCCCAGGTGGTGGGCTCGATCCCCAGTAGGGGGCATGCAGGAGGCAGCCAATCCATGATTCTCTCTCATTGTTGATGTTTCTCTCTCTCTCTCCCTTTCTCTCTGAAATCAACAGAAATATATTTTTTTAAAAATAAAAATAATAAAAAAGCTGTTAGGTAAAGAATTCATCCAGAGAAGTTATCGTTGTTATTTTAAAGTAGTAAAAAGTGCATGATGGTACTCATACAGCATCATGTGCAACAAATCCTTTCTACTGTTGTTCAGGGTTGGTGACTACAGTGTCCCTGGAATCTATACTGATAACAGAGGAATATGCAAATTATCCGGGATGCCATCACAGTAACAGTAACGACCAAACAGCAGGCTGCGTGGGGCGACCAGGCCGGCAGGGGAGGGCAGTTGGGGTGACCAGGTTGGCAGCGGAGAGCAGTTGGGGGTGACCAGGCCGGCAGGGGAGGGCAGTTGGGGGCGATCAGGCCAGCAGGGGAGTGGTTAGGGGGTGATCAGGCAGGCAGGCAGGTGAGCGGTTAGGGGCCAGCAGTCCCAGATTGTGAGAGGGATGTCCAACTGCTGGTTTAGGCCCGATCCCTGTGGGCTGGGCTGAGGGACACCTCCCGCCCCGTGCATGAATTTCGTGCACCACGCCTCTAGTAATTATATAAAGAAACAAGGTCGTGTGAAGGTTCCAGCACAATTCTTTCTCAGTGACTTTTGGTGCCTTTTCCCCTCTCCTGCCCTGAGCTGGTGCTGGCTCTGCAGACCCCTTGGCCGAGAGGCAGGGGAGGGGGTGTGGTGGGCAGCCAGGAGCCTGCTGCATGCAATCCTTCTTCAGAGAGGTGACTCAGACCTCTCACAGGGGCTTTCGCTGAAGGAACTGTCTCCAGAGCTAGGTTTTGAGTCACACAAGGAACTCGGTCATTAACTTACCAACCCTCTCCAGCTTAGAGCAAAACTGTATTAGCAGCTTGATCATAGCTATTCAGTATCAGCGATTTTTACTGAACATCTGCTCTCTGTGAGGCACTGAGACTGGGGCTCCTACCAGACAGACACCATCCCTGCCCTCGGGAGCTTATACTCTCGCCGGCAGGACCCGGACTGTTTCAAAAGGGCAAACGTGTGTCAAAAAGAAGATACAGCCCCAGCCCCTGGCTCAGTCAGGTGGAGCGTCGTCCCAACTCCAAAAAAGGTCACGGGTTTGACTCTGGGTCAGAGCACATACCTAGGTTGAGGGTTTGGTCCTGGTAGGGGTACGTACAGGAGGCAATCGATCGATGTTTCTCTCTCACATTGATGTTTCTCTCTCTCTCTCTCTACCTAAGAAACATTAATACACATATCCTCTGGCAAGGATTAAAAGAAAAGATGAAGATTCAGCCTATCACAACTTCCAAAGATGAAAAGGTTGAGTCAATTGGATTGTTAGGTTTAAAAAGAGGTTTGTAATTTTAAAAAGGAAGTCTTATGTGATATGTACCTTATAGAGTAACTTTTAAAAGTTTAATCCCAGGCACTTCCTTAGAGAAAGCGCCCAGGCTTTACTGGGGTCGAACTCGCACATTTAAAACACAGGTGGCGGGCGAGGCCGCGGGCAGCCCCCGGGTATGACGTACGCCGGATGTAACAGCCCCAGGAAGCGCTTCACACTGCGGACTCTTAGTTCCCCGAGACATTCATTGTGAACCTGGCCACTGCCGCCCAGCACAGGCCTCACTGCCTGCTGGTCAGAACCCTCACACGGCAGGTGTGCTCCCGACAGGCAGACGTGGCGTACATTTCACCTGCAGCGCTTGCCGTTTTCAGTCTTAATATCACACATCAAGTTAACTGGGTCATCGCTCTCTTTGAAATAGAGCAGCAGCCGTCTGGGGGGACACCAGATGAATACAGCCTTTGAAACGCTGAAGGAATTTGCCCAGACCCAACAGACACAAGGAAACAGTAACAGGAGGAGGAACACACACGGTCACGAACGCGTGCCTCCACGCCAGCGATGCTGACAAGTGAGGAAATGTCACGGCCGGCGTCATCTCATTCACAGCAGTGACAATGAGTAAAAATTAAGGCAACGGGGTTTTGTGAGACGTGCTCACGTGTGATGATCAGACTTGACCGCGTGTTCTAAAAACGGCTCCAACAGCCGAAACCGGTTTGGCTCAGTGGATAGAGCTTCGGCCTGCGGACTGAAGAGTCCCGGGTTCGATTCCAGTCAAGGGCATGTACCTTGGTTGCGGGCACATCCCCAGTGGGAGGTGTGCAGGAGGCAGCTGATCGATGTTTCTCTCTCATCGATGTTTCTAGCTCTCTATCCCTCTCCCTTCCTCTCTCTGTAAAATATCAATAAAATATATTTTAAAAAAAAAATAAATAAATAAAATAAAAATAAAAACGGCTCCAACAAAGGAGAGGCCAGACAGACGTCTAGATGGAAGAATAAACATCAAACAACTGGCCGTTCTTCACAGGGCTAATGTTCAGACGTCAAAAAAACCCAGCCACGTTTTTAAAAGCTTATTTTTAAGAGCACAGATATCAACCAAATGCTTCTAAACCTCAATGGGGCCCTAGCTGCTGTGGCTCAGCGGATAGAGCGTCAGCCCGCAGACTGAAGGGTCCCGGGTTCGATTCTGGCCAAGGGCACATGCCTCGGCTGCAGGCTAGATCCCTGGCCCTGGTCAGGGTGCGTGCTTTGAGGCAACCAAATGATGTGTCTCTCTCACACTCGCTCTGGAAATCGGTGGAAAACATCCTCGGGGGAGGATTAACAAAAATAAATCAATGACCCCGGCATACATACCAGAAGGAGCCGGGCGCTGCGGGCTCTGAGCCGGATGTCGGCGTCGGCTCGCAGCTCGTAGGTGGCCAGGCGGCTCCGGCCGTCGGTCAGGGCGCTCCGGCACAGGACGCTGCAGGAGGAGATGTTCTCAGCCCGACCCCCTGACCCCGCCCTGGGCGCCTCCTGGGGTGGCTGTGGCGCTGGCTCTGCCGTCGATGGCCCGGTGGCCAGCAGCGAACTTGCCTGCGCTGAGCGGGAGGGATGCCGCACGCCAGCTGGGAGGGCCTCCCCACGTCCGAGCGGCCCCTCGGCTCAACGCCCTGCTCACCTTCTCCAGGGGAACCAGTCTAGTCGGGCAACACTGTCTGCCTTTAAGGCACAGCTTCTGCGCAAGTTCCCCACGTCCTCAGACAGTGCTGCCCACTGGCCCTGCCGCCACCTCCCACGCCTGAGGGAGCACGGAGGCCGTGCCCGACACCCCGAGGAGCCCAGAGCCCACCTCCGCCTTCCTCCTGACCCATTTCTACCTGCGCCTTCCCTCCGTCCCCTCAGGCCACGTCCAGGAACAGTGGAAAGGTCACGGTTTTGCCCTGGCCAGTGTGGTTCAGTGGTTACAGTTAGCCCATGGGCTGAAGGTCCAGGTTCCATTCCAGTCACAGCACGTACCTCGGGTGGGACATGATCCCCTACTCCAGTCAGGGCGCATGCGGGAGGCAACCAATCCATGTGTCTCTCACATTGATGTTTCTCTCTCTCTCTCTCTCTCTCTCTCTCTCTCTCTCTCTCTCTCTCCTCGCCCCTCAATACCATGAGCCTCCTGGGAGTGGTCGAACACAGACCTCTCTCTCTTTCTCTCTCTCTCTCTCAATCCCTTCTCTTCCATCTCTCTACTCTCTCTCAAAAGTCAATGGAAAAAAATATCCTCGGGTGAGAATTAGAAATTTAATAAACAAATAAATAAATAAAGGGCCACAGTTTTAAACCAAGAATACACTGTAATGGTGAAACCCATAAAGGAAGTATTTTTTGAGGGATGCTCCTGACTTCAGACTCTAGCAAATTTTCTTTTTCTTTTTAAAATATATTTTTATTGCTTTCAGAGAGGAAGAGAGAGGCAGAGAGAGAGAGAAACGTCAATGAGAGAGGCTGCCTCCTGCACGCCCCACACTGGGGATCGAGCCCACAACCCACGCTCGTGGCCTGCCTGGGAGTTGAACCACGATCTCTTGGTTCATAGGTCGACGCTCAACCACTGAGCCACGGGCCGGGCTTGGTAGCAACTTTTCTAGATGTAACCTGGAACGAGTGACACCCTAAAGCAATGACCATCTCTGGAAACACAGGGTGGGCAAAGCAGGGTTACAGTTACTCATGCAGAAAATGATACAATAGTTAATAAATAACAACACAAGCATAAAATCTGTGTTTTGCGTTCTCACAACGGTAACCCTACGTTTGCCCCACCTGTATCTGAAGTAACTCATGCAATGACTTTTGGGGTGAGGGCTAAAAGGAGGTGATGTGTAAAGGTCAAACACAGCTTGTGGCATATCCAGCAGCTCAGTGAAGTCATTCTCTTCCTTTCGAGGCCGGCAGGAGCCCCGGCCGCAGCAGGAGGTGCTGAAGGGCTGCCATTTGAAATAGGTTTTTTGGGCCCAATGTTGTCCAATCGCACCTCTTTGGACTGTGGTGTCTGTAGCCTGTTCCTTTGGCCACGGAGCAGCAAAGCAGAGAAAGCAACTATTCTAGGCGGAGAAGCAATCCCATGAGCCTCCCGGGAGGGGTCGAACACAGCGACAGGGGCTCCCGGTCCATGCGACAGGGTGTTGGGGCCCTGACCGTGGGGCCTGTGGGTGGGGCACGCGGTGCTGGCTTGTCCACAGCCAGAATCACCTGCAGAGGACCTCCGGCTCTTCCCCCGACGTGTCGTCCAGACACAGGCCGTGAGGCGGGGCTATGGAGCCCCCGGAGGCACCCTTTCTTCCTGGGCTTTGAACTCATTCCTCTGCGGGGCCTGGGTATGACTCAGAGCTACCAGGCCTTCCGGAAGCTTCGGTGGCCGCTGGCCAGCCCTACTCTGTCCCGTGGAGGGCCCAGGCCCTGTGCCTGGAGGGAGCGCTGAGCTGGAGGCAGACAGGGCGTGGAGGCGCCGGGCCCGGCCCTGTGGCCCAGTCACGGGGATTCCTGGGGGGGAGTGTACATTCCAGCGGCAGCTGACGTCACCTGGAGAGGAAGCTGCTTTCCGATCAAGAAGGAACGTTCCGGGGAACTCTGTTTGCCCCATCTGGTGCCCCCATTACAAATCCAAATGCGATCATATTCTTTGTTTTCTCCATCATCAGCCCAGAGAAAGGGGTGGGCTGGATTTTTTTTTTTTTTTTTTTAGGTTTTTGAAGGAGGGGCCTTCACAGCTCATCTGTGAGGCTGGCTGAGTGTGACGTGAACTCAGTGACCTTTCAAGTCTCATAACAGTTTCCACTCGAAGCTGCTGAGAGCACCTCTTCCCACAAGTTCTCTCACTTGCAGGACAGGGAGCGTGCCAGCCCCTTGGTCACCTCGGGCTGGACAAGAAGCAACCTGGGAGCAGAGGCAGCGGCACCTTCCAGGCTCGGCCCTGAGCTGCTGGGTGGCCCATTGCCGTGCCCGCCTGCTGCCTCCGACTCCCAGGGCCTCAGTGAACGTCCGGGCACCCTGGCACGGGCTCTTCCCTGCAGCCGGCTCTGCACAGCTGCCTGTGTTCTGAACATTATGCCAATCCTCCCCCGAGGATGTTTTTCACTGATTTTTAGAGAGCGTGGAAGAGAGAGGGGAAGACAGAGAGAAGCATCCACGTGAGAGAACCACATGGATTGGTTGCCTCCTGTGTGAGCCCCAACCAGGGCCCGGGCCAGGGAGGAGCCTGCAACCAGGGCACGTGCCCTTGAGCGGAATCGAACCCGGAACCCTTCGGTCCACAGGCCGACGCTCTATCCTCTGAGCCACACCAGCTGGGGAGAACAACTGTTAATAAATCCTGGTCAGCACTAACTAGTGTGGATCAGTAGACAGAGCATCGGCCTGTGGACTGAAGGGTCCCAGGTTCGATTCCGGTCAAGGGCACGTACCTTGGTTGCGGGCACATCCCCAGTAGGAGGTGTGCAGGAGGCAGCTGATTGATGTTTCTCTCTCATCGATGTTTCTAGCTCTCTATCCCTCTCCCTTCCTCTCTGTAAAAAATCAATAAAATATATTTTTTAAAAAATAAATCCTGGTCAGAGCTCTTGGAAAGTGGGACATCAGGTGAAACGTGACAATCCTTTGTCCCATTATTTCTCTCCGACGATCATCGAACATGTGTGACCTCCACCTCGGAAGGCACTGGGAGGGCAGGCGAGACCACGCCTTTCCAGGTGCCTACAGCCTGCGCTCTGCCCAGCATTCTACCTGCGAGCACGTCCTGGGCCCACAGGGGGCGCCGCCAACATGGGAAGTGGAACAGACAGCTTTTCAAGAAAATGCGGCGTTTTCCAGGCACTGCCGGCCCCCACGCTGCGCGGCGACGCAGCCAAGAGCAGCCTCAGGAAGGAACCACTTTCCCTCCCGATGAAAACCAAAGTCCCTCCGCTGACCCCCGACGGCCCCCCTCGAGGAACCCCCGGGCAGGCCTGATACCTGTGCTGGCAGCTGTAGATGGTCACCTGGCCGGCCAGGACCGACCCCGGGCTCCCCACGTGCACGTCGGCCACAGACAGCTGCTCTGCCTCCGTGGAATACTCGACCACGACCACGTAGCGGCCAGGCCGCGGGACCCGCAGGGGCAGGTGCAGTTCCACCTGTCGGAGGGCCGAGCAGACAGGCGGGAGATGAGCCCGGCGTGCTCACACAGGCAGCCGAGAAACAGGGCTGTGCAGACCCTGGGAATCGGTTTCCGTGGCGTCACTGCCAGGCATGGGGCCTGCGGGTCGGCTGCTCCGTAGAGAGAAGACCCAGATGAACAGCTCGTCACCATCGACTCCCTTGTGTTCAGAGTTGATGGGCACCTGGACTTCTACTTCCGAAATCTGCAGCCCTGCATGTAGGGGCTTCTGGCTTCCCCTCTTCCACCTGCCTGTGTCTCAAGGTAAGAGGCGCTCCACAGCTCGAAGTGGAAAGAAATCTCCCAGCGGGAGACAAGAGGAAAGGAAGTGGGCCTTGAGGCTTTTAACTGATTGTAATTAGAAAAGAAACGTTAAATTATATGGATGCAAGTGATCTAAAGCAGTGGTCGGCAAACAGAGTTTACCGCTCTGTTGACTAATGAGTTTGCCGACCACTGTCATATACTACCCTTTACCTCTTTGCACACGATACGCCACAATTGCCTAATCCTCACAGCTTCCAACTACACGGTAACATTTAGTCGAGTCCAGTGGTCGGCAAACTCATTAGTCAACAGAGCGGCAAACCGCGGTGGCTCGCGAGCCGCGGTTTGCCGACCACTGGTCTAAAGTGATGCACACACCCTACCCCACTGGGTGCGCGGCCAGCCCCAACCGCAGCAGCGAAGTTGGCACACCTCCACTGAACCTGCGAGGCGTCCTTCCAGGTCCCGAACCTGGGGAGCACTGGGGCCGAGGGTTTTCAGCCGACATGGGGGGGTGAGGGGGGAGAGGGGGGTAATAGCTTTGACCGCCAACAAAAGGCTGCCCACCTCTCGGCCGCCGAGGTCCGCCATGACGGGGTGAGCGGGGCTGGGCTGCCTCAGGGCCACGGGTCTTGGCTGCCCGTCCAGCAGGAAGCGTGTGGCCTCACAAGCCAGGGCACAGGGGAAGCCGGCCAGTGGCAACTGCTGGTAAAGCAGGCAGCTGCAACAAGATGCGGCAGTTACAACCTAGGCCAAACACAGCATCCCGCACACCCAGACACCCATCCTTCAGGCACCCATCCTTCCCCAGCACCACAGCGTCCACTACAGGCGCCAGGAGGGCATTTCCATCGGCAGGAGCCACGAAGGAAGCACAGGTTTTGTTTTAAGTGCCTCCCCTCACAGATGCAGGACCTTGGGTGTTCCTGGGGCATTTCCACAAGCTACGGGGTGCGAGCTGCTCTTAAGCACCAGCTACGGGGCCCAAAGTGCTGTGTGATTCTTAGTGAAAGCGGGTGGCCCGCTCCAGAGAGAAAATCACCCTTAAGTCATTATCAGAGCTTCCGGCTGCAGACGTGACCTGAGGCCCAGGACCCTGCAGCAAGCCGCCTGCATCAGGCCCTGACACTAACTTCTCATGGGGAGGCCCCGCGTGCGCACAGGGCTCCGTGACGGGCAGCTGCAGCGAGGGGGCCGCGTAGTAGTCCCTGGGGAGCAGCACCAGGTAGTCCTGGAAATGAAGACCAACAGGCAGTCACGCCCGTGCTGGTGGCCCTGCTTTAGAGATAAAATAGCCACACACAGCTGACCCAACCACTAGGTGACGCTACTAGCTGACCTCTCCCACGGCTGCTGCGTCTGCCTGACTTACCAGCACCCCCAAAGCAGGGCCATGAGCATTGGAGATAAGAGCCACAAGGCCAACCTTACCATCTTCCAATCCAGGGGAGATTTTACCGTCTCCTGTTTTTAATTTTTTTAAATAAACTTTTTATTAACTAGAGGCCTGGTGCACGAAATTCGTGCACTGGGGGGGGGTGTCCCTCAGCCCAGCCTGCACCCTCTCCAATCTGAGACCCCTCGGGGGATGTCCGACTGCCAGTTGGGATTGGGCTTAAACCGTCAGTCGGACATCCCTCTCACAATCCGGGACTGCTGGCTCCCAACCGCTCGCCTGCCTGCCTTCCTGATTACCCCTAACCACTCCCTGCCTGCCTGATCACCCCCTAACCACTCCCTGCCTGCCTGATCACCCCCTAAGCACTCCCTGCCAGCCTGATCGACGCCGAACTGCTCCCCTTTTGGCCCGATTGCCCCCAACTACCATCCCCTGCAGGCCTGGTCCCCCCCAACTACCCTCCCCTGCCGGCCATCTTGTGACCACATGGAGGCGGTCATCTTGTGTGAGGGTGTGACGGTCAATTTGCATATCACCTCTTTATTATATAGGATAGTATTACAGATATCTCCCCTTTTGAAAGACTGGGACACATGTTCATTAGGTTTTGCATTTATTTAGAAAACTTCGAGTCCTGACGCATTATAATTCGGCAAATGTTTTGTCTGTGAGACGTTGACTACAAGATGATAGACGGTACCTTACATTAGCTCCTATGTCACTGCGTCATGTGAGGGCAAACATCACCATTGGTGTCTGACAGGGAACCCGCTAGCCTGGTGGGCGTGGCTCAGTGGTTGAGCATCGATCTATGAACCAAGAGGTCACGGTTCTGTTCCCAGCGGGGCACACGCCCGGGTTGTGAGCTTGATCCCCAGTAGGGGGCGTGCAGGAGGCAGCCGATCCATGATTCTCTCATCATTGATGTCGCTCTCTCCCTCCCTCTTCCTTCCTCTCTGAAAGCAATAAAAACAGATGAAAAAGAGAAGAATGACTGCTCACCAGAAGGACCCCCTCTGCCTTGATGCAGGCCACCCATGTCCCCGGTGCCAGTGAGAACGCGTCGGCCGGACCGCTTCCGGGGACGGAGACGAAGGCTGGCTCCGTGCTGGGCAGGAAGACAACCCCTCTGCTCTGAGCAGCGTCTGTCAGAGAGAAACAGGCTCTCTCAGGCATCGCTCCGGCAGCCAATCAGTTTCCCACGTTCGGTTTCCATCTGCACACGTAGGGTGGTTGGCTGATCCTACGTGCAGACCTTACTTCTTTAACTGCATGAGCGCGTACGTAAGAACAGCCTAGAAAGACCTTGACAGGACGTGGGCAGTGGCGATCCATGCTGGGATTGTGAGTCCCTTTCTAATTCGTTAAGGACTGAGTATAGTAACACAGGCAAACTGCTTAGAAAGGTCCTTGGCACCTGTTTTCATCGTCAAAAGAAACGTAATTACAAGCCACAAGGAGACAGAAAACAGGTCAACACAACAAACACTCAGCATCACCAGCACTCACGTAAAGGAAAAGGAAGATGGGGACATCGTAGCGATTGGCCCCCCCCCACCCCACTCCTATCTCCTAGCAAAGGAGTCTGTGCACACCCTTGTGGGCTGTGCTGGTAAACTGATAGGCAAGTCGTGTTTTAGGGCTTATCCTGGCTGCCCCGCTGGGGAGCGGGCCCGGAACCCGGGCACATGCCCTGACCGGGAATCGAACGGTGACCCCCTGGTTCACAGGTCCCCGCTCAGCCCCTGGGCCATGCCTTCTTTCTGAGTCAGGGCCCACTGGCGCCGTCGTGTGTCCCTGTCGGGCCCTCCTGCCGCCTGGAGGCTGTGTGCAGGTCTGGCAGGAGCCCGGACCCTCGCAGAACAGACCCCAGGGAGGTCCACGCTCCCACCGCCTTCTACCGGCCACCAGGACCCTCCCCCTGACCCCTGACCAAGGTCCCCGCTCCTCCCAGAGCCCCAGCTTCCTGCTCACACACTCGTTGTAGCTTCCTGTGCTCACCCCGTGCTCTGGGAACCGGCTGGTTTGCCTGAGGCAAGGGGACTGTCTAGGCGAGAAGTCAAGGTCCCTCAGCACCCCAAGGCGACACGCACTTTCCTGTGAGCGAGTTATAAACTAGCTTTCCTGTGGTGACATCAGAGCCCTCGGCGTCCAGCCAAGCACACAGGTTGCTACATGGATGTGTAAATGGCCGCTAATGAGCAATGTAACAGCAAATTGCAATAAGCAGGATGCTGAGGAACGGGGCAGGGGCAGGGGCAGGAGCAGGGGCAGGGGCAGGGGCAGAGACAGGGTGCAGGGACAGGGTGCAGGGGGCAGGGGCAGGAGAGGGGCAGGGGCAGGAGCAGGAGCAGGGACAGGGCGCAGGGAACAGGAGCTGGGGCAGGAGCAGGGCAGGGCGCCGCGAGCACTGTCTGGCTCAGCCAGCACCGGGAGGAGAAGACGTTTCCCTGGTCCGTCGTTTCTTATCCAGAAAGGGGCCTGAAAATGCACCCACCTAACTTCTCCGTGGACGGACGGAGAGTCACAAGGCCGGCTACCGCCTCCGCTCCAGGGTTCACGCATCTCAGAACCACACGGAACTGAGAGCGGCTCGATGGCCCCACGTTCAGCAGGACCCTCACTTCGTTCTGAAAGACACCGAGGGCCACACAGTGTAGACGGGACACGGGGCAAAGCTTCATCCACGTTTCACACCGGCTCCTGGTGTACACACATTCACATGCCGTGTGCACACATGCACATTCACACATAGTGTGCACATGCACATTCACATGCCATGTACACACGCCATGTACATACGTGTACATTCACACGTAGTGTGCACACATTCACACGTAGCGTTCACATTCACACGTAGCGTGCACACATACACATTCACACGTAGTGAGCACACATACAGTGTCCACACATTCACACCCACTCAATAAGCACAGATACACACTCTCAATCATGTGTACACACACAATCACATATAGTGTACACATACGTACACACATTCAGACGTAGGGCACACACATTCACATGTAGTATACAGACGTGCACACGCAGTTCACACACATGCACACATCGTGCACACACATGTACACACACGTACAACCTCACACCCACTCAGCAAGCGCCTGCACCACTGAGGACGGTGGAAACGCGCAGCCTGGCAATGAATCGAAGTCCCTCACAAGGAAGGTGCGTGAGGCACTCCCTCGGCACCGGGGCCCCTCTGACCTTTGTAAGCGGCAGGCTGAGTGCGTGGGGTGGGGGCTGGTCAGGGGGGCCCCAGAGGCCGCGCAGCCGCAGGGCTGGGAGAAGCGAAGGTGGGAGAGAGGACAGGGTGCTATGCAGCCCCCAGAGAGACACTCTCCAGGGCCCGCTCACTTGTACAACACTCCAAATGGTCGCAGAACCGAGGGCGGCTCAGGAACGCTTACAGACCCCACACGTGTGGGAGAGGAATCTGGATGTAACTAAACTGCGCTTAGTAAGTCACAGGAAACGTATCTCAGGCCCCATCCAAGGAGAACACGGGCCTTCGGATGCTGTCGGCGGGGCGTCCGACATCCACCATCCCTGGTGCTCACACCATGGAAGTGCCGCTGAGCCCGCAGGGGAAGGAAAGACCAGGCTCTTTTAAGTCTGAACCACAGACGACATGATCCAGTCCAACTGGGGCCCAAGGATGCTCCTGACACTCGGCAGCTGTGACAAAGCTGTGGGACATCCACACATGGGATACTACCCAGCAGTAAAAAAGAAGGATCTCGTACCCGTGAGACAGCCTGGAGGGACCCGGAGAGCATTATGCTGAGTGAAATAAGCCAGTCAGAGAAAGGCAAGTATCACATGATCGCACTCATATGTGGAATCTAATGAACGAAATAAACTGATGAACAAAACAGACACGGAGACATGGAAGCAGGGAACAGAGTGCGGAATCTCGGGGGGGGGGGGAGGTGGGGCGGAAAGGGATGAGCCAACAACTTTATATGCATGTGCATAGCCCAGTGACAGACAATCGCACGGAGGAGGCCTGGGGAGCAAACGAGAGTGGGGTGGAGGGGGTCAATGGAGGAAAAATGGGGACATCTGTGATACTTTCAACAATAAAGATAATAATAATAATAAAGCCTGGCCAGTGTGGCTCAGTGGTTGAGCATGAACCTATGAATCAAGAGGTCATGGTTTGATTCCCGGTCAGGGCACAGGCCCGGGTTACAGGCTTGATCCCCAGAGTGCGGCGTACAGGAGGCGGCTGGTCCATGATTCTCTCTCATCATTGATGCTTCTATCTTTCTCTCCCTCTCCCTCCCTCTCTGAAATCAATAAAAATATATTAAAAAAGGAAAGAAAGAAAGAAAGGAAGGAACTTGGACATTTCCAAATCAGTGGTTCCTTTGATTTTCAATCATTTTCGAAGGGACAGTGGTGGAGCGAGAAATCTGTGACGTAAACGTCAGGGCAGATCCCTGGTCTGGGAGCAGGAGCTGAGCGGCCCACGAGGCAGGCCAGCTCACCCTCTCGATGTGACTACCTTCACCTTTCAGACAGGCTGCAGGTGGAAAAAGACGACGCAAACAGGGATTAGGCGCAGAGGAAAGTCAGCGGTGTTTTGAGCACCACCACCCGTCCTCGGACTGAAGACACTCCCAGCGAGTTCTCCACGGAGAGCCATTCCCTGCAAACACGTCAGTCACACCTGTGGGCTCAGTCACTCCCATCCTGCGCTGACTCAGGGGAATGCCCGCTCCCTTCTGAATACAAGGTGACCGACAGGGAAGGAAAGAAACGGGAGGAGCAAGCAGTGAGGCGTCTTAGGTCCTGGCACCGCCCGGGAAAGGCAGCTGGACGGGGACCCTGGCCAGGCAGAGCCGTGTCGGTACCCGGGGGCGGACGGTCATGCTTGTCTGAGGGCTGACTGAGAACACGGCTAGTTCTGGGTCCGCCAGGGACACGGGCTGGGCTGCCATGGTCATCAGTGTGCCTCTTTCTTTCCAGTTTCTCCCCCGAGACACACAGCTTGAGGAGACCCACCTCGAAGAGAAACGCTGAGAACAGAAACACTCGGCGACTACACGGACGTTTTCATTACAAATGTTAAGTGCTTAACGATAAAGTGTGAACTCCTTCACTCCAACACAAAGCCGGGGAGACGGAGGGACGGAGGAACTCGGGGAAGGAAAATGAAATCGCGCAGATGGAAACGCCCCACTCACCTTGGCTTCTATTTGTATAGTAATTCGGAGTTTTAAGAAGTAAAAATTAAATAAAAATTAGCAACATAAGCTGTATGGGAATCATTTAAGTCAACTTGTTTTTATTTCCACAACTGGCTTAAAGAACAAAATGTCTCATGTTAAAATACAGCCTAATGTTGTTTGGGAAATGTCTCCAGAGATCAGCACCATTTTTCTTTAATCCTCTCATTTTCTGATTTGGTGACCAAATTAAGCTAACAAGGAACTGTGAAGTTGATATATATGTTTACCAGTTAAAACCCAGCCCTACCCCGAGCCCATGACACGCTCCTTATTTCCCAGGAGGAAACTAACCCAGGGGTCGGCTTTGGGAGAGTTCACCTGAAGCGCGCGATGAGGTCAGGCCACGCACCTGCAGAGGGGTCATCTGGGCGTACCCTCTCCAGCTGAACTCGGGGAACTCCAGGGGGTCAAACCCGAAGCGCAGTTCCCTCCCGTCGGCGGTGGTGCCGTCCTCGAGCTCGTACTTCATGTGATGCAGGTCCGGGAAGTAGTGGTTGTCTTCCGGCCTTTCACAGACAGAAAGCAGACACGGATGCCACAGGTCGGGCTCACGGACCATCCGACGACCCGTTAATCCCGACAGCTGCAGCCCAGGACCCCACCACCCGACAGGGCGCCTTACATACCACAGGCAGGGTGCCGAGCTTTCTCTCCGAAAGCTTGCTTTCGCTCATGTGAACACCCACAGGACACCCCAGCACCCATGCCCCCGCCCCCAGCAGGCAGGTGAGGGCACACTGAGCACAACACATGGCAGCAGCAACCTTCCAAATGTCCTCGAAGGGCACCCACAGCTCAGCAAGGTCAAGTTAGGTTACTTACTCTAACCCACGCACCCACCCACCCATCCAGCCATTCATTCATCCATCCGTCCCCATACACCCAACCACCCACCCACCCATCCATCCACCCATCTATCCATTCATCCACCCACCCACCCATCCACCCATCCATCCATCCATCCACCCATCCATCCATACATCCATCCATCCACCCATCCATCCATACATCCATCCATCCACCCATCCATCCATTCATTCATCCATCCCCATCCACCCATCCACCCATTCACCCACCCATTCACCCACCCATCCATCCATCCATCCATCCATCCACCCATCCATCCACCCATCCATCCACCCATCCATCCACCCACCCACCCATCCATCCATTCCATCCATCCATCCACCCATCCACCCATCCATCCACCCATCCATCCACCCATCCACCCATTTATCCACCCATCCATCCATCCACCCATCCATCCACCCATCCACCCATCCACCCACCCATCCATCACCCATCCAGCCATTCATCCATCCATTCATCCATCCATCCATTCACTCACAAACTCGTAGTCACTCTTCACACAAATATTAACATCCATGTGTTAGGTACTGTTAGTAGACCTCAGATACAGTAGTGAACATGCTAAGTTTACAAGTTACATATATACACTCATGTACGATCACTAAAATGACCTTTCCATGCCTTGTTTTCTCTTAAACTTCATGCCTATTAATGGATTCCTTTCAAGAGTCCAATAATGGCCATCACAGAGAAGGATCAAAACTATCCCGACACTTTAAGTTCAAATGACTTGAAGTTCTTCAAAATGGTACGTTTTGACACCCTGGTCACAGCTAGCAGCAGTTAGCGGGTTTGAAGCCTCGTTGCGGAGAAGCCTCCGAGACTCACCGCTGGCACACCTTCCCCACGACGTGTTCCCGGCACACGCACACCCCGGCGGGCCCGCTGCACATGGGGGTGACGGCCCCACCCACGTCACACCGACACCCTGAAAGTCAGGACACAGCGGGGTCACCCTCAGAGCATCTCCCACTGGACGCCTCCCTGCCCCAAGGAGGAAGCTGTGAGCCAGGGCCCTCAGCTCTGCCCGGCCTCTCTAGTGTGTGGCAGGTGTTTGAAATACCTACAAGAGCCTCCCAACGGAGATGGTGCGACCCCCACCTGTCCATTAGGGGGCAGTAGCTCGGAGCTGAAAGCGGTTCAGCAGCTCAGTGCTGATGTAAGCAGCTCTGCTAATGCAGGGGCTGTGGTAGAGGCAAGATGAGGGTTATGGGACAACCCCTCCCACAGCTTTATTGTTTGAAACAATAAAACCCTCAGGGTCCACCTGGAGGGACCGGAGAGCATCCCGCTGAGTGAAAAAGCCAGTCAGAGAAAGACAAGTGTCACATGATCTCACTCACGGGGACTCCAACAAACAGAGCGAACCGATGGACAAAAAGAGACCCAGAGACAGGAAGCACAGAGCAGACTGGGATCAGAGGGAAGGCGGGCGTGGGGGGAGGTTAACCAGGGAACTCCTATCACCTGTGCATGGCCGCCCGTGGACACACACAGCGGAGTGGCGGAGCGGGGGTCAGTGGGGGGAAAGAGGGGGACATCTGTGATACTTTCCACAATAAAGATAAATTTTAAATAAATAAATAAAACAATATAATCTCTTAAAAATCCAGTGTGAGCGTTTTTGATCTTACAAAATATATCTTTAAAACGACTAACCCTCAGTGTTATTTACAGCGACTCCCTCATCCCAATTATGTCTTTTATTTTAAAAGTATATTTATATTGATTTCAGAGAGGAAGGGAGAGGGGGAGAGAGAGAGAGAAACATCCATGATGAGAGAGAATCATGGATTGGCTGCCTCCTGTAGCTCCCACACTGGGGAACGAGCCCGCAATCCCGGCCTGTGCCCCAACCAGGACCCTTCAGTCCACAGGCCGACGCTCTGCCCACTAAGCCACACCAGGAGGGCCCCCTCGTGTGTGTTACCTTTAACCCCGCGTGTGCCGGCGCAGAGGAGCTGAGGCGGCCCCACGTGCAGCTACCACCCGTTTCAACAGGAAGTTTGGCCCAAGTCCCTGGACAGGAGCTTTGAGCCCCACCCCCGGGAGCCCGCAGGACGAAGAGGAACTCAGAGGAAAGGCTGCCCTGACGTCTGTCCATCGGCCCCGCGCTTCACTCGGGGCTGCGGGCGTATGTACCTCGACACCCGAAGTAGCTGCCCTTCTCTAGAGCGAAATATCCATCGTCGCACGTGTCGCAGGAATGGCCCCCGACGTGGGGCTTGCAGTGACAGTCCCCGTCGCGCTGCAGAACAAGGAGCGGACGACAAGACGGGTGAAGGGGACAGAATTCACTGCGCTCAAGCCTTCACCCCGTGAGGCCTCCTGTGTCATACAAAGTCGTGCAGCGGGATCTAAAAATGTCCAAAAGGCCCGGCCGGAGAGGCATCGCCCTGTGAGCCAGGAGGTCACAGTTCGATTCCCAGTCCCCGGGTTGCGGACTCGATCCCCAGCATGGGGCATGCAGGAGGCAGCCAAGCAGTGATTCTCTCTCCTCATTGATGTTTCTCTCTCTCTCCCTCTCCCTTCCTCTCTGAAATTAATAAAACGATATTAAAAAAAAAGTCCAAAAAGATGGATGCACACAGCACAATTACAGAGGCGCTAATTAACACCCTCCCACAGAACCCCCCAGCCAGTCGCTGCTGGCGTCCCAGGTAAATCGGCTTGCGTTACCTGCCCACACTCTCCAATTCCACTCACTGTCCCCGCCGTGTGACACCGGCATTCTGTGGAGACAAGAGAGCGTCCTTGGGCCAAGGGGACACAGGGGCAGCCCCCTGCACGGGGTCACGTCCCAGCATGCCTCACAGGAGTTGGCTTGCACTGCCGAACCCTCGGGCTGAGTCCGGAACCCGCACCCCCACCTCCGAGGAGAATGGCCGGTCTGTGAAGGCTCCAAGACAAGGGGCAGCATCAGGGGTTTTTAAACGAGTTGAGTGTCCACTGCTGACATGAAAATACACTCTATTTAAGAACGGTCACTCCACTCAGCCACCTTCCGCTTCACGGTATTGAGTCCTGCCTGGCTTTAATCTAAGCATGAAATGGCATCAGAAAGAGTGGGCTATAAAAACAAGGCAGTCAAGACCATTTATCAAGGAGTCGCCTTCCCCAGCCACACACTTGTGGGAACAGGGTCTACGGCCCTGGCGGAGATTGGGAAAATGGTGAAGTTCTGCCAGAAGTCGGGGGGAAACATCAAAACGTTTATACAAACTTCCGGACAAAGGGAACTGATCAAACAGCAGCTCCGTTTGGGTAGTCACTGAGGCAGAGACGGTGCGAGGAGGCTGCATGGAGTGAGTCATCGTGAGTAAGAAACGTGACCTGAACAGCCGCTGGGGTTCTCTCGGGCCAGCTTCCAGTACAGAGGTTTACAGACGCTGCAGGTGGGACTCTCCACGTGGCGCTTGCACTGGCAGAACCCCTTTGAAAGAAAAGCGAACCAAGATGTGACATCTCCGAGGAAGGCACCCTTGTCAGACCCTGTTCGGAACAAGCTTGTCACAGAGACGCCTTTTGACCGTGAAGCGTCAATGAAGTGTATCCAGGGGAATAAAAGCGGGGCTGATGCCAAGTCTGCTTCATCTCTTATTCCTCCCTTACTTGTTACTCACATAGCCCACAGTTCTGGTTGAAACAAAACTGGAAAACGGGAACGTTTAAAAAGCGCTGCGATGTATAATGCTGCCTTTGCGGATGCTGGGACAGCCTGGCTACAAATTTAAGTGGAAAAGTACCTGAATATTAACACGAGAGAATCAGTAGGAATTACGTTTCTCTTAACGTTCTGCAATAAGCAAACTTACTAAGTTCTGTAATAAGCATCCCTGCTCAGACCCCATCAAGATTCATAGGAAGGAGGCAGACCCCTCCCCCCTGAGCTCCCAGGCCAAGAGGACAGCAATCCCTAAAGTGCTGAGAAAACAGAGAATATCACAGTGCTGTCCTGGAGTAATCTATAATAATCTATAATAATCAAAGCACAATATGCTCATGAGACCGGACGTCCTTCCAGACGAAGCTGGGGCTGCAGCCGTGGCATTGAGGAAGCCATCGCCGCCGCGAGGGAGGGATCCAGGCAGCCTCTGTGCTGCGAAGGCTTCCTCTTGGACGAATTTTGTGCACTGGGCCGCTCGTCTATAATAATCAAAGCTTAATATGCTAATTAGACCGGACGTCCTTCCAGACGACCTTCCGGATGACCTTCCAGAGGAAGCTGGGGCTGCGAGGGAAGCCGGTGCCGGCAGCCAGGGGAAGGAAGGGCTACTCTTGCACGAATTTCATACATCAGGCCTCTAGTATCAAATAAGTTACACTTACTTTGTACACAGACAGTTTTATTTAATGTGAAATTAGCCTTCGGTTTTCTTAATTTTAATCATGTGCTACCAGGGCTCTGGGGTGGCAACGCCCTCAGAGAAACCTACAATAATCGAGGACTCCAGAGTTCACAGCTTAAAGGAACCTGTTCTTTTGTTTTTGAAAAGAACTCACAATATCACATTTGCATCTTGAAAATGAGCAGTGACCTTGTTAAGCAGTTTGGCCTCAGGCCTTGATTTAATTTACTTTTAATTTCAGGAAACTCCCAACTGTGCTGACTTTAAAAGCACCAGAATGATAGTGAGAATCGCAGCCCTTTGTGATTGTCCACTCACCAAACTGGCGTCCAGGGTGCCGGCCAGGTCGCAGGGAATGCTGGGGCCTGTGTGGGATTCAGAAATGTGGTCAGCGTCTGGGGTTTAGTGTTTGTTTGTCTCCTTGTTTTGATGTTTTGAGTTTCAAAAGTCTTACTTGTTTTTAAAAACAGTTCACCTAGCCCAGCTGGCATGGCTCAGTGGTTGAGCATCGACCTATGAACCAGGAGGTCACGGTTTGATTCCTGGTCAGGGCATGTGCCCAGGTTGTGGGCTCCATCCCCAGTGGGGGGTGTGCAGGAGGCAGCTGATCCATGATTCTCTCTCATCATGGATGTTTCTATCTCCCTCTCCCTCTTCCCTTTCTCTCTGAAATCGATAAAAATATACAAAAAATAAAAATAGTTCATCTACATTTATATTTTTTGATATGTGGGTGGCAAGGACATTGCAGGTAATTCAGAAAAAGGCATCCAAATAACCTTATGGTCTTAATTCCCAAACCACCCCCTTTGCCAACAAACAAGTCTAGTATCTGCCCACAACTGAAAGTTCTTTTCCCCCATTTTTTTCCATTATAGTTTACATTCAACATTGTTTTATACTAAAGGCCTGGTGCATGAAATTGGTGCACTGGGGGGGGGGGCAGGGGGCGTGTCCCTCAGGCCAGCCTGCACCCTCTCCAATATGGGACCCCTCGGGGGATGTCCGACACAGGGATCGGGCCTAAACCGGCAGTCGGACATCCCTCTCACAATCTGGGACTACAGGCTCCCAACTGCTCGCCTGCCTGCCTGCCTGGTTGCCCCTAACTCTGCTTGCCAGTCTGATCACCCCCTAATTGCTCCCCTGCCAACCTGATTGACGCCTAACTGCTCCCCTGCCAGTCCGATTGCCCCCAACTGCCTTCCCCTGCCAGCCTGGTCGCCTCCAACTGCCCTCCCCTGCTGGCCCAGCTGCCCATAACTGCCCTCCCCTGCTGGCCTGGTCGCCCCCAACTGCCCTCCCCTGCAGGCCTGGTTGCCCTTAACTGCCCTCCCCTGCCGGTCATATTGTGGTGGCCATCTTGTGACCACATGGGGATGGCCATCTTGTGCGAGGGTGTGATGGTAAATTTGCATATTACCTCTTTATTATATAGTATTAGTTTCAGATATACAGCACAGTGGTTAGATAATCCTATACTTTACAAGGTGTTCCCCCGATATTTCCAGTGCCCACCTGGCCTCATGCATAGCGAGTACAATATTACTGACTACATTCCCGATGGTGTACTTTACACCTGTGACTGTTTTGTAACTACCAATCTGAACTTCTCAAACCCTTCACCTTTTTCACCCAGTCCCCCCACCCCTCCCCTCTGGCCACCATCAGTCAGTTCTCTGTATCTGTGAGTCCGTTTTGTTTATTTATTTTATTCTTCAGATTCCACATGTAAGTGAAACCACGTGGTATTTCTCCGACTGACTTACTTCACTTCCCATACAACCCTCTAGGTCCGCCCACGCTGTCGCAATGGTTGAGAGCCCATTCTTGTCTGTTCCATGGTACGGATGCACCACAGCGTCCTTACCACGTGTCTACTGAAGGGCGTTTGGGTGGCTTCCCTATCCTGGCTATCGTAAATAACACTGCAACGGGCACAGGGCACAGAAGACCCCACACAGCCACCGCCATCGCGACAAGGCTGAAGGTGTCCAGCTACCTGAGGTCAAGGCCACAGAGCTGGCATGAAAGCAGACACGGAGATCAATGCACAGGATGAAGAGCCAGAAATAAACCCACGCCTCCATGGTCAGTTAATACTGGATAAAGGAGGCAAGAACATACAACGGGGTAAAGACAGCCTATTCAATTAACGGTGTTGGAAAAACTGGACAGATAGATACATGCAAAAAAATCAAATGAAACTAGACCACCAACGTATGCCATACACAAGAATAAATTCAAAATGAACGAAAGACTTAAATGCAAGACTCAAAACCATAAAACCCTAGAAGAAAACATAGGCAGTAAAACCTCAGATATTCCTCTTAGCAATATTTTTTCTGATAAATCTCCTCAGTTGAGGGAAAAAGAAAAAAAATAAATAAATGGGACTTCCTCAAACTAAAAAGCTTTGCACAGCAAAGACAACCATCAACAATATGAAAAGGCCACCTGCTGAATGGGGGGAGATATTCGCCAATGCTACATCTGATAAGGGGTTAATATCCAAAATGTATAAAAGTTCACTTCTAACTGAAGAGGCAAGAAACTGGGGGAGAGAGATGCTAGAATTTTGAGCATCTTTAGGATTTCCCAGAAGAGGGCGATATTGTACCAAGGAATTTTTTTAACCGTCCAATTACAAAGTTCTAGAATCTGTAAGTACATTTTTTTGTTAAGCAAGACCCAGTTCCCTAAATGTCACAATCCCCTTGGTCCCTTGTGTGTACTACAATATTTCTAAAATTAGCTTGTTTTGCTGCCTTAGTCAATACAGGATTACAAGCCCAATGCAACCTCTCTCCAGCAAGCAGGGGCCTTGCAATCTCTCGGTTACTCTTGTACAGCGTTAGAATGAAGAGGGTGGGGTAAGCCGCTCTGAGCTGGGTTCATCCAACAATTTAAGTAAATCCATAGCATTTTGTTTTCTTACAAGTCATTCCTTAGATATATGTATTTTTTGCCTTTATTGTCTCCTCTTGGTCTGTTTCAGCTTCTTCCTTAATGATATTCCCTATCTATCATCTACCTATCATCTACCTCTCATCTACCTATCATCTACCTATCATCTATCTATCATCTATCTATCTATCATCTATCATCTATAATCTATTATCAATCTATCTATCATCTATCTACCATCAATTATCTATCATCTATCATCTATCACCAATCATCTATCTATATCTATCATCTATCATCTATCAATCTATCATCTCTCCATCTCCATCCCCATCTCCATCCCCCATCTCTCCATCTCCATCTCCATCTCCATCTCTATCCCCATCTCCATCTCCATCCCCATCTCTCCATCTCCATTGCTCCATCTCCATCCCCCTCTCTCCATCTCCATATCCATCTCCATCCCCATCTTTCCATCTCCATCCCCATCTTTCCATCTCCATCCCCATCTCTCCATCCCCATCCCTATCTCTCCATCCCCATCTCCATCTCCATCCCCATCTCTCCATCTCCATCTCCATCCCCATCTCTCCATCCCCATCTCTCCATCTCCATCTCCATCTCCACCCCCATCTCTCCATCTCCATCTCCACCCCCCATCTCTCCATCTCCATCTCCATCTCTATCCCCATCTCCATCCCCATCTCTCCATCTCCATCTCCATCTCCACCCCCATCTCTCCATCTCCATCTCCATCTCCATCTCCATCCTCATCTCTCCATCTCCATCTCCTTTTCTCTCCAGGCTCCCTCACCTTCCTCTGAAAGGTCAACACAGTCTTCCCGCCCTTGTGGTTCTCCTTGCTGGCTCCTCCCCACGCTGCCCTCTAGCTCTGAGGATGTCAGCTGTCCAGCCCCACTGCCCGCTGCCTCAGCACTTCCCACGACCCCCTCCCCTCCAGACCCTGTGGAGGTGAGTGGCCAGCCCCAGACAACCACCTTCAAGCCTTCTCCGAGGCAAGCCACACCCACTGGCAGCAGCTACAATTTCCACCCACAAAAGCCCTGATCTCCCGAGGGTTCTGGTGAGCCAGGCTCTGGGTCCAGTCGGAGCCGTGGCCCTGCCTTCGATGGCTCAGACGCAGGGCTCCAAGCGCCATCGGGAGCCGAGGGCCTGAGAACACCACCTTCTCTCTTTTTAAAAATATGTTTTATGGATTTCAGAGAGAGGGAGAGAGACAGGAACATCAGTGAGAGAGAACCATGGATCGGCTGCCTCCTGCATGCCCCCCACTGGGGATCGAGCCCGCAGCCTGGGCGTGTGCCCTGATTGGGAATTGAACCGTGACCTCCTGGTTCAGAGGTCGGCACTCAGCCCCGGAGCCACGCCGGCCGGGTGAAAACCGTCCCCCTGGGGAGTCTGACTCGGCCTCTCATAAACACCTCTTTTCCACAGAGAGGGTCCCCGAAGCCTCAGTCGAGCCACCTGTCCTGGGGCTGCGGCGCCTGGAGCACCCGAGATTCCGTGGGCATCTTACGTCCACGGCCTTGGCCACAGAGCACGCACACTCCCTCATGTCCACCGAGGGATGAGCACCAACTCACGTCGTTTCCTCCTCGTCTCACTCTTTCAAACCGCGTAAGCTCTGGTCCAGCCCTGCCCCTGCCCCTCACACCTGTGCGGAGGTGGATGACACAGTCCCCCCGAGGCCGGCGGGGGGGAGCAAGGAGAGAGGGCAGGACCCCAGCGAAGGCCCCGCCCAGCTGCCCACAGAGGACCTGCTGGACACCCCTCGGGATCCAAGAGAGGCTGGGATGTCTGGGAGGGGAGGAGACTGGGCTTGGCTGAGGGCCATCTTCGCCACCCAGAGAGTTTCCATGCAAATCAAGAAACACAGGTTTGGCCGGGCGACGTGGCTCCGTGGACAGAGCGTCCCCCTGTGGACTGAAGGGCCCCAGGTTCGATTCCGGTCAAGGGCACGAACCCTGGTTGCAGGTTTGGTCGGGGTGCATGCCGGAGGCAACCAATCCATGTTTCTCTCTCTGTGTCTTTCCCCCTCCCTTCCACTCTCTCTGAAAAGCAATGGGAAAATACCCTCAGATGAGGATTAACAAAAATAAAAATAACACATGGGATTCTTTTTAATTTTAGGAATAAATCCTCTTTTGAGTCCTTAGAGAATGCAAGTCTGAAACTGCGCCGGCATCGTCAACGGACCTGAATCGGGGAGGAGGCAGGCAGATGTGGGTCTCACGCAGCTGTGAGCCATGAGGGTCTGCGGGGCTGCAGGCTGCTCGGTGAGCTGGCAGCACAGGGCCCCCCACAGTTCTGGCGTCCCCTTACCTGGGCAGTGGGGGAAGTCAGGGGCGCCCGAGAGACACCGGTCACAGCGCCGTCCTGCGATCCCCGGCCGGCATGCGCACTGCCCCGTGGCTGGGCTGCAGGGCGTCGGGTAGGAGCCGAGGGCTGAGCACTGGCAGGCTGTGGGAGAGACGCCAGTCAGAGCTGGGGCGGGGGCAGGACCTGGGTACCCCACGGGGTGGGACCCGGGAGACCCAATGCCAGTCCCAGCTCCGCCTCCTGTTAGACCTGGAACCTGCAATGTGGTCAATGCCCAGAGCCTGCTTCCCTTCTCCGCGTGGGAGTAAGACCGGTGTCCGCGGGACACGCCTGTTGCCAGCATGAAGTCAGATGGTCCGTGCAGAGCGGGGCGCGGCCTGTCTGACATGAGCACTCAGTAAGTGTGCATTTTGTTTTTGTTGTCAGTTTCACACTCGGCAAGATGGGGTGGTCGTGAGCCAGGGTTTGGGAAACGCAGAATGCCCTCCACTGTGTGGGCCTCTTCCAACCAGGCGAAGGCGTTAGGAGAGAAGACTGAGGTCCCAAAGGAGGAAGGAATTCTGCCTCCACATTGCCTTGGGACTCAAGTGGCAACATCACCTCTTCCCCGTCTCGCCGGCCACAGGCCTGCTCTGCAGATTTTGAACTTGCCAGCCCCCATGATCATGTGAGCTGATTCCTTAAAATAACTCTCTCTGTATGCACACACACACACACACACACACACTCACACATACACACACATACACTCACACACACACACTCACACACACACACATACACACTCACACACATTCACATACACTCACACATACACACACACACATACACTCACACACATATACTCACACACACACACACACTCACTCACACAACACACACACATACACACACATACATACTCACACACACATATATACTCACACACACACACATACACACTCACACACATACACACTCACTCACACTCATTAACACACACACATACACAAACACACACATACACACTCACACACAGACTAACACACATACGCACACACATATATACATACACACACACACTCACTCACATGCATCCTGCTGGTTCTGTTGTTTGGGTTTTTTTAAATATATTTTTTACTGATTTCAGAAAGGAAGGGAGAAAGAGAGAAACATCAATGATGAGAGAAAATCACTGATTGGCTGCCTCCTGCACACCCCCCCCCCCCACACTGGGGATGGAGCAGGCAACCCGGGCATGTGCCCTGACGGGGAATGGAACCACGACCTCGTGGTTCATAGGCTGAGGCCGGGCTGGTTCTGTTTTCCTGGAGAAGCTGACGAGGACGGCTCTGCCGGCTGTTTCTGTCCTGAAGGAAAGTGCATGCTCAGAGAACAGCACTCAGGCAGGCGAGCTGAGCAAGAGGAACCCCGAGCTCAGGGGGGCAGCTCTGGCCAGAATAGCGGGTGACACCCAGGACACCCACGCTGGCCCCGGGGCCGCAGGGGCCGGCCAGGGAGCTGGGGAGGTGCCGCTGCACTTTAGAGGGAAGCCAAGACCCGGCCTTCCCGCAGCCGCAGCCCAGCCGGGGCTTCAACTGTGAGTTGCTCAACCTGGCACCGCCCCCTCGTCTCAATCCAGCCGCCACTGAAGACAGCAGGCCCCCACCCAGCCCAGTGCTGGCAGCCCTGCTCACTCCTGGAGGCGCGAGGAGGCTGCACAACTATTGAATGCGCTTTGTTCCGTCCCGGTCCTTGGCCGCGACTGCAGTGTTTTCCTTCTCACCTCTCACGGTTTCTGCTTTGGGGCGTGCTTACTCCCAAAGAGGACTTAAGAGGAACGATAAACCGTCTAAGGTGACAGCTTGCCTGCTGTCCCCAGTGTCTCCAGCACCTGACACCGGCCCGGTCCCAGGACAGGCCGAGGGGAACCTGGTAAACCTCCCGTTTAACTACGACGCCCTCCCACCGTCAGCCGTGCAGGTTCCCGACGCGCCTTCTCTCGCTGGACCTGCCACGCTGCTGGAGCCATTGCACGAATTTGGCTCAGACTCCCCCCGCCCGCCCAGGCCTCGGGGTCCCGTTTACCCCCCAGGAATCCCAGCCAAACCCTTCCTTCCGCCCCATCGCCGTCGGCTGGAGCACCTGGCCTCTTCTCTACGTGAGTGCACCTGACTCGTGGGCTGTGGTAACAGACGGTTACCCTTGGGCCACAACGTATTTATAGGAGTTTTCTAAGCAACGGTCTGTCGCCACAACCCCATGGCCACAGCCACCTCCAGCGGGTGGGGGAGAAAGGAAGAGGAGGACGAGAAAAATAAAGAGAAAGGATACCCGGCCGGCGTGGCTCAGTGGGTGAGCATCAACCTATGAACCAGGAGGTCCCGCGTTCAATTCCCAGTCAGGGCACAGGCCCGGGTTGTGGGCTCGATCCCCAGTGTGGGGCGTGCAGGAGGCAGCCGATCTATGATTCTCTCTCCTTATTGATGTTTCTATCTCTTTCTCCCTCTTCCTTTTTCTCTGAAATCAATATATATATATATATATATATATATATATATATATATATACACATATATATATATTCTTTTTATTGATATATATATATATATTATATATATATATATATATATATTTTTTTTTTTTTTTTAAAGGAGAGGAAGGCAGGAATGAGGGGCGGGAAGCAGAGAAAGGTGGGAGCACATGGAGGAGAAAAGGGAAGTCGCCCCGAATGACCGAGCTGGCCTAGAAAGCCCGGTTGTGTGTGTGCTTGCCGACAGGTGCTGGGCAGACAGCCCGTAATTACGAATGATGAACACACACAGACACACACACACACACACACACACACAGACGGCCTCCAACATGGCCTCAGGCTAACTCACACCTATAAGCCAGTGCGGAGCCGCGAGGGAGTCTATGTTAAAGGGAGAGAAACACGGCACTGCACTACGTGAAGTCTGGGATAAATTACGTGAGAACAAACCACGAGTGCAGGACTGCGGTCGGCAGAACAGCTTAGGGTTTAAACTCCTTTCCTGGAAGGACCTTCCTGTCTTTAAAGCAGCAGCGAGCGACGCCTGGGAGCACGTCCCGCTGGAACACACTGAACCACCCGGCGTGGCACTGGGTCACGTTGGTTTGGTTCTGAAACTCAATAGGCCCAGCAGGCAACTCCGTCTCAAAAAGACAATAAATTAGAAGATGGGTCGGACCTTGACGCTCGGCCACGCTCAGGTCTCAGTGCGTCTGCGCTCCAGCCAGTAGCCTCAGAGCCGCCCTCCAGGGAGGAAACTGAAAGGTCACAAAGCACCGGTGGGTGTGGCTCCGAGGCTGGAGGGCCGGCCTAAGCACCGAAGGGTCTCGGGTTCGATTCCCGTCAGGGCACCTACCTAGGTTGCAGGTTTGATCCCGTTGGGGTGCGAACGGGAGGCGGCCCATCGATGTTTCTCTCTCACATCCGTGTTTCTCTCTCTCCTCCTCCCTTCCTCTCCCAGGGCAGGTCCTGGACACACAGCTGAGGGCGGGAGGAGGTGGGGGGTTTGTGGATGCTGCCCTCTTTCCAAAAACGCCCTGCCTCCTCCCTTCCCCCCTGGCGGGCTCCTCAACTCCGCCCAGAGGCCACCTTCTCTGCAGCTGCCCACACGCAGGCACCTCCAGGCCCGGGGCCTGACCTCCAGAGGAGGAGGGAGGGCGGGACAGAGAGAGGGGCATGGCCAGGGCGAGGGCAGCCCTCACATGCGCGTCTGTAAGTCAGGGATTAATTGATGCGGAGATTACAATGTGATTTCGTTAAAAACCTGCTCTTGGAAAATACAGATAAACTCAGTATTTTTAAAAGCCATTTTCATTGGTCATTTGTTCATTTAAATGTTGATATAAATTCATAGTCATGAGTTATTATTCCAAGAACAATTATCACATCAATTTTTAAATTATTTTTTTAAATTGATTTCAGAGAGGAAGGGAGAGAGAAAAACATCAACGATGAGAGAGAATCAATGATGAGAGAGAATCACTGATCGGCTGCCTCCTGCACGCCCCACACTGGGGATCGAGCCCACAACCAGGCCTGTGCCCTGACAGGGAATCGAACCATGACCTCCTGGTTCACAGGTCGACGCTCACCACTGAGCCACGCTGGTCGGGCAAATTACTTTTTTAATCTCGAAAGGCTGCCACTGACTTTCCCCTTTTCTCACTGTGCTTCTGGGCAAGCGTCTAGCCGTCTCTCCGTTCACATGAGGACGATGCTGACACGGCCTCGTGGAGACGGCGGACGTGTGAGTATGAAGTTCCTGTTGGTAAACGCGGGCCACACGGCTCGGCCGAAACAGCCTCTGCCTTCCCTTCGGGCAGGTGACGTATCGGACACCGGGCCGTGGCCACTCACCTTGGCAGATGGGGAAGGAGTAGAAACCCCGGCGGCAGGCGGCACACCGGGGGCCCTCGACCCCCGGGCGGCACAGGCACCTCCCGTGCGCATCACAGATTTCGGGGAGCACTCCTTCGAAGTCACAGTCACAGCCTGGGGAGGAGAAGAGGCTTTGGGGTCTCCCTCCTCCTTCCCTCCGCCAGCTCCTCCCTCCCTCAGGTTTCTGTTGGGAAAACAGATGATGAGTTATCCACGGCGTACCGACATCCTTACCCCCGAGACCACATCTTCAAGGGAAAGAAAACAAATATTCAGGCAAACTCAGAGGTGCACTAAGAAGCATCCGGGCGGTGGGGTGGGGGGGGCATCCATTTGCAAAACACCTTTTACACTCTTTTCATGTCTAATCCTGTGAGGACACCCCACCCCCAATCTGAGCTTTGCACAGTAAAACTTCATCTAATAGGTTCCCTTCAGATGAGAACCTGGCGGGGGCTGCACACAGGCCTTGTCCGTACCTGGTACACAGTAGGCACCAGTCAGAGTGCGATGAATGAAGAACATGCTAAGTATATGAATGAAGAACACGTTAAGCATATGAATGAAGAACACTCTAAGCATATGAATGAAGAACACGCTAAGCATATGAATGAAGAACACGCTAAGTATATGAATGAAGAACATGCTAAGTATATGAATGAAGAACACGCTAAGTATATGAATGAAGAGCACGCTAAGCATATGAATGAAGAACACACTAAGCATATGAATGAAGAACACACTAACCATATGAATGAAGAACACGCTAAGTATGCGAGACTGGAGTTCTTTTCAGTAAACACCGTTCCTCGAATTCTATCCTGTTGGCATCTACTCGGAGCTTCAAAGCCGAGATCTCAGAATTCACAGGTCCCTCTCTTCCTCCTGATCTGGCCAGTCTCCCTGGCAACAGCAACTGCCCGCCCTGCGGCCGAGGAGATGCCCGGTCCAGCCCGGCAGGCACACAGCCAGGACAGCCCACCAGGCTGCTCCCCAACCTCAGGGTCTCACCCTCAGTCCCATCCCCACTGACCTCAAAACCTGGGCACTGCAAGGAGCTCCTAGCCAAGTGACTGGGGACTCGAACCTTTTTGTGGCGTTTGTCCAACCGCGGGGACAGCCAGCTTCGGGCCACGGGGCGGCTCTGCAGAACCACCTGGGGGTGTCAGTCTCCCACCGTCAGCTCCCCCCAACCCTGTCTCCCTGCAGCTGTCAATCTTGCTTTTTACTGCTCTCCCTTTGAACTTGGGGGAAAGAGTGTAGTGGAGGCTGGTGTCCCCAGGAGTGGGTATTTGACCCCCTGCCACATTCGACAGCAGCCCCCGAAGGTGTGTCTATTTACACTGACTTCCTAAAGTCAACCTTAAGTGGATACAACTAAGCAGGAAAACCCTAATAGTATTCGAGGTCATGAAATACAGTGAAAACCCACAAAACACTCTGATCTGACACTGTTCTGTCCTTCTGCTCCAACGCTCCCGTGTCTGAGACTGAGCGAGTGGGTTTTCCAGGGCAGCGGTGCCCATGCTGGCTGCTCACTGGGGCCTCCGGGTAAACCCGCTGCTCACTGGGGCCTCCGGGTAAACCCGCTGCTCACTGGGGCCTCCGGGTAAACCCGCTGCTCATGGGGCCTCTGGGTAAACCCACTGCTCACTGGGGCCTCCGGGAAAACCCACTTCTCGCTGGGGCCTCCAGGTAAACCCGCTGCTCACTGGGGCCTCTGGGTAAACCTGCTGCTCATGGGGCCTCCGGGTAAACCCGCTGCTCACTGGGGCCTCCGGGTGAACCCACCCGTGTCAGTAAAGAGAGTCCTATGGGAGCACCGCCACATCACACATCGACATACTGTCCATCGCTGCTCGTACAACAGCAGAGCTGAGCCCTGCACCGTCGCCCACAAAGCTGGACTATTCCCTATCGGACCCTTTACAGGAAAGCCTGCCAACCGCCAAGTGGGGCTTTTACTAACAAGGGGAAGAGATATGTATCAGCATCTTCTGGAAACTTGCTCAAACCATCAGCCTGGGCTTCGCCCCTGGAAATCTAGATTAAGATCTGGGTGAGCCCTGGCTGGTTTGGCTCAGTGATTAGAGCATCAGACCAAAGTGTCTTGGGTTTGATTCCCGGTCAAGGGCACCTACCTCGGTGGCAAGTTTGATCCCAGCCCTGGTAGGGGTGCGTGTGGGAGGCAAACAATTGATGTTTCTCCCTCTCTCCCCCTTCTCCCCCTCCCTTCCATCTCTCTCTCCCCCTTCTTCCTCCTCCCATCTCTCTGTCCCCTCTTTCCTCCCTTCCACTCTCTCTAGAAATCAATAAAAAAAAATATCCTTGGATGAGGACTGAATAAAAAAAAAGATCGGGGGTGACACACGGGGATTTATATCTTGGAAAAGCACGGGTTCTGCAGCTCAGCCCTGTGTGAGAACCACTGTCAGAAGCCATGACGCATCCGTGGGCCGCAAGGAGTTACATGCTCAGGGCTGGAGGGTGTGGTGGAGATGTTGAGCTCCTCACGTTCCCTGCCAGGCTGGGCCCCAGACAGGCCTCTTTAAAATGCACGAATAAACGGGTATCTGCCCGCACTCCCCAGATCCATCCAACTGTTTTGGTTAAACGTCTCTCCCTCGAGGCTGCCTTCCGAGGCTCCCCTGAGGTGTGGTAACAGACTCTGCACTCCCCTCAAGTTCAATTAAACTTCTTCCCGAAGTCCCCGCCAGCCTGCTCCTCCTCCACGAGAAAAGGGAATTGAATAACAAAGGGGTGCTGTAAGCAGACGCAAGGGGGAGACCTGAACCACTCCTGAGACCAGACAGGGGAGATGTGTTGCAATCAAAGCTCACAGCCAGTCCCCTCCCAGGCAATTAACAGGATTCGAGGAAGCTCTTGCTCAGACCCACTGTGGGCAGGAGACTGGGGTCGGTCCTGGGGCTTAGAAACCAAGTCAGGCAGAGCTGATGTCCCCAGTGACCACGTGTCTGACAGAAACATAAGACAACCCTCCACATAACACGTGCCCCCCTTATGGTCAGACGCAGAGGGAGGGCGCAAGCAGGCAACAGCATAGGGCGGTCGACTGGATCACACTAGCCTGACCCCGGTGAGCCCTGGGCGCTGCCCCAATCCTGGGACACCCCCCACGCCCGCCCGCTCCCCCACGTGAGAGGACGGCTCCTTCATCCCTTCTCCCTCCTCAACCCCAAGGCCTCTCCCACCCTCACTCTCTGCCTCGGGCCTGGATTCTTATTTCACAGAAGAGAAGGAACCACCAGGAGAGCTCGCATGGGACCCACCTCAAGGCACCTGCCACGCCCCCACCTTGGCCAGGAAGCAGAGAAAGAGGAGGGAGCATCGCATTCTCATGGCCATTAAGTCGTTACCTTTTATATCTCCAGCTACTGGGTCTTCTGGACTTGGAGCAGAAACAGGGAAAACAGGAATTCCTAGAAAGACAGTTTATTAAAAAGTACAGAGAAGGATTAGGGAGACAGGCTAGTAGAATATTAAACTGCACGAACGAGGAAGAAGCCCTAACTTGCTGAAAGGCGGCCGGGGAGACAAAGTAAAGAAAGGCACTCGATTTAACCCACATCTGGTCAGAGACCAGGCTGGCCAGGCGTCTGGCATGTGTGCTAATGAACAGAAGTCGATGGTTTGCGCTCATGTAGCTAAGTCTCGGTCTAAGGAGCATGGCCTGACATCTTTAACACCTTTATTGTAAAATGGAGACGAGCTTTTCAAACATGTTTTCCTTCAAGATCTCCCCCGCCCCCCAAATTCTGTTTACACCATAGCGTTACTTCAAGATTCCTTTCTCACTAAACAGGCAAACACGATTTCTGCTCAGCCTCTACCCACTGGCTGCAGAGTCTAGGTTGCTTACGTCCTGAGGTGGTCCTGCTGTGTTCTGGCCTAAAACTGGTTCCTTTAAACATAAGATAATCACACAGTGTGCCCTTCAGAACCGTACACTCAACAGCACTAGTTTCACAATTACCCCGGCCCAGCCAGTGTGGCTCAGTGGCTGAGCGTCGACCTATGAACCAGGAGGTCATGGTTCAATTCCCGGTCAGGGCACATGCCCAGGTTGCAGGCTCGATCCCCAGCAGGGGGCGTGCAGGAGGCAGCTGATCAATTCTCATCATTGATGTTTCTATCTCCCTCTCCCTCTCCCTCGTTCTCTGAAATCAATTTTAAAAATATTTAAATGTCCCCTTAGATCACCACACGGGGTGAGGGGCTGTGACAACGTGGCCGATCGGACGTGGGAGAGAGGACACACACCCTCCTGGTCGCAGGACATGACACGCTGCACGTCTGCAAACGGCCACCTGGAAGCCATGCCTCTCCTCCCGGTTAACGGAGAAAGTCCCACGTGTGGTTACTGTTAAGTTGAAGTTGCCAATATTTACCCTCTTAACCTAAGGAGCTGGCAACGTCTATGAAACAAGCTAACGCTTTGGAGATAAATAAGACTACACAACATACGTTTATACATTTTATGTTCCAAACTTCTAGAAACACTTTCAGCCTGGCCGGCGTGGCTCAGCGTCGACCTATAAACCAGGAGGTCAGGGTTCGATTCCCGGTCAGGGCACGTGCCTGGGGTTGCAGCTCGATCCCAAGCAGGGGGCGTGCAGGAGGCAGCCGATCAATGATTCTCTCTCATCATGGATGTTCCTCTCTCTCTCCCTCTCCCTTCCTCTCTGAAATCAATTTAAAAAAATTTAGAATCGCTTTCACATAAATACAACCCACCCGGCCCCATTCCTGTGCCCCCTCCCTCCCTCCCTCTCCCACCCACCATGCCCTCGGGCGTGAATGCACACACCCAGCCTGTGTGTGTGGCGGGGGCATGGGGGGCGCTGCTCGCACAGGTACTCACTGGAGCAGAGCGGGAAGTTATGGTAGCCGGGGGCGCACTCCTCGCAGTGGTCGCCGTGGAAGTTGGGGCGACAGGCACAGCGGCCCGAGCCTGGCTCACAGCCGTCCGCGTGCTCAGGGCTGCAGCTGCAAGCTGAGGGCAACCCAGTTCCGAGCGTCAGTCCTTCATGCACTTAACATGGCAAGTGCACCCGCTACTTCTCAGCAACGTTCCTGCTCTGTCGTGGGTGCACCAGAGGGTCCACCCTTTCCACCACAGCGTGGCTCCCACTGACGGGGCCCCGAGGGCCCTCAGAGATGAGCCTTAAGGAGCGTCCACACTGGGATGCTCTCAAGACACAGGGCCACACGGAGCCTGCCCAGCTCGCTGCGGGAGGGAAGCCTGCACCCTCCACCATCGGAGGGGCTGGGGGCGCGGGGGGCTTCGGGCTTGGGGCTGGAGCTCCCGCAGGCCTGCTGGGCACAGCCTCTCCGGGCCATGAGCCAGCTGTGAATGTCCACGTGTGGTCCTTCTACGTGGGTGTGGTGTGGACACGTGTGTGGGATGCCTGGACGTGGATATGTCGTCTGTGGGCAGCACAGCAAGATTGTGCCCATAACCCAAGTGGTAGATGCTCACGACGACGGGGTGCCCTCCCTTGGGAGTGTCCCTTGACCCGCAGGTCCTCACCGTGGACACAAAACCCTGTCATCGCTCTGCCACGTACACGTCCCACGAGCATCAAGACCCCTCCCGCCCCACAGCCTGGCCCCCGGGAGGCCTCTGCTGAGTCTGTTTAGGATGTACGTGCCTGCGGACCCTTTCGCTAAGCCCGACATCCCCAGGAGCCACTTCAGTGGCAAAGACACTAGGAAAGTGATAGAAAGCTGAGGTTCCTGCCCTGGCTGGTGTGGCTCAGTGGATAGAGCCTCAGCCTGCGGACTGAAGGGTCCCGAGTTCGATTCTGGTCAAGGGCACGTACCTCGGTTGCAGATTCCCCGGCCCTGGTTGGGGTGCGTGCAGGAGGCAACCAATCAACGTCTCTCTCTCACATTGATGTTTCTCTGTCTCCCCCGCTCCCTTCCACTTCTCTAAAAGTCAATGGAAAAATGTCCTCGGCTGAGGATTAACAACAACAAAAAATAACAAGAAAATTGAGGTCCCTGACAGGGTGGACTGCATCCAGGATGCCTGTGTCCCTTTGCCGATGCCCATTGGCCACAAGGAAATGATGGACACGTTGCTTCGTGGGGTAGTGTGGAAGGGGAGGGAAGCAGGGTCACACCTGGCCAGTAAGACTGTCCTGGAGCCACAGCTAGGGCTCACACGCACTTGGGACTTTGATGCCTTCAAATCTGAATGATGTGAAGGAGGAACGACCTCGGGACGGGAGTCGTCTTCTGCCCCCGGCAGCCCGGAGAACAAGAGGAACCGATGGACACACACAGGACAATCTGCACTCGGACCCTGGGGACGGTTCCACAGGGTGGGGGGGGTGGGGGGCGGGGGAGGTGGGGAGGCAGGGCCGAGGCATCTTTCTGGCCAGACAGGTGCGAACTGCTTCCTGGACCACCAGGTACTGGCTTTGTCACCTGGGCCAAAATATGCAGGCCCTTTGGTTTCCCCACATCTGAACACGAGAATCACCTACAATGCCCGAAATTTATCAATAAGACCCGTGTGAGAGTATTTAGGCAACGCCTTGCATAGAGCAGATGCCTGATAAATCACAGCTCTTTTAAATATTAGGACTATTACTGAACTCTTGGGAAATTTTTACTGTGTTGTCTTGATGCTGTTTCTGAAAAAATTTAAAACTACTGGACATCATGGAAACATGCCAAGGCCGCCTGGCGTGGCTCCATGGTTGAGCATCGACCTATGAACCAGGAGGTCACGGTTCGATTCCCTGTCAGGGCACAGCCCTGGGTTGTGGGCTCCATCCCCAGTGGGGGGCGTGCAGGAGGCAGCCAATCAGAGACTCTCTCTCATCAATGATGTTTCTCTCTTTCTCTCCCTTTCTCTCTGTAATCAATAAAAACATATTTTAAAAAAAGAAACATGTTGAAACAAGAGGAAATGGAGGAGCTGACACTGGCTGCAGGCCCCGTATGTGATGGCCCAATGGTTAGCATTTCCCCAGGAGCTTTTGAGGGCGTTTTGCCTAATCTTAGGGAATGTATCACCATTTCTATTTTTATTTGTAAGAAACCTGAGGCTCAGGGAGGTTACGCAACTGCCTGCAGTCACCCGGGAAGGAGGGAACCACAGCATGAAGAAAGAGGGAAGAAGGGACCGCGTGGCCGATGAGAACGGGCCTGTGGCCTCCCGGAGCAGCACACACCCCTAAGACGCCCCGGCTGAAATGCCACTTACGGATGCAGCCGTGGGGGGCCTCCACCGGCACGCCGTGCGGGCGGTAATAGCCCTTCGCACACTGCTCACAGTTCACGCCGGCCGTGTTGTGCTGGGGAGAAACAGAGATTCAGAGGCAGGGCCCTGAGGAAGTCCCACTTCACATTATTCCTCCCCAGGGGTAACTCTGCCGTGTGCACTTGCAATTTCAAAGTCATGCACATAAAAACACACAACAGCCCTAGCCGGCTTGGCTCAGTGGACAGAGCGTCGGCCTGTGGACTCAGGGGTCCCAGGTTCGATTCCGGTCAAGGGCATGTACCTTGGTTGAGGGCACATCCCCAGTAGGAGGTGTGCAGGAGGCAGCTGATCGATGTTTCTAACTCTCTATCCCTCTCCCTTTCTCTTTGTAAAAAGTTAATAATAAAATATATTTTTAAAAAAGGGTTGATCTTGGCCTTGAGTCTCCAAGATTTACCGAGGACGCTGGCTCACACGTGGCTGTGATTTCCCCCACTGGGGAGGAAATGAGAGTAAGATCCACGAACTGGACACCGGGCTTCCCCGTCACAGGGACTTGCCAAGGAACCACCTCACGTTGGAGTGAGAGAGGCCGCAATCCCAACTTTATTCAGAGGAAGTGAGGACAGCAGATGGCCTTCGTTTAAGCCAGGAAATAAACAGTCACGTGTGTTTGCATCTTCTCTGTGTTGGGAAGAAAGCGCACACGCTCATCCTCTCCTCTCGCCGTCCTAACGGTACCTGTGCTTTCGCATGGAACCACTCCCGAAACATGCCTGTCCCGCGAATGGAAAATGCAGGCCGGAGTCTCCTACACAGAACTCGTTATAAAGGGTAACACGGGGCCGCTTTTTCTGTCCCGTGATTAATCCTTTTAATTGCCACAGAACCAAGTTACGCAACTTGCATCACCAGTTTCCAGGAACCACACAGCCGGGCCCAGCTCGGCTCTGCCCGGCTGCTCTCTAACGTGGGAACAATGGGAGGACGCTGTTCTTTCGGCAGCGAGGGGCAAGGCGATTGGGAGCCAACAAGAGCAGCCATCACACGCGTGGGCCCACAGGAGGCTGCGCAGAACCCGGAGGGGAGAACAGAGACCCTGCCGTATCCGCTCCCCGTTGTAGACGCCGTTACTAACGCCAGGCTTGCCGGTGTCACCACTCCTTGTCCTGGGGGCGAACTCTGAGTCCACTGGAACGCTGAGGTCTAACACCGCACTGGCCGCTTCCCTGGCTTCACAGTTACACGCACACACTGGGGCAAACAAGAAACAGCGTGGCCGACCCCCTCCCGCCCACGGCCAGTTCGCCACCGACTCTGTGACCGAGAACGGACCCAGGACGTGGGCAGCCTGGGCCCCCAGAGTTTCCCGTCGGAGAGGAAACGGGACACCGTGCCCTGAAGCGTGCCGCGGGCTCTGCCTTCCCCCACAGAGCTCGGGCTACGAAGCACCGGCCACAGAGAAGGTACAGCTCGGAGACACAAAACAGCAACCTCCAACCTAAAGGAAACAACGAATGGCCAGCGGACGGGCGATGCTGCAGTCTGCCTTCAGGTCGCAGTGCTGTAGGGGACCCACACCGCACCCAGGGCACAACGACACGCCCTTGACCTCTGGACACCCAAGGTCATGGCTGGACCGAGGCCGGAGGGAGACGTGAATCGCAGCTCCCCGGTTTCTACAGGGAAGCCCTGAAGAGGCGGCCTCACTGGGGAGTGGGCACTGGGATCTGCATTTCCCTGACCCTTAACACGATGGGAAAAGGCAGCCTTCACGCCAAGGAGCGGGCGGGCACGGAGGGAACCGTGCGGGAGGGAGCCGGCCCACTCCCCCTCCTCGGGTACCTCCCGGAGAAGCCGGAACGCTCACCCAGAAACCCGGCCCTGCTCCGACCATCCTTCCATCCTAATCCCCTAAGCCAGTGGTCAGCAAACCGCGGCTCGCGAGCCACCTGCGGCTCTTTGGCCCCTTGAGTGCGGCTCTTCCACAAAATACCACGGCCTGGGCGAGTCTGTTTTGAAGAAGTGGCGTTAGAAGAAGTTTAAGTTTATAAAATGTGGCTCTCCAAAGAAATTTCAATCGTTGTCCTGTTCGTATTTGGCTCTATTGACTAACGAGTTTGCCGACCACTGCCCTGAGCAAACCTTTCCCGAGGTGCTTTCCATCTTCAGGTAAAACCCACCTCCCCGTCGCTCAGTCCCTGACCAACCACACACGCTGCCGACTTCCAGCACATGGAGACCCTGGCTGGCCCACTGCTGGCCACACTCCCCTGCAGAGCCTGACTTCCCTCCCTAGGGCCACGACCTGGCCTCTGACCTCTAACCTGTCCACCCCTGCTCACCCCTCTGGCCACAGGGCCTCTTGCTCCCCTGGCCCTGCCGTGCCCTCTGCCTGGAACTCGCCCCCAGAAGATGCCTGGCTCGTTCTCTCGCTCTTTCAGGTCTTTCCTCAAATGCCACGCCCCAGGGACCCAGCCACCCTTTTAAAGTGTCGCACACCTGCCAGGCTGGTGTGGCTCAGTGGTTGAGCATTGACCTATGAACCAAGAGGTCACGGTTCAATTCCCAGTCAGGGCACAAGCCCGGGTTGCAGGCTCGATCCCCAGTGTGGGGCGTGCGAGAGGCAGCGATCAATGATTCCCTCTCATCACTGATGTTTCAATCTCTCTCTCTCCCTCTCCCTTTCTCTATGAAATCAGTAAAAATATACTTAAAAAAAGAACATCAATATTTTATTAAAGGGAGTCAAACACCCCCAAAAAATGTTGTGTTCCTTGCCTTCTTTCATTGTTCTTCCCCCCAAATTTTATTATTAAAAAGTTAAAATTTTACAGTGAAGTCCTATGCATGCTCTATGTAGAGATTGCCCATAACATTTTACTACATTTGTTTTATCACAGAATTATCCATCTTCTCGTTCCCTATTCATCCACCGTCCATCTCATTTTATGCATCTCAAAATAAACTGCTAACTAAATACCTAACTTAAACTAAGGCATTTTAAATTTAAGTTGGAAAAAAATGCAATGAACCTAAACAAGACTTCAATAATTTATATACAAAAGAAAAATGCTTTTGCAGGGCCATTCTGAAAAAAATAAAAATTCCATATTGATGTTTCCCTGGAACCGCAAAGTACAAACGCAGTGTCACTGCGAGAAGGAAGAGCAGAACAACGTGCCCTAAGACTCACCGAGGGGCTGGCCCTTCACCGGAAAAGCATCCCACCCGCTCGCCCCCCGTGCTCCCGCGATTTTGTGTCCACGGTTTAATTCCATACAAATTTGTTTCCGCAGCTTAATTCCATACAAATTTGTTTCCGCAGCTTAATTCCATACAAATTTGTTTCCGCAGCTTAATTCCATACAAATGACCGAGGGCCCTGCGGTGCATTGTCCTAACCAGATCCCGGCCTCTCTTCGGCACGAAGCCCTCCCTGGACGTGAACAAACCTATGCCTGGCCTTCTACTTGCACTTCCGTTCCCGCAGGCACAGGCTGTGGGGCGTGGAGGGGAGGTGGGGGACAGCGGTCCGTCTCTCGGCCCGGGTGGCCCTGGTTCGACAGGAATGGCCCCTCGTGAAGAGAGGACCTCTCTGAGGGCGGCTTTGACAAAGCATCACTCTAAAAGCTCCAGGACGGAACGACACCATAGTCCAAATTCATGGGCATTATCCCTCCCCTGGCTAATGTCCAGTGAACCCGACTGTCCCCCAGGAAAGACGAGAAGTCAGTTTCATGCTCGGTGCCGACGGCAGGCATCATTACGCGATCCTGCTGCCCTTTCTCGCCGAGTCTCGAGGACGCAGGGCCAGCACTGAGGCCAGCACCCACGCCCTCCAGCTTTAGAGCCCTCGCACCATGAGCTGGAGCAGCCAGACTTCTCCCCTTTAGGCGAAGAGCGCGAGGAAGCCGATCGCGGGCGCCTGGACAGACATGCCCAGCCGTGCCCCTTCCGCCCGCGTGACAGCCAGTGCACGAGGACGTGGTGCACAGAGGAGGTGATTCCAGAAAACGCTTCCGACCCTCAGAACGGCCTTGGCGTCTTTGGGGAGCAGAGCTTAATGCTGTCATTTCCTACGGTGACACCCCTCTCCTTGCCCAGCGCCTCACCTGACAGTCGATGCAGACCCCTCCACCGGAGTAGACGCCGCGGGTGTCCAGGCTCGCCTGCCGCCGCTCCACGTCCGGGTCGTAGAAGCAGTCGGCCGCGTGGCCGTGGCAGTTGCAGGCTGCAGAGGGCACCCGAGGTGAGTCACGTGACTGTGGGAGGCTCAGTCAGTCCCGAGCACGGCCGCTTAGGGATCTGCAGCGCCGCCTCTTCGGGGACAGGGGGCACTCTGAGTGCGAGACCTCAGGGACTTTTACACAAAGTCCAGTCTGTAACCCTATCCCTATCCCTATCCCTATCCCTAACCCTAACCCCCGCCCCCCCTCCCGCCCCTGCCACCTGCTCCCTCAATGTGCCCAGCTCTCTGCTTAGCCGCCAATCTCACCACCTTCTCCAGACCACGACAGAGTTAGGACTCCAACCCAGTATCACATCCTAAGAAATGATAAGGATCCAAATTTAATAGTGGCTGCGTCGTATTTTAAACTGTTGAAAAGAGAGGGCAGCTTATGTTAAAGCACTCAGCCCAATCCTTGCATTTAGTAAACGCCTAACACATAGTAAAGGTTATTACTCGTGTTGTTTCTTTTTTAAAATATAGTTTTATTGATTTTAGAGAGAGGAAGGGAGAGAGAGAAACATTGATGAGAGAGATACATCGATTGGCTGCCTCCTGCAGGCCCCCCACCAGGGATCAAGCCCACAACCTGGGCATGTGCCCTGACTGGGACTCGAACCAGGACCTTCTGGTTCATAGTTCGATGCTCAACCACTGAGCCACTCCTGCTGGGCCATTGTTATTTCTGTTCTCACATTTATGTCTGAATTTAGAGTGGGGCCTTCACACCTCTGTGAGTTACTAATTACACTAGAAAGACCTGTGACCCTGAGATTGGTGTGATCCCCCCTCTTCACAAGCAGGGAAAACACAGCTCAGGCCTCAGGTAGAGATGGGGGTGTTGGGTGGATCCTCAGGTAGAGATAGGGGTGTTGGGTGGGTCCTCAGGTAGAAATGGGGGTGTTGGGTGGGTCCTCAGGTAGAAATGGGGGTGTTGGGTGGGTCCACAGGTAGAGATTGGGTGTTGGGTGGGTCCACAGGTAGAGATGGGGTGTTGGGTGGGTCCTCAGGTAGAAATGGGGGTGTTGGGTGGGTCCTCAGGTAGAGATAGGGGTGTTGGGTGGGTCCTCAGGTAGAGATGGGGGTGTTGGGTGGGTCCTCAGGTAGAAATGGGGGTGTTGGGTGGGTCCTCAGGTAGAGATAGGGGTGTTGGGTGGGTCCTCAGGTAGAGATGGGGGTGTTGGGTGGGTCCTCAGGTAGAGATGGGAATGTTGGATGGGTCCACAGGTAGAGATGGGGGTGTTGGATGGGTCCTCAGGTAGAAATAGGGTGTTGGGTGGGTCCTCAGGTAGAGATGCGGGTGTTGGGAGGGTCCTCGGGTAGAGATGGGGGGTGTTGGGTGGGTTCTCAGGTAGAGATGGGGGTGTTGGATGGGTCCTCAGGTAGAAATAGGGTGTTGGGTGGGTCCTCAGGTAGAGATGCGGGTGTTGGGAGGGTCTTCAGGTAGAGATGGGGGGTGTTGGGAGGGTCCACAGGTAGAGATGGGGGTGTTGGATGGGTCCTCAGGTAGAGATGGGGGTGTTGGGTGGGTCCTCAGGTACAGATGGGGGTGTTGGGTGAGTCCTCAGGTACAGATGGGGGTGTTGGGTGGGTCCACAGGTAGAGATGGGGGTGTTGGGCAAGCCTCACCCCAGCCTCCACCCCCACGCTCACCTTCGCACTCATGGCTGTGCCCCCACGTGGCCAGCTGCCAGCGCCTCTGGTGGTACCCGGCGCAACAGCGGTCACAGGTCTCCCCGCAGGTGTGGTGGCGGCATTCACACCGGAACCTGGGCAGGAGGTGAAGCGCATCCGTTACTGAGGGTTCTCACTAAGGTCGGCGGCTCCTGGCGGGAAACTCACAGTCGTCAGGGTCACCCAGGGGACGCTTTGTTGAGGAATTATGGGAACGAAGCACTCTGCATGTATCACTCACATCTCCCCCGTCCTGCTATTGTGTGCATTTTATAGATGTGGACACAAGATTCAGAGATTAAAACACTGGGTGAGCCCAGCTGGCGTGGCTCAGTGGCTGAGCATCGACCTAGGAACCAGGAGGTCCTGGTTCGGCTCCCTGTCAGGGCACAAGCCCGGGTTGTGGGCTTGATCCCCAGCAGGAGGCAACCGATCAATGATTCTCTCTCACTGATGTTTCTCTCTCTTTCCCTTACCCTTCCGCTCTGAAATCAATAAAAGTATGTATTTTAAAAAGATTCTAAACTCTATGTGCATTTTATCAAAATAAAGAAGAGGGAGAAGGATTTGAACATGTATACCCCTGATCCTATTAAAGCAAGGATGACAAACCAGTGTTATTTCTCTTGGCAACTCCAATCAGTGAGCTGTGCCCGCCTGGGGCACTGTCTGGCGGGGGGACGGGTGGGTGGAGGTGGGAATGAGAGATACTTAATGGGGTGCAAACATCACTGAGACAGCGGGACTGGCTCACAGCACGGCTGGCGACGCTGCACGATGTACTCACACTTTTTCAGGGTTGTCTGCACTGCACACGTCGGCGTGGCCATTGCACGCACAGCGCCCGCCGACGCTGATGTCCTTGATGCTGTAATAATACTGTGCGACAGAAAACAGACGCGCCGCTTACGGAAGAGCAGCAAACCTTCACTCGTCTTTCGGGCGCGTCCATGCCCTGCTCCCCTCTTCCTGCTCCCGTGGGCCCACCTCAACCCCACGGGAGCCACTTTGGGTGTTACTTGTCTTATGAAACAAGTACCTTCCTCAATCAAATTTAACAGCATGATGCTGAATTTGTACCTTTTTAAAAATGAAATGCTTTAAAAGAATGGAGGGAAACTGCCTTGGGGAAAGAATCATACCCTATATCCTTTTAAAAAGGGATTAAGCCCGGCTGGCGTGGCTCAGTGGTTGAGCACTGACCTAGGAACCAGGAGATCAGGGTTCGATTCCCGGTCAGGACACATGCCCGGGTTGCAGGCTCACTCCCCCATGTGGGGCGTGCAGGAGGCAGCCGATCAGTGAGTCTCTCTCATCATTGATGTTTCTATCTCTCTCTCTCTTTCCCCCGTCCTCTCTCTAAAGTCAATAAAAACATAATCTTTAACAATGTTTCTTAATAGAGAAGACTCATCCACTTAAGCGAAGTGAAATATGCTTACATGTGGGTACAAATCTTGGAACCCCTCCACCCCAAAACACCACACCCACAAACAAGTAAGTAAAGGGTGGCCAGGTCCATGCGTAGCAGGGCTTCAAAACGCCGGAGGAATGGAGACGCAGTCCGGCCAGAGTTTCTCGGAGAGCCCAGCTCTCCCTTGCAGATTCCATCCTCGGACCCAGGACGGGTCCCGCATACGGCTGCTCCCAGTGCTGATGGCACAGGACATGCAGAACACGCGCCCCACACCCACATACAGCCTTCCTGGAACATGCTAAAGACTGGAGCAAACTCACCTTCCTCTCTTCCTTCCCAGCTCCCTGATGCACCTACCTCCGAGGCCAAACTCTCTCCGGTGCGCTGGGCGTCTCCCATCACCCTGCCACGCCCACTCCCCACCGTTCTCACCCTGCCCTTTGCCCTGGGCTGACCTTTATGGGTTGCAACAGTGTCTCCTGCTCCCTGGCTTTCTGTTGGGTTTGGCCAATGGGGGGCCTTGGCAGGAGATCTGCGGGCGGCAGGAGCTCAGGGTGTCTGTGCCCAGGAGACGGGGTGCTGTCCTGACACTAGACTGAGGGGTGCTCAGGCCAGACACCCACACAGAGGAGCACTGGTGCTCATGCTCATACACCATGTGACCTGTGTGGTTGGGAGCCTGGGGGTCTTCCCCACCCCCTCTCTTCCTGCATCTGCTGACCAGGTGCAGGGGATCCCAGGAGGACTCTGGGGCCCTACAGGGTGGCTACACCTTTAAATAAAAGGAACATGGTTCCCTGAGTCTGTGGAGCTGACCCCACCTGCTGAGCACTTTCGATGGTCATGTGAGCAGAATGTAAGCCCCTTTTAGTGACGCCACTGAGACTGGGGGGTCTCTGCTATAGAATCAGACTGACGCCGGCCAGCTGTCGTCCTTGGCCTTTCCTCTTCGTCGAATGTAATCATTTCTCCTCTACAACCAAGTGTCTAAGTGACATCTAGGAATCCAGACAAGAGCAAGTCTACGCCTACACTGTGCCTGGCTGTAAAGATTACTTGAAAGAGTTCAAGACAGCTAATTCGATAAGCAGAAACAAAAAGAGCTTAAAAAATGCTGCCGGTCGGCCCTTCGAAGGAGACTCACCCGCCGGGTGACGGTGGGGTCCCGCTGTGCTTTGGAGATGAGGTGTCCCAGGAGAGTGTTGGTTCGGAGAAAGCGCAAGCGGATGTTTGTTGCCTGGGTGAACGCCCGCAGCGTGTTGGAGAAAGTGAAGTTCCTTGCACCTGGACGACCGTTTATCAAGGACACCACAACCTAAAATAACCACACACGTGCACACACACACGTGTGCATACACACGCACACGCACACACACACACAGGGAAAGTCCTTTCATCAAAATTTAGCTGCAAGTAACTATAAATAACTCACAGGCCCAAAGGCACTAGGTCTCCTTGAGCCAGCAGATGTTTGTAGGTGGTCTTGTGTCTTATGTCTAAAAGCATCATTGCTAGTTGCCCCCCCTCCTTCGAATTCTGGCAATCTGTCCTTAAAACTGGGCTCTCAGGCGTGACCGTCTCATTTCCAAACCCTTTGTTCTATCGGTGTAGTTGTGGGCTGTAAGGCTGTGACGTGTTGAAAGTATAATGTTAAAGTACACAAACATAAGGAAACCACTGGTTGTCAAGCTGCATGGAAGAAACAGAGCTCAAGTAATCTAAACATCGAAGGAGGTAGGAAAGAGGAAGTCTCTGGGTGTAAAGGTGATAAGGTATCTACAAAACCAGGGTTTTATCTTCAGGCTTGAGGACAAGACACAGGCTAGAGCTGCTCAGAAGACCGGTCCACCTGAAGAGGGGAGACCAGCACCCCTTGAAGAAGTGTATCTGAAACTCACTTCAAGCTCCGATGGCCGGATTTCCCTGGGATTCGTCTGATTCCCCACCTCCGTTTCCCGTCCCCTCCAACAACAGCGTGGCGGCCCGCACAGGGCAAACGCAGCTCCCAAGGACAGCAGTCCTTTCCGCCCGCAGAGGGTGCCCACCTGCCCGAGGGGCTGGGGATGCATGCCGCCCTCCCCTCTCCTCCCTCTCCCTCCTGGGATAACGTGTCTGGGAAGCAGCGGGCGGGACTTCACCTCAATCACCAGCAACCCATTTTCTAAATATCCCTCCAGAACAGAGGGTTCCAAAAGAGAGAAAAAATAAATGAATGAAAAAGAAAAGCAAAACAGAATAGAGGGTTCGAGACCTACGGGTCTTGAATTTGAAATGCTGACTTCCAGAGGAGAATTACAGACCTCAAAGAGAATTTCGGATGTCAACTATACCTCAGTAATAAAATAATAATAATAAAAAGAAGTTCCCATCCAGCTTGTCGATGATGAGAGAGAATCGTTGATCACATTTTCGATGTGATCCTTGTACCAGTTAGTCCCAAGTACTGGTTCCCATCGTGGTCTGTGTTGGAGCTCCTTGAAAGAGCATTTTCACCATCATGAAGAATTTGATGTCCTCACGTCGTTTCTGGTCTCATCCTTCAGGCCTCCCAGATCCACTTACCTCGCCATTTTCCAGGGGCACGATCCGCGAGTAGTCCGTGGTGCAGACCACGTCATCGTCCCGGGTGATGGCCGTGTTGGCCGCCCGCCCGAATTGTTGCCAACAGTCTGCTTTAGAATCTAGAGAGGAAACATTTCAATACTGGCAAATAAAGTATCATCCCCTCGCGTAACTCTCTGAAGAAATCTTACGTTCCCTTAAGAAAATACATGAATGGGAAAGAACAGACAAGCATTGAACATTTTTAGACAAAAGCTCAGACTGACGTTTTCAGGTCATGAAAGAAGATAGCGAGCCATTTCAGGCCACTTGACCTTTAAAAGCCATGTTTGGAGAGGCGGTTCCAAGTCCTCACTCCTTACTGACACGTCTACCCGCTAAGGAGCATCCACGGAAACCCCAAGGCCTTTGAAGTGACATTCCTGTCCAGCTCGATTCATCAGAGGGCGCGTCACACTGACACGCTTCGTGAGCGAAGACGACAGGGTCAAGGTGAGTTAGGTGAAAGGCGGGGTCCCTAATGGCGAACCTGGGTTCCTAATTCTGCGTAAAAGGAAGACGACTGCTTCTCCCTAAACAGGGGCAGGAACTGTTACCATAAAGGGCATTTCGGCCACAGTTCTGCGTGTTCTTGTGACGAATGCGCACTGCTGGAGAGATAGGGCTGTTGGGGGGTAACCTCGAACGTTAAAACTGACCAAGCCTCGACTAGCCGATGGAGAGACGAGTTTTATAGTGACATCCAAGGTCTAACTCTGTGCAGATAACTGAAGCCTGTAGGCAAGATTACTTACGAGCAAAATATTGCCAAGGTGCGTAGGTAGTCCCAAAGTCCACCGATCTCTCCAAGACCCAGAGGTCAGGGCGAGGAGAATTGGCAAATTTGATTAAAACATAGGCCACATGGAAGAGCTGAGAGAGCAAAGGAGATACAGTTACTCCAGTCGCCCGGTCTGTGCACAACCTGGACCGTCTCTACGGGAGGCTGGTTTCCACGGCAGCTCCTGCAGCCACACCTCTCCCAGACCACAGCCCCGTCCCGCCTGCCTCCTGGACACCATGCCTGGTGCAGTTTCTCAAGCGTATCAAGTCCAAACCAAAGTGACCACTTTTCAAATCTGCACATTAGCCTTTGTCACACCTTAATCTTTACACCCTTGAATTCCAACCAGCCCACCCAGCATATTTTTTTCCCTTTTTTTAATTGATTTCAGAGAGGAAGGGAGAGGGAGAGAGAGAAACATCAATGATGAGAGAGAGTCATGGATCGGCTGCCTCCTGCACGCCCCCTATTGGAGATCGAGCCCGCAACCCAGGCTTGTGCCCTTGACCGGAATCAAACCTGGGACCCTTCAGTCTGTAGGCCAATGCTCTATCCACTGAGCCAAACCGGCTAGGGCCCACAGCATCTTAAAGCCCGTCATTCAGAGAAATGTAATGATTCCCTCAAAAAACCCTATTTATTTAATGGCCTATGATGTCATCATGCTGCGTGCTGGGTGCTATGCTAAGCCCCTCCCAGGCATGCTTGCATCAGGCCTCACAGGAATGAGGAGGAGGAGGAAGAAGAGTGTGACCGGAGAAGGTAGCGTGTCCTCGTCTTCAGGTGAAGAATCCTGAGCCTCCGTCATCTCCTCACCGACCACCAGCTCTGCACAGGCCTGGTGGGTCCTGCACACGTGACCTCTTTCATCATGGGGAGGACATACAACGTCAGAAAGCTCCAGGCACCATTATCTCCAAATCTGTAAAGTGCCCGTCCCAGCAGCCAGAGGGACAGCCGTGCTGTGACACGTCTCAGGGGCTATTTGACGCAATGGCTCCCCAAGGTGCCTTTCTGCTCTGACCATCCAAACCCATGAAGAACACAGAGGCTCAGGAGGCCACGCTCCTGGTTTGGCTCTGTCACGCTCTGCGGGAACATGTGATCCCATGGAAGCGGCACAGCAAACAACCCAAACCCAGCAGCGGGCGGAGACCCCACGTGCGCTGCTTTGCTTGTTCGAGAGCCTGCCCCGGGCCCACGTGAAGACGTCCACTGATGGGTCTACTCAGCGTCCAGCACCGATCGGACAGGGCGTTCCCCTCCACACATCCCCTCCCCCGTCCGCCTGTGCCCTGGACCTCGGGGCTGCCTTCCGTTTTCCTGAGTCCATCTGCACAGCCTGCCTGCCTTCTGGATCGTCTCCGCGGCGTGGAACCTGCAGCCGGTTCACGCCGAGTGACCCAGCTCCACAGCCCATCTCTGAGACCTGCTGACTCAACGGGTCGCTGCGAGGCGTGATGGGGTCCAAGGTGGTTCACAGCCGCTCACGCGTGTGACGCCCACAGTGTGGAGCTATTCTCTTCTACTTGATGATTTAAAATTATGTGCCTTTCGCCCGGCTGGCGTGGCTCAGTGGTTGAGCGTCGACCTATGAACCAGGAGGTCACGGTTCGATTCCCGGTCAGGGCACATGCCCGGGTTGCAGGCTCGATCCCCAGTGTGGGGCGTGCAGGAGGCAGCCGGTCAGTGATTCTCTCTCATCACTGATGAGGGAGGAAGGAGGGAGGAGGCAGGAAGTGTCCAGCACTGAGGGGCTGGCTGGCTTAGGGGAGGAAGCAAGCAGAGAGTTTACACAGGGGCTGAGTGAACGTCACAGACACCTATCCTAACGGGACAAGCCGGGGCTGCCCCACCTGCCTGAATACCAGGCCCTTCCAGGTCCAGCCCTGCCCAGGCCTGAGCGGCGCTGGGCGATGCCCTCGCCTGAAACACAGGAATTTGCAAAACAGCCGCCCTGTGCCCAGCTCCCTGCCGGGTCTCCCCACTCAGAAGGCCGCTGTGCCCTCCTGAACTCCACCTCACCTGGCCAGGCCCTGCACCCTCTCCCTCAGCCCCAGGCTGACTGCCCACCGCCCCGCCCACCTGGACCTCTGATAGGGACCAGCCCGAACTCCTGCTGCGGGGCAATTCAGGCCTTGAAGCCGAGAGAGCGTCCAGCTCCTGGCTCCCGGCTCCCTGGCCCTGGCCTGCGCCTCCGCCTCCAGGGAGGCCTGGGACTCTGCATGCTCATGACAGGTGGTGACAGGTGTGCGAGGGCCAGCGAGTCAGCTAGAGGCCTGTGAGAGGCAGGCGCAGGACCCGCATTCCCTCCAGTTATTCCGTGATGCTGAGAAACGCTGAAGGTAAACAGTCTCCTCCATCAGGTGCTTCAGGCCTACGGGGAGAGACGCCGGAGTCCTGGGGAGAGGAGCCTGCTCTGCCCCATACAAGGCCCCCGGGGCCAGGCCCGGGGCACAGCTGTAGCGGGCAGGAGCCCGACACTCCCAACCGCTGTACCAGCTGTGGCCCTGGGCTGGCGGGGGGCCAGGGACACCCCTCCAGGAGGCTGGCAGAGACCACAGAGGAGTGGTGGTTTGATTTGGTTTTTGTTTTCCCTAAAGGAAGGAATGCAGGGGAAGGATGGAAGGTGAAAGGCAAAGGTGGGGAGAATCATGGAAATGGGAAGCGGGAGAGGAGGCATCGGGAAGAAAGGAAGAAAGAAGGAGTTGGGTGATGTGGAGGGGCTCCAGGGTCACTGGGTGTGGGAGGGGCAGAGGCCTGAGGGCCCAGTGGACGCCCGGGGTACAGAGGGCAGAAGAAGGGGTGCGGGTCGGGGGACGCCCTGGGGTACAGCGGGCAGAGGAGGGGGTGCGGGGGGGACGCCCTGGGGTACAGCGGGCAGAGGAGGGGGTGCGGGGGGGACACCCTGGGGTACAGCGGGCAGAGGAGGGGGGCGCGGGGGGACACCCTGGGGTACAGCGGGCAGAGGAGGGGGCGCCGGGTGAGGACTCCCCACCGCGATATTAACAGACCCCGGGACGCTGTGAAGAAACCCAGTCTTTCCTTACACATGCTTGCCATTAATAGACTGGGAGAACTGCCACGACTTAAAGCCAAAATCTGCCTAAACGCACAAAAGTTTCACAAGGGAAGGAACATAAAATAGTTTTCAAAATGAGCTAAGGAATAAAATAGGCTCTTTAAAAACATAAATGTCCATTCACTGTGCATTTTTGTGATTCTGCTGGCCTTTAAAGATCTCTAGCAGGCTGCCCTCATTCCAGAACGAGTCAGAGATTTGGGGGTGCGGGGCGGGGGCGCAGAGGGCATCTGGAAGCTCCAGTCCCCCAGAAACCAGTGCTCCCTCTGTCCTCTCTGCACTGAGCGCTTCCTTTTCCCCAAAGGGAACAAAGCCGCCCGTGAGCTGTACTGTCCTTCTAACCGCAAGTCCCGTTCCAGCTGGGGTGTGGCTCACCTGCCCCAGGTCCAAGGTGACGTTGACCTGGTTGTACCGCGTGCCTGAGGAGAGGGGCGGGCTCTGCCACCAGCGCTCCGACCCGTCGATGGCGTGGGTGACGGGATGGGCTTTCCTGGGGTCCGCGGAGTTGCAGTAGTCGCAGAACTGCCCCTGGAAAAGGACAAGACCAACGAAAACAGCTCGTTCTTATGTGCAAGTCACGGCCTTGGCGATGCTCTAAAGACAGCCTGTGAAGACGGCTTGGCATGGCGTAGAGATGCCCGCTGTGACGTCATCGCGGTGCATTCTGAGGAAGCAGCAAGGCTTCCTCCTTCCCTTCACTCTCCGCCCCGCCCTGTGCACCTGTGTCGAGTGTCTCAGGTACAGACTCTGCTTAGCTTCCGTCTTCCACAGCCTGTGCTTCCTGTCCCATCTGACACGCAAGAAGAGCCTGTTGTACTTGGGATGCAAGACCTTTTCCTCCAGCAAACCCTTTTACTGTTCATGCCCTCCTTTGTGCCAGTTCTGTGTCAGGCCCTGGGCACAGTCTCAGTGGAGCTGTTAAGTACAACCGTCCCCCCTTATCGGTGAGGGACACACTCCCAGACCTCCAGTGGAGGCCTGAAACACAGCACTGAACCTGCTCTGTCGCCTCCTAGACGTCCTGGGATAAAGTTTAATTCATAAATTAGGCACAGTAAGCGGCTGACAACATCCCGTATAATAGATGCCTAACATGCAAACTGACCGAACTATGGAACGACTGGTGGAATGACCAGTTGCTATGATGTGCACTGACCACCAGGGGGCAGACGCTCAACGCAGGAGCTGCCCCCAGCCCACAGGCCCCCAGCCCAGCCAAGGTGGGTGCCAGTGGGGGCCCCCTGATCGCCCTGCCGGTCACCCCACAGATAGGCCCTGATCACCAGCCAGACCTAGGGACCCTACCCATACATGAATTTTGTGCATCGGGCCTCTAGTTAACTAATAATAAAATAGAGCAATTGTAACAATACACTGTAAGAAAATTGTAAACTTTATTAGGAAAAATCTAAATACATTAAGGGAGAGATATAATTTTCTGGAATAGGAAGATAATTTCAAAAACTTGTCAATTCTTACCCAAATTTATCTATAAAGTCAACACAGTCCCCCCAAAAAATGTCAATAGGGATTATCTTGGAACACAACAAGGTAATTCTAAAATTTATATGAAACAGCAAAGAGCCAAGAAAACCCTGGGTATTGCCGAAGATGATCAGCGAGGAGGAAGGTGCCCTTCAAGGTATGAGGGCTTATTCTGAAGCTTTCACAATTAACAGGAGACACACAGACCAGGGGACAGAGGAGAGGGGCCAACAACAGGCCCGTGCGACTCCGAATCCTAGTAAACAACTAGGGGCTGGGGGCCAGTAGGAAAAGGGGGGACTAATATATAGAAATGAAAAAGAATGAATTCAGGTTCCTATTCAACCCACAAATAAAAATCAACTTCAAATAAATTAAGAACTTAAATGTCAGAAATCAAACTTTAAAGTCTCTTATTAAAAAATAAAGGTGAACTTGGAGTAAGGAAAGTTTTCTTAAACAAGATTCAGAAAGCATTATATAAAAGAAGATAATATTAAATTAAAATATTGACTATGTTAAAATTAAGAATATTGGTTCATCAAAGACACCTAAAAGAAAGAAAGCCCGGCCGGTGTGGCTCAGTGGTTGACCTCTGAACCAGGAGGTCCCAGTTCGATTCCCGGTCAGGGCACAGGCCCGGGTTGTGGGATCGATCCCCAGTGTGGGGCGTGCAGGAGGCAGCCGATCAGTGGTTCTCTCTCAACATCGATGTTTCTCTCTCTCTCTCTCTCTCTCTCCCTTCCTCTCTGAGGTCAATAAAAATATAAATGTTAAAAGAATACACAGCGGCAGACAGTGTCCAGTGACGCTGCCCGCAGTCCTTCTCCCCAGGTGCCGGCCACTTCACCACCAGGAGGGGGAGCTCTTCTCTCCCCTGAATCCAGATGGACTTTCCTGTTTGCTATGTTGCAGCAAAGGCATCGCTCTGGACTTCCCAGCACAAGCCTGAGAGGACTGGCAGGCTCTGCTTCCTTCCTCTTGGAAGCCAGCCTCCAGATAAGAAGTTCAACTGCCCGTTACCACGCCGTGACGAAGCCCACGGTCGCCACACGGAGAGGCCATGTGGTAGAGCACGTGTGATGTGTTCATGAAGCCTTCCAGCCCAGCTAGACCATCCCAGCCAGCAGCTGAAAGCAACTGTCACCCCAACTGAACTGCATGAAACAGAAGAACCACCCAGCTGAGCCCAGTCAACCCACAGACTTGTGGGAAGAAAAAAAATAATAACTTGTCATTGTTCAAAGCCACTGAATTTGGGGTGGTTTGTTATACAAGAATCCATAAACGAAGAACATAAAATCAATAAAGAATTCTCATCAGAAATATGTCCCACCCGGCCAGGTGGCTCGGTTGATTGGAGCATCAATTAGAGCACCGTCCTGTACACCAAGAAGGTGGCAGGTTCAATTCCTAGTCACATACCTAGGTTAGGGGTTCAATCCCCAGTCGGGGCACGTACAGGAGGCAGCTGACTGATGTTGCTCTCACATCGATGTTTCTCTCTCTCCTTCCCTCTAAAATCAATAGACATATCCCCGGGTCAGGACTAAAAGTATGTACATATTTAAGAAATATACCCCAAACTCCTGCAAATCAATAAGAGAAGTATAAACAGTTCAACAGAAAAATGGGCAAAAGTAGGAAGAGGCATGTTACAGAAAAGGAAATAGATGGCAATAAGCATCTGAAGAGAGACCAGCCAGGTAACTTGTATGCACATATGCACGACCATGGACACAGACATAGTGTGGTGAAGGCTGGGGGGGAGGGGAGAGGGAGTGGGCTCAGGGTGGAGGGGGGTCGGTGGGGAAAAAAAGGGGACATCTGTAACACTTTCAACAATAAAGCTAATTTTAATTTTTAAAAAATATATGAAATAAGCATTTGAAGAAACGTTCACAATCACCATCTTTAGTGATCAGGGAGAGCACAGCGCTGTCCTGTTTTCCACCGTTCAACAGGATCAGATTTTAAGTTTGCGAATAACAAGTATTGGAAAGGATGTGGTAGGAGCATGAATTGGTATAAAGACTTTGGAAAATGTTTTGGCATTACCTCCTAATGTAAAAAATTCACATTTCCTATGACCCAGAAATTCTACTCTCAAGCTCATAACCCAAAAAGAAACTCTTGCACAAATCTGATGGCATCATGTTCATGAATATTCACAGCAGTCCTGTTCACAAGCGCAAAATCCTGGGACTAACCTAATTTTCCAGCCACAGGAATGTGACGACATCAACAGTAGCGTATTCACACAATGAGTGAGTGTATGAAGAATAGTGAATAAGTGAATCCACACAACAGCATGGACACCATGGGTGAGTGTTAGCATTAAACATGAGTTTAAAAAGCATGCTATATACTTTTTATAAAGTTAAGAGCACTTACTTTTTTGGGATATATAAAGATGTAATAAAAACGTTATAAAAAGTAAAGCAAAGGAAAAATTAACCAAGGATTCAGGATGATGGTTACCCCAGGTTACGGGAAACCGAGATGGGAGTTGGGCAGCCATATGGTCCGCCATAAGTTATTATCCAGGCCCTGGTGTGGCTCTGGCAGCGAGTTCATGAGTGCTTGTTACACTGCTGTACATCCATCCACCTGCATGTATATTAAAGCAGACCACGCAAGGACCAATGACGAAAGCGTGCCATAAAGAGGGTCACGCATAATCCATAACCCAACACTGCACCTGAGGCCCAACACTGACGGAAGTCAGCGACGAGGAAGACACAGAGAGCAAGCAGGCTCTGCGTGCAGTTCTTCATCCATCCACGCAGCAAACCGGTGCCGATCAGATTCCCCACCAGACGCTACGCCAGACAGAGATGAGAAGCGGAAAGGTAACCAGGGCCAGGGGCCACGCTCGGAACTGTTACGGCTAACGTTAGGCCGGGCACATGGAAAACAGCACGTCGTAAAGGGGCCAGATGAACGGGGCAGGATGGCAAACACACACCTGAGAACAGTTGTGTTCCAAGGATGGAGGCCCGGGAGGACAAGCCCGTGTGCGCCCAGAGGCCACGGAGCGACCTACACTTGCTCAGAAGGACGAGAAAAACAGCCTCTCCGAGTTGCCAACTTTTCTGATGATTCTCCTTAACTGAACGCTCACACATGTAATCCTTTACAACGGAATTCACAATATAAACACTGCCTTGTTCCACACACTAGAGGTTGTATAGCACTACTACCCAACGTAAATTCTCTCTTTCTTTTAAATTTTCAAAATGTTTTTATTGATTTCAGAAAAAGGAAGGGGGGGGGGGAGAGAGAGAAAGAGAAAGAGAGAGAGAGAGAGAAACATCAATGATGAGAGAGAATCACTGATCGGCCGCCTCCTGCACGCCCCCCACTGGGGATCGAGCCCCCAACCCAGGTATGTGCCCCGACCGGGAATCGAACCGTGACCTCCTGGCTCACAGGTTGCACTGGCTGGGCCCTAAGTTCTCTTTCATTGTTTGAACGTTCATTCATTTACTCACCTTTTTCAAACTGCCTGCCGTGAGCAGGACACTGCACTGAGGGGTGGGGGGTAAAAACAACCCCCCAGGGGGGCTCCCGCCCCTCGGTGCAGAGAGAAGTGACTCAGACACATCACAGAGGCACTGGGACGGAGGCAGCAGGAGTGGGGGAGCCCGGGGCTGGTCCACCACGCCGGCTTGGCTCAGCCTTCTGAATTGCACTCTGGGGTTTACATTGAAAACTTGAAGACGAGGAAGTGAGCCTGAAAGAGGTGAAGTGCACCAACGACCGTCTGCACGGGCGGGAACCAGGACCCGAGCTTCTTCACTGGAGCGTGATTTGGCTTTTCAAAGGAGAATGTCTGTCTTCAGTGACTGGTGCCTGAACTCTCATTGCTGGACCTTGGCTAACGTCCACAAACACAGAACAGCTACTAGAAACGCTTTCTGTTCTTAAAGGGTCATTCGTCCTTAAATGGCTATAGTCGTTTGCTTGGAGTCTCAAAATAACTCCTGTCACAAATCATTGTTAGAAATATATCAATGGGCATAGTAAGAATCCTAGATTTCCGGTCCTCGCCCACGATTCCCACATCCCTTTCTCGAAGGAAGAGGCCTGTTGGAGTTAACAACTGGTTGTGGTTCACGATAGTCTGCAAACTGCTCCTCCATGAAGCGGAGTTCCCTGTTTACGGCCACGCGTCCCAGTTACACAGACACAGCGGGGCTGATCGGTGGCAAGCACTGACCCTCAGCCACAGCTCCTGTGTGCTGCGTCTCTGTCAGTACTGCCAGGTCGATACACATGCCTAAGCCATGTCCAAGTGTAACCAAGGAACATACAAGAGATGTTGAGCCCGGCCGATGTGGTTCAGTGGTTGAGCGTTGACCTGTGAACCAGGAGGTCACGGTTCAATTCCGCTCAGGGCACATGTCCAGGTTGCAGGCTCGATCCCCAGTGCAAGAGGCAGCCGACCAGTGACTCTCTCTCATCATTGATGTTTCTCTCTCTCCCCTCCCTTCCTCTCTGAAATCAATAAAAATATGTTTTAAAAAGATGTTGAACTGTAATGCCAAAATCGAGATCCTATGTTTGGCTGATAGTGCATTTCATTCCGTGCGAGTCTAGTGTTTGTGCCAACCTGAACCAAGCGCATGCCGTGCGTTAGGCACACCTCCACTCCTCACAGCCGTTCCCGCACCTGCACCCCATCCTCTCACTCAGTGTTCCTGAGCACCTACCGACATGTCCAGGCTCTGTCCTGGCTTTGGGGGTACAGCTGTGACCAGAGAGTCAGAATCCCTGAATCAAAGAGCAATTGAACAGCAAAACTTAAGGTCTGAGCAGTCACAGGTACAGAGAGTCTTATGTCATGAATAGTAAGTCCCGAGAAAGCAGTGAATATTTTTCACTCCACAAACAACACTCAGCCTTTGAAAGCACGCTGCCTGTTGACACGTGCTACCATTGAAGTATCAGAACCAGGACCGTAAACTCGGGTTTTATTCTAAGATGGTACTTTATTCATTTTTCACTTTTTTTTTCTCTCTCAAAATCCTTCTGACCTAAAATTCTAACCCCTGGCTGGTCTCCAAGATGTATTTTTAGGAAGCTCCAAGACATAGAACTATTTAACTCTGCCCGTTTCCCACGTCGAGCTGCACAGGAACAGCCCCTCACTACATTCAGGCACAACCAGCTGAGAAATCATCGTCCCGCTCCCCTCCCCATCCATCGCATCGCCCACACCCCTCGCGTCTCTGAAAGGCAGGTGCGCGCGAGCAGCTGCCCACACAGGGCCATGCCAGCATCTCACAGCCTGGACTCTGGCCCGGCTTCCCCTCTGGTCTCTGACACGCTTCTCATGACGTGAGAACCTGCCACACCAGCAACCAGGGCCTCTTCCCGAGCTCCAGGACGAGGCAGGAAAGCACTGGGAGCAGGGAAGCACACGACAATCCCAGGCGGCCCTTCTGTTCCTGCAGGCTGCCCCCTGGCCTAGAAACACGGCCCTGCTCACCCCGCCTAGGATGGGAACCCAGGTCAATGCCCTATTCTGGAAACTCAGTCAATAGCAGGAAACGTGGCTTTTCTGGGCCTTCAAAACAGAACTATCCAACTGTGAGCACCACAGAAGGACCAGCTGGGGAAAACGAGGGGTGGCCCGTTCCTGGGCAAAGCTGGGGAAGAGGAGCCGGGTGAAAACTCCGATTCCTTCCTTCTCCTGGCAGCTACTCTCCCCAAATCAGACTACTTCTCCCCAAAGCTGGGGAAGAGGAGCCGGTGAAAACTCCGATTCCTTCCTTCTCCTGGCAGCTACTCTCCCCAAATCAGACTACTTCTCCCCAAACCTGGGGAAGAGGAGCCGGTGAAAACTCCGATTCCTTCCTTCTCCTGGCAGCTACTCTCCCCAAATCAGACTACTTCTCCCCAAACCTGGGGAAGAGGAGCCGGTGAAAACTCCTTGATTCCTTCCTTCTCCTGGCAGCTGCTCTCCCCAAATCAGACTACTTCTCTCCAAAGCTGGGGTGCCAGACACTCCGGTGGAGCAAGAAGGGAAGATTGACATCTCTTTATACTTATTTTACTTAAAAATAAGAAATACACTTTTATTGGTATTTAACATACAGATTGCTTAGGGACCTTCACCCAGTCCACAAACCTACCAAGGCGTTCCCTTTAAAACGTCCACTGAGTTCTCAATAGGAGCACTTCAGGCCAGAAGGGAGTGGCATGAAGGACTCGAAGTAATGAAAAGCAAGGGCTTAAATCCAAGACTACTGTATCCAGAGAGGCTGTCATTTAAAATTTAAGGTGAGTCCTAGCTGGTTTGGCTCAGTGGATAGAGCGTCGGCCTGTGGACTGAAGGGTCCCGGGTTTGATTCCAGTCAAGGGCACATGCCTGAGTTGCAGGCTTGAACCCCAGTGTGGGGCGTGCAGGAGGCAGCAGATCAATGATTCTCTCTCGTCATTGATATTTCTATCTCTCCCTCCCTCTCCTTTCCTATCTGAAATGAATAAAAATTTTTTTAAAAAAGATAAAATAGCCCTAGCCGGTTTGGCTCAGTGGATAGAGCATCAGCCTGCGAACTGAAAGGTCCCAGGTTCAATTCTGGTCAGGGCACATGCCCGGGTTGTGGGCTTGATCCCCAGTGGGGGACGTGCAGGAGGCAGCCGATCCATGGTTCTCTCTGATCGTGGATATTTCTATCTCCCTCTCCCTCTTCCTTCTTCTCTGAAATCAATAAAAATATATTTAAAAAAAATAAAATAAAAAGATAAAATAAAATTTAAAGTGAAATAAAAAGCTTTCCAAACAAACAAACAAACAAAAAGTACATTACCACCAAACCAGCAATGCAAGGAATGCTACAGGGATTGCTTTAACCAGAAGAAAAGGAGAGGATCATAGGCACAAAGAAAATAAAAATGGGAATAAATAAATACCTATCAATAATAATCTTAAATGTAATGAATTAAATGCTCCAGTCAAAAGATGTAGGGTGACTGAATGGATAAGAAAACATGACCCACGCATATGCTGTCTGCAAGAGACCCACCTCAAAACAAAAGATGCACACAGCCTGAGAGTGAAGGGATGGAAAAATGTTCCACGCAAACGGAAAGGGAAACAAAGCGGGGGTAGCAATACTCACACCAGACAAAACAGACTCCAAACAAAGGCCATAACGAGAGACAAAGGAGGCCACTTCATAATGCTAAATGGAATGATTCCACAAGGAAATATAACCCTTGTAACATATGTGCACCCAATATAGGAGCACCATGTACACAGAAAACTCTTGACGGATTTTACGGGAGATTAACAGCAATGCAGTCATATTAGGGGAATTCAACACCCCACTGACATCAATGGATAGATCTTCCAGACAAAAAGTTAGCAAGGAAACAGGGCCTTAAGTGACACACTAAATCAGATGGCTCTAACCGCTACTTACAGGACATTTCACCCCAAAGCAACAGAACATACATTCTTCTCAAGCTCACATGGAACATTCCCAAAGACAGAACACGTGTTAGGGCACAAAACAAGTTTATACAAATTCAAGAAGATTGATATCATACCAAGCATCTTCTCGGATCACAATGGCATGAGGTTAGAAATCAACTACAATTAAAAAACACACTCAAATACATGGAGGTTCAATAGCATGTTATTAAACAATGAATGGGTTACAGTGAAATCAAGCAAGAAATTAAAAACGTCCTGGAAACAAATGAAAATGAACACAAAACCACCCAACACCTATGGGACACAGTGAAAGCAGTCCTAAGAGCAAGTTCATAGCACGACAGGCCTACCTCCGAACCAACAAAAAGTAAAATAAACTAACCGGACAATTACATGAATTAGAAAGAGAACAGCAAGAAAGGCCCAGAGGAAGTGGAAGGGAGGAAGGAAGATCAGAGCAGAAATAAATGACATAGACACTAAAAACAGCACAAAAGATCGGTAAATCCAAGAGATGGTTTTTGAAAAGATAAACAAGATTGATGAACGCCTAGCCAGACTCATGAAGAAACAGAGAGAGAACCCAAATACATACGGGCACAGGAACAGGCATACAGACCAATGGGTCAGGACAGAGACCCCAGAAACTGACCCACACCATCACAGTCAGTGAAAGAGGTGATATAACAACGGACACAACAGAAACAGAAACGATTGTAAGAAAATACTACGAACAACTCTATGCCAACAAACTGGACAACTTGGCTGAAGTGGAAAATTCCTAGAAACATACAATCTTCCAAAACTCAATCAGAAAGAATCAGAAAACCTGAGTAGGCCAATAACAACCAATGAAATTGAAGCAGTCACTTAAAAACGTCCAGCAAACAAAATTCCTGGACCACATGAATTTATAGGGGAATTTTACCAAACATTCCAAGAACTAACACGCACTCAAACTATTCCAAAAAATTCAAGCAGAAGGAATACTTCCAAGCTCTTTCTATGAAGCCAGCATTATCCTAATCCCAAAACCAGATAAAGACACTACAAAGAAAGAAAACTACAGGCCAACATCCCTGATGAACATAGAGATGCTAAAATCCTCAACAAAATATTAGCAAATCAGATCCAGCAAAATATTAGAGATCATACACCATGATCAAGTGGGGTTTATTCCAGGGATGCAAGGCTGGTATAATACCCACAAATTAATAAATGTGACACATCACATAAACAAATTGAAAAATAAAAACCACAGAATCATATCAATAGATGCAGAAAAAGAATTCGACAAAATCCAGCACCCTTTTTTGATAACAACTCTCAGTAAAGTGGGAGTGGAGGGATAATACTTCAACATAATCAAGGCCATTATGACAAACCTACAGCCAACATAATAGTAATGGGCAAAAACTAAAAACATTTCCCCTAAGAACAGGTACAAGACAGGGATGTCCGCTTTCACCAGTCTTATTCAACACAGTACTGGAAGAGCTAGCCACAGCGATCAGACAAAAAGAAGAGCTAAAAGGTATCCAAATTGGAAAGGAAGAAGTAAAACTGTCATTATTTGCAGATGACATGATATTGTACATAGAAAACCCTAAAGACTCCACTGGGACACTACTAGACTTAAATGAATTCGGCAAGGGAGCAGGATACAAAATCAACATCCAGAAATCGATGGCATTTTTTATACACCAATAATGAACTCTCAGAAAGAGAAACTATTTTTAATTTTTAGAGGAAATAGTTTCTCTAATATTTCAAGAAAAATGATTTTAAATATGATAATGTTACATGCAATAAACATTAATATTTTAAGAAAAAAAAGATTTTAAATATAATAAACTAGTGCCCCTGTGCATGGATTTGTGCACATTGAAAGGAAATTAATTAGAAGGTGGTCAGTGGGGCGGGACTGGGCGACACAGGCTGGACACGCTCTGGAGCCAACCTCCCACAGTCCCATTATATTTAAAATTGTTTTTCTTAAAATATTAATGTTTATTGCATGTAAATGACTAATTATTTTGTATCTACAATCTGGTAATAGATTTAGTTTGTATATTGTAAAAAAAATAGTTAAAAAAATAAGAGAAACTAAAAAAGCAATCCCATTTACCATTGCAACAAAAAAATAAGATACCTAGGAATAAACTTAACCATGAAGGTAAAAGACCTGTACTTGGAAAACTATAGGACATTGAAAAAAAGAAATAGAGGAAGACACAAACAAATGGAAACATATACCATGTTCATGGATTGGAAGAATTAACATCATTAAAATGTTTATACTACCCAAAGCAATCTATAGATTCAATGCAATCTCTATTAAAATACCAAGGTATACTTCACAGAGCTAGAACAAATACTTCAAAAATGTATGTGGAACCATAAGAGACCCTGAATAGCTGCAGCAATCTTGAGAAAGAAGAACGAAGTAGGAGGGATCACAACATCGGATATCAAACTACACTACAAAGCCATTGTAACCAAAACAGCCTGGACTGGCACAGGAACAGGCCTATAGACCGATGGGTCAGAACAGAGACCCCAGAAATCGACCCACACCATTACGGTCAATTAACACATTGTGGATGGATCACGAGAATACACAGTGTTTTACAAAGTATCATACTTTAAAAAGATATTAGCTTGTAAGAACATGTAACAAATAACTTCAAAATGCAGTGGGTATTTAATTTCAAAGCGTGCCTTTAACATTCATGTACAACATTCTTTGTACTCGTTCAATAGAAACTTACCTGGCCACCAGGTAAAGCTAACAATGGAACCACTGGTTCACAATCTACATATATAAAAGCCTAAGTGACCAAGGAGTGGTCGGCTGGTCGCTATGATGCGCACTGATCACTAGGGGGCAGGCACTCCATGCAGGAGCTTCACCCTGGTGGTCAGTGCGCTCCCACAGCCCCAGTCGGCCCACATGGCCAGCCAGGCCAAGGGACCCCACCCGTGCACGGATTCGTGCACCGGGCCTCTAGTGTGTTAATATTTGACAAAGAGGCAAGAAATACAATGGAGTAGACAGTCTCTTCAACAAATGGTGCTGGGAAAACTAGATAGACATGCAAACAGAAACTAGACCACCAACTAACACCAAATACAAGATAAACTCAAAATGGATAAAAGGCTTAAATGTAAGGCATCTATACACATAAAAGCCTAAGCGACCGTTATGACTGACCGGAATGACCAGAACCGGTCGCTATGATGTGCACTGACCCCCAGGGGGCAGACACTCAACGCAGGAGCTGTCCCCTGGTGGTCGTGTGCTCCCACAGGGGGAGCACCGCTCAGCCAGAAGTCGGGCTCACCACCGCCAAGCGCAGCTGCAGCATTGGGAGTGGCAGGTGCAGCGGGGCCGGGATGAGCAGCAAGGAGCTGTGCCCGGCCCCGGCTGGGGCTCCTCCCAGGCCACCGGCCACTTCAGCACTGCCACACCCCTCAGGGGGATGTTGGACTGCTGGGTTTCAGCCAGGCTGGGGGACCCCACCCATGCATGAATTCGTGCACCAGGCCTCCAGTGACACCATAAAAATCTTAGAGGAGAGCATATGCAATAAAATCTCAGACATCTCTTAGAGCAGTATGTTTGTGGCTACATCTCCTAAGGCAGTGGTCGGCAAATGGCGGCTCTGTTACCTAATGAGTTTGCCGACCACTGTCCTAAGGCAAAGGAAAGTAAGGATAAAATAAACAAGTGGGACTACATCAAAATAAAAGGCTTCTGCACAGCAAAAGAAACCACCGTCAAAATGAGAATAGAGCCCACTGCATGGGAGAACATATTTGCCAAGGATACATCTGATAAGGGGTTAATATCCAAAGTATATACTCATACAACTCAACAAAAGGAAGCCAACTATCCAATTGAAAAAATGGGCAGAAGACCTGAATAGACATTTCTCCAAAGAGGACATCCAGATGCCAAGAGACATATGAAAAAGTGCTCAAAGTCACTAATCATCAGAGAGATGTATATTAAAACCACAATGAGATACCACCTCACACCTGTCAGAAAGTCTATCATCAAAAAAACCAACAGCCGAAACCGGTTTGGCTCAGTGGATAGAGCGTCGGCCTGCGGACTGAAAGGTCCCGGGTTCGATTCCGGTCAAGGGCATGTACCTTGGTTGCGGGCACATCCTCAGTGGGAGGTGTGCAGGAGGCAGCTGATCGATGTTTCTCTCTCATCGATGTTTCTAGCTTTCTATCCCTCTCCCTTCCTTTCTGTGAAATATCAATAAAATATATTTAAAAAAAAAACAAAACAAAAAAAAACCCAACAAACGACAAGTGCTGGCGAGGATATGGAGAAAAGGGAACCCTCGTGCACTGCTGGTGGGAATGTAGACTGGTGCAGCCACTGTGGAGAACAGTATGGAGTTTCCTCAAAAAACTGAAAATGGAACTTCTGTTTGATGCAGCGATCCCACTTCTGGGAATATATCCTAAAAAGCTTAAAACTCCAATCAGAGCCCTAACCGGTTTGGCTCAGTGCATAGAGCGTCGGCCTACAGACTCAAGGGTCCCAGGTTCGATTCCGGTCAAGGGCATGTTCCTTGGTTGTGGGCACATCCCCAGTAGGGGGTGTGCAGGAGGCAGCTGATCGATGTTTCTCTCTCATCGATGTTTCTATCTCTCTATCCCTCTCCCTTCCTCTCTGTAAAAAATCAATAAAATATATTTTTTAAAAAAAACTCCAATCAGAAAGAATGTATGCACCCCTATGTTCATAGCAGCGCTATTTACAATAGCTAAGATTTGGAAACAGCCCGAATGCCCATCAGCAGACAAGTGGGCTGTGGGACACTTACACAAGGAATACTATGCAGCTGTAAAAAAAAAAAAAAAAAAAAAAAAAGAGGGATCTTTGGGACAGCACAGAGGGACCTGGAAAATGTCATGCCAAGTGACATAAGCCAGGCAGAGAAAGACAAGTATCACATGACTGCACGTATTTGAGGAATCTAATGAGCAGAATGAATCGACCAACCAAATAAGACCCGAATCAGGGAGGCGTGGACCAGACAGACACACCTCAACGTGGGGTCGGGGACGAGAAGAGATAAACCAAAGAGCTTACAGGGTTACAGGCAGAGCCATGGGCACGGGCAATAGGGTGGTGAGGACCTGGGGGTGGGGGTGGGAGCGGGGAGGATGGGGTAAAGGAGGGAAAAGAGGAGATGTCTGTAATACTATCAACAATAAAGTTCACTAAAATAAGTAAATCAGTAAGGAGAAGCACCGGGGAGCAGATTAACAGAAACAAGTCACAATTTGATCAGCAATGATTTGAAAAGCCAAGGCCAGTATCAGACACCAGCCACGAAGGACGCGGGGTGAGTAAACCCCATCTGTAGTGACGAAAAGAAGGGGAGATGCATGCCTTGGGAAGAGCAGCTTTGAAAAATAGATACTTGGAAATGGTTCGTTTGTTTTTGTTACAGAAGCACGGAGCCGTTGCTTTAAAAGCTCCCCGTAGTTGCACATTTTGAAAACAGGGAAACAGAAATTTGTCAGTGTCTCCTATTTTCCGAAAGAGGACGTGCAATGCGTTTCGAACCTATTGTTTGAAACAGTAAAACACAACACCTTCCTTGAGAAGCAGGCATTTTCTGGCGTGTTTCTGCTTTACAACATTTCAGAATAACTGAAGGATGGGCAGAAATATGAGAACCAGGATGCAGTGAGCTCAGGCAGCCGAGGCCTGGGCAGCCACACGGGGACCCACTCTCAGAAAGTCCTGCCGCTCACGTCAGTGCTCTCTGTCACCACCTGGAAATCCCGAATAATTTTCACCCAGGGACTCCCCATTTTCATTGTGCATCGGACTTCGTAAGTCACCGAGTTGGTTCTGGAGCTCGGTCGATGCAGTTCTTCCATTTGAATCTACATATTTTTCCAGTATCTTTTCAGCGGGGACAATTACTGAAGTCGAGTATTAAAATAAAACAACTTCGAATCGTATCATAAATGCTCAACTAAACTTGTCAAAAATCATTACACCTATGATGACTTTTGTATGTTTTTATATGTATAAATAGGTATACACAACCACAAATATGTAAAGAAAGCAAAATTATTTTGACCTTTGAATCAATGAAATGAAAAGCATTTTCGTCCTCGTTCTTTTTCCTCTAAATGTCTATTTCTGCATGTTTTAAGGACACATAATACATAATAAAGTAATACATGCATATAATTTATAAACAAACAGACATGTATTGGCACCGCATGTTCAACAGCTTGTCATTTATACACGTGCCCGGTCCACAGAGTTTCTACATCGCTCAGTGACAATCTTTCTCTCTGGGACACAAGCTCCCCATTACTCCACGTCCCTCTTCCTCAGCGGCCGAAGGGAGCGATTCTGGTCAGTGTGAGTGGCTCTGGGGGTCAGGACAGGGCGCGTTTCTGAGCCTGCGCCCCTGACCCAGCTGCCCCCACCCCCCACCCCTGCCCCTGCCCCTGCCCCAGCTCCCCGCCCCAGCTCCTCCCACCCCCCCACCCCTCGTCCCCCGCCCCTGACCCAGCTGCCCCCACCCCCCACCCCTGCCCCTGCCCCTGCCCCAGCTCCCCGCCCCTGCCCCCCGCCCCCGCTCCTCCCACCCCCCGCCCCTGACCCAGCCTTTCCCCCCGCCCCTGACCCACCTCTTCGCGCCCCCCCACCCGCCCCTGACCCAGCTCCCCCCACCCCCCACCCGCCCCTGACCCAGCTCCCCGCCCCTGCCCCTGCCCCAGCTCCCCGCCCCCCGCCCCCGCTCCTCCCACCCCCCACCCCCGCCCCTTACCCAGCTCCCCGCCCCTGCCCCTGCCCCAGCTCCCCGCCCCCCGCCCCCGCTCCTCCCACCCCCCACCCCCGCCCCTTACCCAGCTCCCCGCCCCCCGCCCCCCGCCCTGACCCAGCCTTTCCCCGCGCCCCTGACCCACCTCTTCGCGCCCCCCCCACCCGCCCTTGACCCAGCTCCCCCCCCCCACCCGCCCCTGACCCAGCTCCCGCGCTGCCACGAGGCTCACGTGGACGGACCTGACCCACGTCCAGGTGCTGATCAGCACCGCCCGCTCCATCGTTCACACCTGCGGCCCCAGGGGCCGGGCGCCCTGTGCGTCCGTTTGTCTCAGTGACTCCGGAGGGTGCCACTCAGGCAGGGGTGACGCGCTCTCCCCGCTGACCTCGGAGGAACTACTGATATGACCCCAACTTTCTGTCTTAAAATTCGCTCAGAAGCGCCCTTCTCCTCGGAAAGGGGGGCGGGGAGTGGGGGGAAGCGCCTTGAAGGAGATGCGCTGGTATCCAGGGCGAAGGCAGGGGACTCAGGCCTGGCCGCGAGCTGCCTGGGGGGCGGACCCACGGAGTCAGTCTGGACCACACGCCCCGCACCCCTGGGGCGCAGCTCCGGACTTTCTCCTCGGCTCGCCCAAACCGGGGCAGCTTCACCCCGCGCTGGACCCACCCCCGCCTCGGCCGCGCTGGCCAGGCCGACGCTCCCCGGGATCCCTCGAGGGACACCGCGCCCACCGCCCGGGTCGCCGGCCGCGCAGGGAGGGGGCCCTTCCCTCGCCTGCGGTCACGGGCGCCCGGGGACAGGACCCCAAGCCTTCGCCCCTCGTGGCTGACCCGCGCGGGACAGAGCCCGCTCCGGCGCCCCGCCGCCCTCGCCCTCACCCGGCCTCACCTGGATGGGGTGGCCCCTGCCCGGGGCGGTGGGCCCCCCGACCAGCTTGCAGTAGAGCTCGGGCCGCGGCCGCGCGCCCCCGGGCTCCGGCTCCCCGCAGGTGGCGGTGGCCCAGATCCGCGCCGCCCCCGCCAGGTTGAAGTAGGGCGGGTGCAGGCTGCGCCGGGCCGCGGCCGGGGGCTCCGGGGCGGAGGCGCACAGGGCGGGCAGCAGCAGCAGCAGCAGCCGGACCGGCGGCGGGACCCCGCCCGGAGCCCGCGAGGCCGCATCCATCCCGCCGCGCACGGCCTGGCTCCTGGGCGCCCGCGAGGGGCTCGGTGGGGACCCGCGGGCGGGCGGGCCGGGCAGCCCAGTCCCGAGCGCACTCGGATCCCGCGGCGGGGCGGCTCCTCCCCCGTGGGTCGGCGGCGGGAGCGGGCCCTGCGGACCAGGAACTGCCGGCGCCTTGGGAGCGCGCGGGGCGCAGCGACCTCGCGGGCGGGCGGGCGGGCGGGCGGGCGGGGAGGGTGGAGGCGTGCCCGGCTCGCTCCCTGGCGTCTCCCGCTGGGCAGGGACCGCTCCCACTTCCCGCGGGCAGAGCAGTCAGACCTGCCTTCTCCCTGGACACTCGCAGCCTCAGCCCCGCTGGCAACGCCAGCTCCGCACCTTGGGGCGGAGGAGGAGGCGCGCAGGGAACTTGGGTGACAGCGGAGGAAGGTGCCCCTCGTGCAGAATTACATCGCAGGAGTCGGGTCTCCAGACCAGCCTCGGCTGCCGGAAGTCCCGTGATTCTCAAACACCGTCGCACGGACATCCACGGCCCTGCAGCCACGTGGTCACCGCCATCTGGGGCCCACAGCCACGTGGTCACCGCCATCCACGGCCCTGCAGCCACGTGGTCACCGCCATCCGGGGCCCCGCAGCCACGTGGTCACCGCCATCCGGGGCCCACAGCCACGTGGTCAGCGCCATCCGGGGCCCCACAGCCACGTGGCCACCGACATCTGGGGCCCCACAGCCACATGGTCACTGACATCCAGGGCCCCGCAGCCACGTGGTCACTGCCATCCCCGGCCCTGCAGCCACGTGGTCACCGCCATCCGGGGCCCTGCAGCCACGTGGTCATCGACATCCGGGGCCACGTGGTCACCGCCATCCCGGGCCCTGCAGCCACGTGGTCACCGACATCCGGGGCCCTGCAGCCACGTGGTCACTGACATCCGGGGCCCTGCAGCCACGCACTGAATCTGGGAGGGCCGCTACCTATGAACCAGGAGGTCAGGGTTAGGACACAGGCCAGGGTTGTGGGCTCCATCCCCAGAGTGGGGCCTGCAGGAGGCAGCGGATCCATGATGCTCTCCTTCTCTCCCACTCCCTTCCTCTCTGAGGTCAATAAAAACATATAAAAGAGGAAAGAAAAAAAGAGAGGGAACCAAGAGTGGAGGTTGTAGTTTGCCCAACTGAAAAGGGACCCGGAGGAAATCCTTAGACGCTCAATCCGCTAAATTGTACAGAGAAGCTGCGAGCTGTTGCGGGAAACGCTGGAGCTGCTGTGCAGCTGACCCGGTACAGGAGGCTCCCGCGGGGCTGAGGTTTGTGGTTTGGGACACGAGAACCGCACCGACACGGAGCCACACAGGCCTCTGGGCGTGAGAGAGGGTCCTGGCTGTGGCCATAAGGGACAGAGGTGCCCCAGGAGCAGGGCAGGGACTTGGAAGGACGGAGCAAACAGCACAAGGAGAAGCCGAGGACCGATGCGGTGACACCTAGGAAGTAGCATGTGCACATCAGGAAGCACCACAACTACACAGCATGCACAGTAACCGAGGGGGGAGCAGGACGCGTCCACCATGCAAAGGCACAGGACCGGTGGCTTCCATATACAGACCGCTTTACCAAACAGGAAAAGCTGGACGCTCGTGGGAAGACACCTCACACAATTCAAAGGAAATAAATGTTTTAAGCCAATGTCACCCCAATAAATGTAATTTAAAAAAGAAAAAACATATAAAAATATTTGAGCTTCCTGAAAATTGAAATGCAAGCAAAGTACCAAAGAGACTCATCTGTCACCGTTCAAACAAGCAAACAGGTTTTTAAATAACGCACCCTTCATAGAAGTAAAGGAAACCTCGCCACCTTTCAGGAAGCAAATGTGTGCAGTGCTTAGCAAATGACTCCAATGTGCACAGGTTTTGCCCTAACAATTCCACTTTAGAGATTTATATACAGGAAATAATTCAGGAAGTTTGCAAAGCTTTAATGGCAGGTACTTACCAGAGCTTGGTGCCCATTAATAAAGAGGTAGTTAGATAAATTGTGGTATATGACATAGTGAAATATTACAAGGTCACGCCATATACAAAAATGAACCCACCGTGTATTAAAAGACCTAAATGGAATTACTAGCACTATAAAACTCTTAGATAAAAACGTAGGAGTAAATCTTTCTGCCCTCGAAACAGGCAATGGTTTCTTACATATGAAATCAAAAGCACACACAACAAAAGAAAAAATAAATGGAATCTCATCAAATTTTAAAACTTTTGTGTTTCAAAGAACACCATCAAAAAAAGTGCAATGACAACCCAAAGAATGGGAGAAAATATTTTCCAAGTCATACTCTGATAAGAGACTCAAATCCAGAATAAAGAACTCTGCCGCTCAACCATTTTAAAAATTAACTAAATGATGGAAAAGGGATTTTAATAGACACTAGAGGCCCGGTGCACAAATTCATGCACCAGTGGGGTCCCTCAGCCTGGCCTGCAGGATAGGGCCGAAACCGGCTCTCTGACATCCCCCAAGGGGTCCCGGATTGCGAGAGGGTGCAGGCCAGGCTGAGGGACCCCACCGGTGAGTGATTGGGGCTGGAGAGGGATGCGGGAGGTTGGCCAGCCGGGGAGTGACCACGGGAGGGCTCCAGGCTGTGTCCGGCCCGTCTAGCTCAGTCCTGACCTGCTGGACCCCAGCAGCAAGCTCACCTACCAGTCGGAGAATCTGCTCCCTGGTGGTCAGTGCATGTCGTAGCAAGTGGTTGAGCGGCCTTAGCATATCATTAGCATATTATGCTTTGATTGGTTGAAAGGACAACCAAACGTCCGGACACTTAGCATATTAGGCTTTTATTATATAGGATTTCTTCAAAGAATATATGGAAGTGGCCAATAAGCACAAAGAACGACATCATTAGACATCAGAGAAACGCAAATCGAAACCACAGTCAGATGTCACCTCACCCCCATTTTAGGATGGCTGTAATAAAAACAATAAAAAGCAGATAATAAGTGTTGGTGAGGATGTGGAGAAATCGGACCCTTATATGTTGCTGGTGGGAATGAACATGTTGCGGACACTTTGGAAAACACTTCAACAGCTCCTCAAAAATTAAAACAGAATGTTACCACGTGCCACGGCAATTCCAATCCTAAATACATATTCAAGAGAATTAAACCCATGGCCACACAGGTACTTGCCCATGGGTGTTCCTAGCCGCATTCATAACAGCCCCCACGTGAAAACAACCCAGAGTTCACCAGCTAATGAACGGACAGACAAAATGTGGAGTAGCTATGCAATGGAGCATCCCTCAGCCACGAGATAAATGGAGTTCTGGTACCTTCCACACCACAGAGGAGCCTTGAAGAGTTTCTCTAGGGAAGGAAGCCAGACACGAACGGCTGCATTATTTTCAGGGAGTTGCTGCCACGGGGGATGGGTTCTTTCGGGAATGATGGACATGTGCTGCCTCAGACAGTGGGGATGGCTGTACCACTCTGTGAACAATATACTGAAAACCGCTGAGTCATGCCCTTTCAATGTGAATTGATGGTATGAGAATCCTCTCTTCATTCAGCTGTTATTAAATTTTGCAGAACTGAAATATACACTGAGTGGCCAGATTATTATGATCTCTGAACGCATAATAATCTGGCCACTCAGTGTATATATACATATACATATATATACATATATACATATACATATGTATATATGTGTATATATATATATATATATATATATATTAGAGGACCGGTGCATGAATTCGTGCATGGGTGGGGTCCGGCCATCCTGGCCAGGGGGATGGGACATGGACGGTTGGCCGGCCTGCCTACTGGTCGAACTCCTGGTCGAGGGGACAATTTGCATATTAGCCTTTTTTTATATAGGATATACACTGAGTGGCCAGATTATTATGCGTTCAGAGATCATAATAATCTGGCCACTCAGTATATATTAAATATAAAAAGTATATATGGATGTGTGCATGAGTGCACACATACATGCACACACAGTGAGAGTGAGTGAGAGAGAGAGAGAGAGAGAGAGAGGACTCAGATTTTGAAAGCTGTCTAGGAAGTTCATGAGCGGATAGACGGGATGGAGAGAGGAACGTTTTGTTTATTTTCTTCTTTTTGCCTGTCCATATATTTTTAACTTTTCCAATAGTGAAATACATTGCTCTGCCCTAAATAGGAGCTCTTATATTTTAATAAATCGAGCGAATGAACACCCAGCACTACCTGGAACAGTCCTGCCGGGTACCATGGGCCTATCTCACTGGACAGAAGAAGACTGAGAAAGCGAGAAAGATAGATTCATATATTTTCTATAAAGACCTTCCAGACACAAGAGTATTTGAAGGGAAATAGTCAACAAATGGCTAAGATTCCAAAGTTACGTTATGAATATGCGACATGAAAGCAAAGCCTAAAGGGAAGGAGCTGTCCTCCGCCCAGCCGGCCCGGCCCACGTAAGACCATCGCTCGGAGATGTTCTGATCCCAGCATCCCCAGCAGCAGAACCGACCACCTGAGGTTCAAACCCAGGCTCCTTCCTCATAGCACTTCCTATTCTGCTCTCAAAGGCAACCATTACCAGCATGACATGCAAGTGCCCTGCCTTGTAAATGGTAGCATCACTCTTCGACATGTTTATTCCATGCCCCAGTCGGCAGATATGGAATGTCACTGACTTCACACCGTCATTGCAGCTTAGAAATAACGTGGTGAAGTCACGGTGCGATAAGTGTGTTTGCCCACCGAGAACAGCTTTGAGGATGATCAAATAGAAGCTAAATATCTCAAGTTAATATTTGCTAGTAAAGTTATCTCTCTAAGATTGTGTATCCAAAGCAAACACCCTGAGCACCTACCATCCACAGTCCTAGACATCGGAGATGTAAGGAGAGTAATGGTACTTGGCTGGGGCGGGGAGACAGGCCGCCCTGAAGTGTGAATGAAAGAAGGGATGAGAAAGTACTTTTCATTGAACACTAACGCAGCAAATGTAAGGCACGCTGGTATTTTAAAGGCAAGATGAGGCTGCTGTGTTTTGTGAGGTTTTAAAAATATATTTTTATTGATTTCGAGAGGAAGTGGGGGGGGGGGAGAGAGAGAGAGAGAGAGAGAGAGAGAGAGAGAAACATCAATGATGAGAGAGAATCACTGACTGGCTGCCTCCTACACGCCCCCACCAGGGATGGAGCCCACAACCCAGGCCATGTGCCCTGACCTGGAATTGAACCTTGAACTCCCAGGTCATAGGCTGACGCTCAACCACTGAGCCACACCGACCAGGCAAGGGGCTGCTGTGCTTTAATGGGGAAAGATGACACTTGAAAAAATTAAATAACTTGCCCCTGTTTTAAGAAAAATAGAAATACTAGGGACCCAGGACTTCTGATCCTCAGTCCATGCTCCCAGAAGGACTCTAGCAGGACAGACGGAAAAGCTTTCCTGGTGAGGCCCTGGGAGCTGTGAAAGCTGCAGGAGCCCCCTCACACGGCAGCGATGGGTTTGCTGAGCCCTGGAGGCGATGGGTGTGCCACATGCATAGCTGGGAATAAACACACCCCAAACTAACACCAGGGAACCAGGGGTTTGGCTGGCCTCCCGATACCTCAGAAGTGATTCATGCATAGCTATGCCCTTTAGATTTCGAGGGGGAATCTGAAGGACATAGCTGGAAAGGGTTTCCCCAGAGGTCAGACCCTCGACGTGCACGGTGATAAACTCCCTGTGTCCTTGTTGCAGGGGCATAACCAACCTCGGCAAGTTCCTTTCACGGTGTTTGGACTGACATACTCATGGCTTCTGCTCATTAGTCAAAGCCTAGGTTTTATCCTCCTCCTTCCTTCCTCCCCCCTCTCCGGCAGGGCAGCATTTTCCCTGTCCTCCCACATCCCCCTGGGAATCTGAGCCGGCATCATAAATCCTGGGTCCTGCTTCTCCTTCTTCTTCTTAGAATTGTATTGTTCAAGGCAACCACGCACCACTGGCTGGTTCCACTTAATGCAGGCTGTGGCTTTCCTCTTTCATCATCCCTTCGCGGAGAAAACAATGACAGTGACGTCCTTCTAGGCCAATAGCAGCATGTGGGTCACCAACAGCCATGAAAAGAACACAAACAACACGGGAAAATAAGAGAAGTTTCTACCTCTGGTAAGGCCACACCCTGGTCAGGCCTCCCCTTGAAAACCAGGGGGAACGCGGCAATGAGGGAAGTTCAACGGTCCACCTGGTTAGCTGTGCTGCGAAGGTCGAGAGCATCTTTCAGAACCAACCTTTGAACATGCACTTTCATATGCTTTTTACATATATGTACATACACTTATATATGTATATATATTTTAATATATTTTTATTGATTTCAGAGAGGAAGGGAGAGGGAGAGAGAGATAGAAACATCAATGATGCCCTGACCGGTTTGGCTCAGTGGATGGAGCATCAGCCTGCGGACTCAAGGGTCCCGGGTTCGATTCCGGTCAAGGGCATGTGCCCTGGTTGCGGGCACATCCCCAGTGGGGGGTGTGCAGGGGGCAGCTGATTGATGTTTCTCTCTCATTGATGTTTCTAACTCTCTCTCCCTCTCTCTTCCTCTCTGTAAAAAAATCAATAAAGTATATTTTAAAAAAAGAAAAGAAAAAGAAACATCAATGATAAGAGAGAATCACCGATTGGCTGCCTCTTGCACGCCACCCTTGGAGATGAGCCTGCAACCCAGGCACGTGCCCCTGACCGGAATCAAACCTGGGACCGACCCTCAGTTGCAGGCCAACACTCTATCCACTGAGCCAAACCAGCTAGGGCTTTATGCTTTTACTAGAGGCCCAGTGCACAGATTCGTGCACCGGTGGGGCCCCTCAGCCTGCGGGGGTCAGTAGCCCTCCACACCACCATGGCCTGGCCTTCCCTGCCAGCTCACTGGGCTCCAGCCTGCTGTCCGCATGGATCCCGCACAGCACGAAGTAGTGCATGAAGCAGCAGGCGGCCAGGGAGCAGCCCGAGCCCAGGCTGGGCGCTGTGCCTCTCCCCCTCATCCCGGCCCGCTGCACCTGCCACCGCTGCAGCTAGGGCGCACAGGGGGAGTGTCTGTGGGAGAAGCTCCTGCAGCAGCAGCAGCTGCGCTCGCCAGCCCTGAGCCTGGCATCTGGCGCCCGTCTGTCAGCTGAGCGGCGCTCCAGCTGTGTGAGTGCACTGACCACCAGGGGGCAGCTCCTACATTGAGCACCTGCCCCCTCGTGGTCAGTGAGCATCATAGCTACCGGCCAGTCATCTGGTTGTCGGGTCGTCCAGTCATCTGGTCATCGGGTCGTCCGGTCACTTAAGCTTTTATATATATATAGATAGATTACTCTTCTCTCAGGAGCTCTACTTTGAATGAGCTTTATAAAATACATTTCTTAACAAACATTTTCCATATTATTAAAGACCGATAAGTAGCTGGTAACTAGCACGGGACCATTAGTGTGACCGTTCTGAGCTTAAATCGCTCCAGCCCAAAGTGCAGAAAGTGTCCCTCCGTCAGCCTATGCTGCAGGCTCTGGAAAACTGAGACTCGCCCCTAGATCTCCCTAGCCCCTGGGCATTGGAAAACACAGATTCAACACCACCCAGTTTTATTGATAGGTAAGAAGTCAAGGTTAAGGAAATGGCCCAGGTCCTCATTACCACAAAATGGTGCCCGAAATCCAGAACCCAGCCACGTGCCTGCTGGGATTGTATCACACCTTCCCCCCCACCCCTCAGTGTGGCCCCAGGCCCTGCCCCAGGCCCTGCTCCAGGCCCTGCCCCAGGCCCTGCTCCAGGCCCTGCCCCAGGCCCTGCTCCAGGCCCTGCTCCAGGCCCTGCCCCAGGCCACTGATCTGAGGGCTCCTTGCAAAGCAGCGATGCTCCCTCGCACGTGGCCTGTGTCCGGTCCATTTGTGAGCTCGGCATCCCCTGTTCACCTAACCTGAGTGGAATTCTCGGAGCAGAGTTTCTGCTCACGGCAGGCAGATTCCAGGTTGGCTGGAACCTTGGCACGGGTGCCTCACAAGGGGCACTCCCTGGTCTCCGGTCTGCCAAAGACTCTGCGAAGAATTCACATTCCAATTGCATGAATTTCCTCTCCAGCTCTTGCTGCACACACTCCAGTTTGGCCTTTATGTGAAATATGCGGTTGGGCAGAGCAGGTAATGTTATATATTAGTTAATAATAAATCCTTTTCTTTACTCCAGGTATGTGTTACTGCAAGCAGTCGTACTGGGGTGAAAGGAAGCCAACCTCTCTGTAATTGTACCTTTTCTTTTTAAAAAGTATTTTTTTGTTGATTTCAGAGAGGAAGGAAGAGGGAGAGAGGTATAGAAATACCAATGGTGAGAGAGAATCATTGATCAGCTGCCTCCTGCACACCCCACACTGGGGATTGAGCCTGCAACCCTGGCATGTGCCCTGCCAGGAATCGAACTGTGACCTCCTGGTTCATAGGTCGACACTCAATCCCTGAGCCATGGTGGCTGGGGAGTACCTTTTCTTTACAGTGAAAATTTCCCCATTAGCCCAGAGTTAATCCTGAAAGGCAAGTGGGTGAAAACCATGATTTTCATTTTGTGGATGAGTAAAAATAAGGTCGAGAGAAATCAAATCATCTTGCTCAGGCTTAGTAGAGATTTAAGAAATGGAGCTTTCATTCTCTTGACATGAAGGTTGGTAATTTATCTGGCAGCGATTTTGAGTGAAAAATAGAAAGCAGCCTCTAAAATATCCTCTTGTATCATTTTCAGTTTTCTCCGTTCAGGTCACCGTAAGTTTAAGGATGTGAATCCTGTTTCACAGGCTCTGTGACCACAGGAGTCATCACCACAGGCAGCGTTAAAATATGTCACTTGCTGGGGCCCAGCCACACCACACGTGGTTCCTACGTCCAAAATATATCACTTCAGAGACATACATTTTGGTAAGAATTTGCCCAATAAAAGGCTATCCGATATAATAAAAGGCTAATATGCAAATAGACGGAAGGGCGGAACAACCAGTTGCTATGACGTGCACTGACCACCAGGGGGCATGTGTGGAACATGGTGGGCGTTGGCCACAGCGGGAGGGGCTGGGTGGGGGCTCGGAGGACGGGCCGAGACCCGCCTTGGTGCCCACCGCAGCCTCGCAGCCCACAGTTCCTTCCCAGGTGCATGAATTCGTGCACTGGGCCCCTCGTTTAACAATAAAGGACGGAAACTCTTGAGGACAGAGGCTGGCCCAAGGACGTGTTCTTCTTCGTATCTTCTACGATCTCAACAGAAGTGCCTTATACAAAGCAGCGGATTGGTAATGATGGGTCAAAATTTGGATTGAATTCATTTCACGTGAGCCCTAGAACATATGTGTAATAATTTTAAAGATATAAATAATCGAGGGGGGGTGCAGGGGGGACATAAGTAATGCTTTCAACAATAAAAAATTCTAAAAGAAAGAAAGAATGTGAGGAAAATATTTTTAAAAAGATAGAATCACTGAAACCTCTCACCACTTGGCGGTCTCTAATAGCCCTCTTAATGCTGAGCAGTTTACAGAGTGAGTGGGGATGCTAAATTCAATAGTTTCTTCTCAAGGCAAGGCAGGTCCAACCTGCTCATGTCTGTACACTTTCACACTAGCCTTAAAGAGGACCTAAGTGTGCACTCTGTAATTAGGTACTCTCTAACCCTATACCTCACCCACTTACCAGTTATTTCCTTAGCTCATCCGGAGTGCTTTTTCATAGAACTAAATTCCCAAGAGGATTCTGAGGGCGGCTGGTTGGACACCAGGCTCTGGAAAGCAGGAGTGAAGCGCAGACACAGCCCTGAGGGCGTGGGGGGAGGTAGAGAGGGACCGGGTCAAGGGTATGGAAATATGGCGAGGCTGAGAAATACCACAGAGCCCTGAGGCCCATCCACACCATCTGCTGGGATGCCACGGCGAGGACTGGCTGCCGACCGAGGACCGGCGCTGCCATGCATAGCGCACAGGTGTTCCAGGAGGTGGTGCCGCCCCAGGAAGGCCTTGTCCACCCCACTTGCATCTTGGGGGGGGGGGTCATACGACTGACTTTGAGCCAATGACACGTGAGGAATAGTAGCCACTAAAAGGCTTCTAGAAGTGTGATCCCTCCCGTTCTCTCTCTCCTCCTGCCTGGAGGAGGTAAGGGCTCCGAGGCCAAGGAGACGGAGGGACCCACAAGACGGGAGGGGCCTGGGGCCGGCCCGTGTGGGGGTTTGCTCCACACACACCTGCCCTGGGCTGCTATGTACATGAGGACTAGACTCTCCATGAACGGAGCCCCCCAGATTTGAGGGTTCAAAGGGAAGCAGGAAGTGTTCAAGCGTTCAACAGCCAGCCCTGGCTCCTGGCTACCACCCTGAACAGAGAGGACCGGCAGCTCCATCAGGCAGAGCTGTCACCAGGCTGCCAATGGGCTTATACCCTCACTCCGCTGAACGTCACTTCCTGTTTCCTGTCACTCAGGATGAGGACCAACCTCCCTCCTTCGCAGGGTGCTCCATCAGCGGGCCCCGGCCTGCCTTTCTGCCCTGTCTCCTCCACTTGCCTGGATTGTGCCCTTCACCTCCACCTTCTCCCAGTTTCCCCTCCCTCAGGGTGTCTCCACAGCGTTGCACGCGGCCATATCGCCTGTCGGGAATCCCCCCTCGCCACCCTATAACTCCAGTTAATTCTCCACCACTTACCTGGGGCACCACTGCTTGGCAGGCTTCCCCTGGCCGCACCCAGAGCTCTCCCTTTGCCCTCAGAGTTGGGCCGCCTCGCGCTGGGCACACCATTCATGCCCCTCTTGTAGCATCGGATCTGCCTGCTTCCTAGACTGCGAGCTCTCTGGGGACAGGCCCCGAGTTTAATTTCGTTTTTATCCGCAGGTTCTCACGGCGCCTGGGACACAAGCAGGTGCTGAATGGGTGTTAGTTCTTCCTTGCCCTTCCGTCCTTCCTTTCTGGGATGACTTGCTGTTCCGAAGCCATCACATTCCCCACGGATCAGCGGGACTATGCGGCGTCGCCCGCCCAGGGCCGCTGGTTGAGCGCTATGCCCAGGCCGGATTGCTAAAGACCAAGGGAACAGGGAGATGCTGCAAAACTGACTGACAAGCACCTGCCTTCTCAGAGGGCAAGGGCTCGGATTTGAGAAAGTCTAGTCCCCTTTCTTACGTGGCTGAGCTCCCTCGTTTCCTGGCCCCATAAAGCAGTGCTCCCCACCTCGGAGAGAAAGACCGGTCGAGCCAGACGATAGCCATAGTCAAGTCCACGTGCTCAGACTTGGATTATCAAAGAGGATTCCAACGCTTAGACCATGTCTCCATGAGTTGCCTCATCAGAACAAAGCATAACTAAAAGTTTTAAATTCTTCACTACCTTGTATTCTGTATGGGACAATTACGCACTTAGCTATATTCTGCCTTATTCTGTTTCCCACCTCGTTTTTACCATTTCTGGTCTCTGATTCCATTCCATTCCATATAGGACCAAACCAGAGAGGGTCGGACCTGCATTGCCACCATGGGCCCACCATCCAGATATCATTGCTGACATGCACACAGAAGGAACGGTTTGACATTGAAACGGGGACTCAGAACTGTTGGACATTGAAATTGGGACTCAAACATTTTTTGTTATTATATGTTTATTTCTAGTCTGCAGAGGCAAGATTTTTTAAAGGAAAGAAATGGGGGAAAAATAGATACAGAGGCAAAGAAGCATTGAACAGACTGTCAAACTATAGCGGGAAGGCAGGGGAGGTTGCGTGGGGAGCTGTAAGAGATCAACCGAAGGACTTGTACGCATGCATATAAGCATAACCAATGGGTACGGGGTGGGGGGCAGGTAAAGGCATGTATTGGGGGGTAGGGAAGGCCGGGGGGGAGGTCAATGGGGGAAAAGAAAGGAGACATAAGTACTACTATTTGTAATACTTCAAACAATAAAACAATATTTTATTAGTAAAAAATAAAAAAATAAAATAAAAAGGTTAAAAAAAAAAAGGAAAACGTGTCTTCCATACCACTTCCATATCTCCCATATCATTGCATAGTGATAATGACTTAATAGGTGCTCAATAAATATTTATGGATTGATCGGTTGACTTGGTTGGGCTAATCTGGTGAGGTTTTTTTTTTTCTTTATTAATATTTTTTATTGATTTTTTTACAGAGAGGAAGGGAGAGGGATAGAGAGCCAGAAACATCAATGAGAGAGAAACATTGATCAGCTGCCTCCTGCACGCCCCCCACTGGGGATCAAGCCTGCAACCAAGGTACACGCCCTCAACCGGAATTGAATCTGGGACCTTCCAATCCACAGCCCGACGCTCTATCCACTGAGCCAAACTGGTCAGGGCTAATCTGGGTGAGTTTTCATAGCCCCACAAGCCATTAAAAAAAAAAAAATCCCCAAATACCAGTGCCATCTGACAAAGCTCTAGAACATCAGCTGGATTTTCCAAGTAACCTAATTTTGAATCCATATTTATGTAATTTTTAAACACTTTTATTTAAAATTTTTTTTTAGTTTATGATGGGCCATTTATTACATGGGTGGCCTCCAATGAAGCAGGCCTCTGAGAAGTCTTTCTCTTCACAGTGAGTCTAAGTTCGGTCACGTGACTTGCTTTGGCACATGCGACATTAACAAGAGTGATGTAAACAGAAATTTCATAATCACTCGTCATCTTAGCATTCTCCCTTGAGCCTAGAAACCATGCGGTAAGAAAGTCTAACTACCCTGCTGGAGGAAGAGGGATGTAGAAAGAGGTCTGGGACATGTGAGACCATGCAAGGCACGTGGGCAAGCCAGCCTCCTCATACAGCCTCGTCATACAGCCCCGTTCAAGCCATCAGAGGAAGGCACCTGTGTGGGACCCCCAGGGTTGTGGTTGTGTACTGGTGCGTAATAAGCCATCCCCAGCCAGCTGGCTGCACCAGGAGCTATAAACAAATAGCGGATGTTTGAAGCCCTGGGTTGAGGGGTGGCTTATTACGCACCAGCACACAACCACAACACTCGGAATTCTCTCTCCTCTTACTCATCAGCATGAACGGATGAGTGTCACCCACCATTGGCAGGTCCCACTCTTAAACACCTTGAGTGAGATCTGAAGTGAACTGTAGAGCACGCTTCCGTTCAAGGTGAGGGAGTTTCACTTCTAGAAGCTTCTAGGAAACCGGGGTTTTAGAATTTGACGTTCACGTTTAGAATTTCTCTCTATGTAGTTAATGTCTTTGAGGTAAATTAAGTTGATCTCTTCTTACTGTCTCTCTTTTTTCCCTGGCTTTCGCCCCTGCGTAAGTATCGAGGGAGAAGAAACATTTTTATCTCATGAGATTCATGTCCTGTTTTTGACTCTTGCCAAATCGCTCTGTTAACTTTATTCCAAGTTAAGAAAAAAAAATAATAAACGTTCTTGTGACTGTGCCACAGCATCGACAACGATGCCAGAGAGGACAGTTCTATCCAAACAGGTTTCTTCGTTCTGTGTCTGTGTGAATCCCACACCGTCAGATGGTCCTTTGCGCCTATCTTTGGAGTCGAAGGGTTTTTTTGTTTGTTTTTTAATATATTTTATTGATTTTTTACAGAGAAGAAGGGAGAGGGACAGAGAGTTAGAAACATTGATGAGAGAGAAACATCAATCAGCCGCCTCCTGCACACCTCCCACTGGGGATGTGCCTGCAACCAAGGTACATGCCCTTGACCGGAATGGAACCTGGGACCCTTCAGTCTGCAGGCTGACGCTCTATCCACTGAGCCAAACTGGTTAGGGCTGGAGTCGTAGGGTTTTTGACCATCTGTGAGCCTCGCTTTCGAGCATAGCCTTGGCCTCATATTTCCCCTCGCTTTGGGTTTATAGTTTATATTTCTTTCTTTCATTCTTTGTGTATCTTGTATAGATTGAGCTTTGAAAAAAGCACTTCTCGTTTATCTCTCAGTTGGGAAAAAAAAATGTGGTTTACCTTGACTCAAAGACTTACTTCGATAATTTCACCAAGTGTTGAAAATTCCATTGACGTAAGTTTAAAAAAATTAAAGACGGAAAGAAAAAGCAGCAAAAGCTAGCTTTTGAGTTGTTGGATGGCTTCTGAATGGTCACACCTAGTTTAAACCAGTGCTACTTGAAGTGTGGTCCGTGGGCCAGTGCCCGGCTGTGAACTGTGGCTGCGACGAGAAAAGCACAATAATCAAGAGTGTTTATAGCCCTGGCTGGTGTGGCTCAGTGGATAGAGCCTCGGCCTGCGGACTGAAGGGTCCCGGGTTCGATTCCAGTCAGGGGCACGTACCTTGGTTGCGGGCACATCCCCAGTGGGAGGTGTGCAGGAGGCAGCTGATCGATGTTTCTCTCTCATCATCGATGTTTCTAACTCCCTATCTCTCTCCCTTCCTCTCTGTAAAATATCAATAAAATATATTTTAAAAAAGAGTGTTTATAAACTTTTATACATAGACGTCAGACTATGGTGTGGCCATTTTTCTTGTAAGCCAGTTTTATTGTATATTTAGAACATATTGGCCAACAGTTGATGGTAACTTTTTAAAATGGTCTTCCTTTACTGACAAAGAAGCACTGGTCTACATGACCTCTCCAGTGACCCTCCTGCCTCAGGCCTACGACCAGATAGGGCCCAGGGTGGGCAGCCAGCAAACACACGTTGACAGATGATTGATGATGGTTACTTAATGCATAGTTTCTAACCCTATGGTGCTCTGTTACGTGAAATCTTTGTCAGCCGCTCAACTGTACATACTAGTGTAAGTCAGCTTTTTTTTTTTTAATATATTTTATTGATATTTTACAGAGAGGAAGGGAGAGGGATAGAGAGCTAGAAACATCAATGAGAGAGAAACATCGATCAGCTGCCTCCTGCACACCCCCCACTGGGGATGTGCCCTCAACCAAGGTACACGCCCCTGACCGGAATCGAACCCGGGACCCTTCAGTCCGCAGGCCGACGCTCTATCCACCGAGCCAAACCGGTTTCGGCTATAAGTCAGCTTTTGACAGCTATTTTTATAAGGGCATGAAATAACCTGCCTAATTCCCTGGGCTCGGTGTGAGTAATAAATTAAATCCCAGTCTAGAGAACTCAGAAGAAATGACAGGTATGCTCACGTTCAAAGTAGCTTTCACTTAACTCCGCATTCGCACCGACAGACGTAGCTGGCTGCCTTTGAGCGGAGACTGGGTGGGAGGTGCGCGACTCCACGTCAGGGCTGACTCCGTGACTCACTTGTTGGGAAGAATAAAGGCATCGCTGGCTTAGAGCCGGTGAAGGCCACGCCTCACACTTAGGGCAGGAAGTCGGAGTCCTTGGAGTTGCGCTCTCTGCCCTGGAGGACCTTGCTAACTCCGACCTCGGGTTGAAGAGGCCTGAATGAACAGCGGGGGGTCACGTTCTTCCTTCTCCACGGCACGTGGCCTCGGGCAGTCTTGCTGCTGGTTTTGCTCTGGCATGTACTTCAGTCCCATTAATTGGGTCATGGTCCCCTTCCTGTGTGATTTTACACAAGCTGCTTAAGTCTCTCTCTGTTTTAGATCCCTCATCTGGAAAAAAAATAATAAAGACGAGGACACTGTGTAGGTTCAGTGACTACGCATGTGCCATGTCTGCTGCAGGCTGGACGGACCGGCTGACGCTCACCGTCACTGTCCCTCCCCGGCCCAGCTCGGGACCAAGCTTCCTGGACGCAGCGAAGGCCCAGGTCCCCATCCACAGCTTCCCGTGATGTTGTGACTTCGGGCCATTTTATAACCACTTTTAAGTCTCGGCTTCTTCATCTGAACAATTGCACCTCTGGCATGACATTTGAATGAAGTCAGGTTATGAAGGGCCTCATGCAATAATACCACATGTAGTACGCTTCCAGCTCGGCTAGCAGTTGGAAAAAGCACAGCTTGACGCCCTGTGCCTGAATTTCTGTCCAGACTCCCGCCTAGATTCTGATTTCTCGGAACCTGGAAGCTTTCTTTGCTCTTGCCATTAAGCGTCCCTTTTCTGCCTTTACCTGCTGACCTTCTCTACTGGACACAGTTCCCTTGGGCCGCAGTGCTGCCCACTTTTTAAGAAATATATTTTTGTTGATGTCAGAGAGGAAGAGAGAGGGAGAGGAGATAGAAACATCCATGATGAGAGAGAATCATGGATCGGCTGCCTCCTGCACACCCCCCACTGGGGATGGAGCCCACAACCGGGCATGTGTTCTGACCAGGAATCAAACCATGATTTCCTGGTTCCTAGGCTGATGCTCAACCCCTGAGCCACACCAGCCAGGCACCTGCTCCCCTCTTTTTACCCAGCCAGAACCCCAGCGCCTTAGAGGGCCTGGCAGGCGTCACAGAAGCTCCCATTGCCCTAAGATCCTCTGGTCAACGCGTCCGCCTTGCACACCGCCTGCTGTCTGCCCCAGGCCCCCAGGGCGCCGGCCACCTCCAGCTGCTTCGCTTTCTGTTGGGAGCTCTCTGGACCCCTCCCCGCTCCCCCGTCCCCTTCCCCCCACCCCCGCCCTGGGCCTGCCCAGCTCCAGGACTGAGCAGGAGCGGACTGGCCTTCAGGCCACCGGCTGAGCCCAGACTTGACAGGACCTGCTAGGGAACAACAAGGGCACTGGTCCCATCCTGGGACTGGCATGGCCCCATGGTGTCGTAACCACGGCAACCGGATTGCGGGCAGATGTTACCAGGACCATTTTGTGTGGAAACCACGTTTGATGGTGGCTCTGCTGGGAGTGTCTGCTGACGTTTCTCTTTCCCGTGAAGTTACTCGGATTTCTCCCCAGACCTTCCATTTTTGTTTATGGCTCCTTCTTCGGCTTGATTCCACTCGCTGGGGAACTGAGAGCCCTACACCTCTAAGATAAAAGGCATCAAGGCCAGTGGTGGCCTAGGAAGGCTGTGACATCGCTGGCTTTGAGGGGCACCTCTGGGGGGACGGACAGTGGGGATGGGGCATTCTGTACAAGCATAAGGTCCCTTGTTCAACTTCAACATTCCAGACACCCCTCCACATACACAAAACATACATCCACAGACACCACGTGTCAGTTCGGTTAGCACAGACACCCTGCTCCATCCTGCCTGCCCGCTGTTTCCGAGGCCTGTGGGTGCCCTGGACTTGGGCTCCCGCAATCAGGTGCCCCCATCGGCACCCGAAAGTGAAGAACAAGAGGCAGCTGATTTAAAGGTCACGCCAGGTAAGGGCCCCCAAAGTCGAATGCCAACCAAAAATACTCTGTTCCGCATTTCGAGCTGTGGAGGGAGGGACTCTGCCTTCTCCACCAACGCACTTAAATTTGGAGTTCACGTTTGCTCCCACAAAAGGCCGCGAGGGACTTCCCATAGCCTGAGAGTCTTCGGGCTGTTTTCCCTAAGGACCCAAGTCAGCTTTTTTTTTTTTTTTAATTTTTTTTTTGGCTTCTTTTCAATTGTCTGCGTTCAGTAAAGATGAAGCAAAACCAGTGCCAACTTTGCTAGTAACTCAGAAGTACGTCTGTGTGTCTGCTACGCGTTTGCCTCTTAGGGGTTTAGCAGCCCGGTAATAAACCGTGAGGACGGGACGTGAGCTCGGCCAGCGTTCAGGATCCTCAGGACATCCAAGGCTGGTGCTCCCGCCTGGACACTCGGAAGCCTCCGGGACGCTCAGCAGCTTCTGTTAGGATGCGTCTCCTCTGGGCCCATCCATCGTAGATGCGCTTATGCCCAAGGGCCAGATGAGTGCAAGGGTACTTTCCAACTAGCAACCCTCTCTTTAAACAGATGCTGGGGGCGGAGGAAGTTACACGATGATGCTGAACATCCTAACGAGAAGCGAACACGCCATCTGACATCTGACAGGGAGACGAAGGCTCGTGGGGCCGGCATTTACACCGGGTGCTCGGACCACCGGGTCACAGACCAGTCTCCCTGCTGTGTGCGGCTCACAGCTCATCACAACGAGTTTTAAACGGCAAAGCAACGGGCCCCGAGCAGGCGGGCATCCCTGACCCTGACCGCAGACACGAAGGGCAGCCGACATTGTGTTCAGTCACTAGGATGGGGAATAAAAGCAAAATTATGAGCGTGTACCAAAAGCAAGGAGGAGAAGAGCCCCTTGGGGGACAGCGGAACGTTTTGTGAAGTTCCTCTACGTCAGGGTGGCTCTCCTGAGAAGGGGGGACAGGGCAACCTTTACACAGAGCCACGCCAGAACCCTGACTCCATGGGCCAGGGTGCTCCTGGGGGCAACACTGGAATGCCCTACCCAGAAGGGGAGGGAGGGAGGGAGAGAGAGAGAGAGAGAGAGAGAGAGAGAGAGAGAGAGAGAGAGGGAGGGAGAGAGAGAGAGACTTTGCAAGCGGGAGCAGAGCATACACACAACTGTTAACAGCTCATCAATGAACAATAGAAAAGGTTTAGCAAATGCAATTCTAAAGAACACGCTTTTCAGAAGACACGGTGAAGAAGAACATACTGTCAAAGAAGGAATCCCTGCCCTGGCCGGTGTGGCTCAGTGGATAGAGCGTCGGCCTGCGGACTGAAGGGTCCCGGGTTCGATTCCGGTCAAGGGCATGTACCTTGGTTGCGGGCACATCCCCAGTAGGGGGTGTGCAGGAGGCAGCTGATCGATGTTGCTCTCTCATTGATGTTTCTGGCTCTCTATCCCTCTCCCTTCCTCTCTGTAAAAGATCAATAAAATATATTTTTTTAAAAAAAGAAGGAAACCCGGAAGAAATAGATGTGGGCATCAGAGGACACAGCGGAATTACAGCAGTGTTGACCATATACGGATTGCAACCAAAAGACCCTACGGAGCCCTCACCGGTGTGGCTCAGTGGATAGAGCGTCGGCCTGCAGACTCAAGGGTCCCGGGTTCGATTCCGGTCAAAGGCATGTACCTTGGTTACGGGCACATCCCCAGTGGGGAGTGTGCAGGAGGCAGCTGATCGATCGATGTTCCTGACTCTCTGTTCCTCTCCCTTCCCCTCTGTAAAAAATCAATAAAATATATTAAAAAAAAAAAAAAAAAAGACCCTACGGAGCCGATGATGCAGCATAGTAATCGCTTCCAACGAGCGCCTAATGTTTCCCATTTTGCTCACTTCCACCCTCCACCTGCCTGTGGTCAGGAGAATTCTGTTCCTTTGGGGCTTTTTTTAATGACGATGAGCTTGGCCAGGTGTGTGGGGTGAGGTGCAGGCAGATTCTGTCCTGTGACTCTGACGAGGATCCCAGCAGCAGCCCGGCCAGGACACCCGCCAAAAACAACGCTGAGCGGCCGGCGTGGATGTGGAAAGGGAGTGGGGAGGGGATTGGCTTTGAAGCCAGACAGACTAATAAAAGGGCTAATTAGGTCACTCGTTAGCCAATTCCTTCACTTTCTCTCACAGGACCTTCGTCTTTCTACCTGTGGAATGGGCATAAACCACCTCATCTGATTTTTTTTTAAATATATTTTATTGATTTTTTTACAGAGAGGAAGGGGGAGGGAGAGAGAGCCAGAAACATCGATGAGAGAGAAACATCAATCAGTTGACCAGAATCGAACCTGGGACCCTTGAGTCTGCAGGCTGACGCTCTATCCACTGAGCCAAACCGGTTAAGGCTCATCTGATTCTTATAAGGAAGGCACCTGGCACTCAAAATGTTAATTCTTTCCCTTCTTCTCGTTTACCAAAACTATTAGAGCAAACCCTCCAGTGCTCGATCTTCTCTAACGGCGTGTGGCCACGTCCAAATTGTCTCATCCGTAGACACTCCAGGCAAGGAAAACGTGTGGAACCTTTCTTGATTTAAAAATTGAAAATTTAGCCGAAACCAGTTTGGCTCAGTGGATAGAGCGTCGGCCTGCGGACTGAGGGGTCCCGGGTTCGATTCCGGTCAAGGGCATGTACCTTGGTTGCGGGCACATCCCCAGTAGGAGGTGTGCAGGAGGCAGCTGATCGATGTTTCTAGCTCTCTATCCCTCTCCCTTCCTCTCTGTAAAATATCAATAAAATATATTTAAAAAAAATTGAAAATTTACATCACATTTGGGAAGTTTTTATTTTAAAATTATTTTATTTTTATTATTTTTCAGATCCAATTTTAAATTTAATTTTACTTGAATTTCACAAAAGAAAAAGAGAAGTTGATGGAATTGCTGAATTCATATAAAAATTTCCTCTAGACAAGAGATACTTCCCCTAAAATACCCTTCAAGGATAAAAAAAGAAGAAGAAGCTGTGAGAACGTTAAAGGTTGAAGTCATTATGATTTTCCCCAAGGACGTATTTTCATTTCTGTGTACAGACTGACTTCTTGCTGTGGAAGAGGAGGTCGTTGGCCCAGCCACCCGGGCACGAACACGCAGTTCTGAGGATACTGACGCCCTTCTGCACCGTTAGTCAATGTCAGCCCTGGACTCTGCCCAGGGCTCCCCCTCCCTCCTGGCTGCCCCCTCCCACCGCCAGGACCAACCCCAGCCCCCATCTCCCCGGGACCCAGAACCAGAGGTGACTCTGGTCCCCTCTCAACACCCACCTTCACCCCAAGCAGCTTAGCTTCCACCTGTGTTATCTAATGGCCTCAGGTGAGGCTTTGTCTGCAGAAAGTATTCAGGGTGAAAACCCTGCTCAAGGTCAGCCCTCAGCCCCTTGCAGGTGTGCACAGTCCGGGATTTCAGGAGATTTCAGGATTTCCGAGAATGGAGGCCTTTCTCCCTAACACACGAGCTCCTTAGGAAGTCAAGTGCAAGTCTGCATCCCGGTGTCATTACCTTGCACCCAAACGGGCAGCAGACACAGCCTGCAGGTGTGGAGACGACCCCTGAGCCCTGAGCTGGCTCCAAATCAGATGAGGCGGAAGGTGCTGGAGCCCAGGCTCAGGTGGAGGCGGCCGGAAGGGAGTGGGCTTGCTCTGTGCCCAGCCCTGTGCCAGGTGCTCACGGCCCAGGTCCGCTCCAATCCCATGAGAGGTGTTTCTTTGCTCCCTTCCCTCCCCACTCCTTCCCTTCCTTCCGGATTTACTGAGCACCTGTCTGTGCCAGGGGCTGGGGCACAAAGAGAAAGCTCGCACCCCAAGACCTCACCGCCCCGTGAGAGCGTCATCCAGAAAACGGCTGTGACTGGGTGGGTGCAGGATGCAGGGGGAGCCCCGAGGGACTCGGGGAAGGTTTCCAGGGGACTTACAGCCGAGCTGGGACCTGAAGGACGAGGAAGGGCATTCGAGGTGGAGGGAACTGCATGTGCGAAGGCGGGGAGGCAGGAAAGAGCGCGCCTGGTCTGGGAGTTGTGGGAGGGCATGGAGCCCAGGTCCAGGAAATCTGCTGGGTGAGGCTGGGGTCCCAGAACCCACTACCTGGACCCTCTGCCTCCTGGACCTCCTTGACCTCCTTCGCTCTCGGCTGCCTGGCCAGGAAGAGGCCCCGCCTACCTGCCCAAAAAGAGGCTTTGAAGCTGGAGAGGGATGAGGAAGGAGGGCCAGCTGCTGTGTATTGTTGGATTGCTTCTCAGAAATGCCCTCCTCCTCCCCCTCCTCTGACACCACGGCAACCAGGTGGCCACTGGGGGAACACCTGTGAGCTGGGCTGAGTGGAGGGGGAGGTGGGCTGGGGGGAGGGCCTCTGCTCCCCTCTCTGAGCCTCAGTTTTGGCGTCTAGAAAATGGGCACCACAGCCCAGTTGCTGGCTCCTGTCGACCCAGATGCTCCAGGAAGCGGAGGCCCAGGCTGGACTCAGGAGGGGGAAGACCTGGGGGTGAAGGTAGGGCTGGGGGGGCCCTGCACCATCCTGCAGCTGGGGGCTCAGAGCCCAGGCGGCGGGGAGTCCCTGAGGCACGGGGCCTGCTTCCCACCAAGCAGCCTGCCTGGTGCGCCCACTGCACGGTCACTGCCCAGGAGCCCCGGGGGAGCGGGAGACAGGGCCGAGGCACAGACACAGGGATGGGTCTCCTGTGAGAGGTCTCGGGGTCTCCCCTGGGGCACAGGGCTCAGCTGCTCCCAGAACCCGGTCAAAGCCCCAAAGGAGGGGCAAGGAGGGTCTGTTTCCTGGGGCTGCTGCTCCCATGACGACAAACTGGCCTCAACCAACAGGAACACATGCTCTCCCCTTCTGGGGCCAGAACCTGAAATCAGGGTGTCGGGGCTGTGCTCCCCCAGAAGGCTCCAGGGGAGGGTCCTCCCTGCCTCTTCAGCTTCTGGGGGCTCCTGGCCGCCTCCCTTCAACCTTCACGTGGCCCCTCCTCCATCCTCAGGCGGCTTCTCCAGTGTGTTCACGTGGCCCTGCCCCTTGTTCACGTGCCCACTTCCTGCTGTTCACGTGGCCCCGCCCCCTTGTTCACGTGCCCACTCTCCTGTGTTCACGTGGCCCCATCCCCTTGTTCACGTGCCCACTCTCCTGTGATCACATGGCCCCTCCTCCATCCTCATGGGACTTCTCCAGTGTGTTCACGTGGCCCCGCCCCTTGTTCACGTGCCCACTTCCTGCTGTTCACGTTGCCCCATCCCCTTGTTCACGTGCCCACTCTCCTGTGATCACGTGGCCCCTCCTCCATCCTCATGGGACTTCTCCAGTGTGTTCACATGGCCCTGCCCCTTGTTCACGTGCCCACTTCCTGCTGTTCACGTGGCCCCCCCCCCTTGTTCACGTGCTCACTTCCTGTGTTCACGTGGCCCCATCCACTTGTTCACGTGCCCACTCTCCTGTGATCACGTGGCCCCATCCCCTTGTTCACGTGCCCACTCTCCAGTGTATTCACATGGCCCCACCCCCCTTGTTCACGTGCCCACTATTACGTGTTCATGTGGCCCTGCCCCTTGTTCACGTGCCCACTATTACGTGTTCATGTGGCCCTGCCCCTTGCGACCTTGGATGGTCTCTGTTTCTGGGGTGCCACCTCCCGGGTTGGCTGTGTGCCCCTGCTCTCACACCTGCCAACAGTCCCTTTGCCAAAGTCCTTCCAGAAAATCGTGTGCGCGTGCCCTCTCTTTCCTGCCTGGACTGAAAAGGCGACAGGAGAGCAGTGGCCCGTCCAGAGCCCATGCCAGAGGTCCAGAGGGGCCCGTGCCGTCCCTGGAAGGCCCTTCTGAAGGGTAACCAGGTAATTTAAAAGGATTTTAAACACAAAGTACTAGTTTATCTATAAAGGCCTGGCCAGTGTGGCTCAGTGGCTGAGCATTGACCTATGAACCAGGAGGCCACGGTTCAATTCCCATGACCCTATAAAGGGAAACCGTTTTTGCTGTCATTATTAACTTTTATCTGTAGTGGTAGTTTTTAACTTACACATTTTCATTACAAATTCAGTTGAGAAGAGGGAAGGAGCCGGAAGCAGTGGTGAGGGGAGAATAAGTGGATTCCTAGTGTTGGAGGTAGAACTGGGGTGGGGGCAGAGGGGGGCCATTGGGTGTTAAACCCATGGGGTCAGGCCGGACCTGGGTGCAGCCACCTCGGCACTTGGGTACTGGCCACAAAAGAATTCGGAGCCAAGACTCCGATGGCAAGAGAACGCGTCTGTCTAACTGCCCACCACCCTACAGCGTGGGACGTCACTTTGACTTTAGCCTTGAATTTTCTAGAAAGGCTCTTATTGTCTTTTATACATTAAAAAATAATTTGTTTTTTCATTTAAAATATATATGACTCTCCCACCTTTGCTTTCCCTAAACCAGTGGTCAGCAAACCGTGGCTCGCGAGCCACATGCGGCTCTTTGGCCCCTTGAGTATGGTTCTTCCACAAAATACCACGTTTGGGTGCACACGTACAGTGCGACCTGGGCAGGCAGCAAGCAGTGTGTGAGGGCGTGCACCGCTCCGTGTGTGTGTGTGTGGGGGAAGTATTGTGTGTGTGTGTGGGGGGGAAAGTATTGTGTGTGTGTGGGGGGGAAGTATTGTGTGTGTGGGGGGGGAAGTATTGTGTGTGTGTGTGGGGGGGAAGTATTGTGTGTGTGGGGGGGAAGTATTGTGTGTGTGGGGGGGAAGTATTGTGTATGTGTGTGTGGGGAAAGTATTGTGTGTGTGTGTGGGGGAAGTATTGTGTGTGTGGGGGGGAAGTATTGTGTATGTGTGTGTGGGGAAAGTATTGTGTGTGTGTGGGGGGGAAGTATTGTGTGTGGGGGGGGAAGTATTGTGTGTGTGGGGGGGAGTATTGTGTGTGTGTGGGGGGGAAGTATTGTGTGTGGTGGGGGGGTATCGTGTGTGAACCTGCGTGTGGGGAATGTGGAGACTGTACAGTTCTTGTGGGGTTTGGAGTGAGTATGTGTGTGGTGGGAACATGGATGTGGGTGTATGAGAGGGTGTGAGCGTGTGAGGAGTGCAGGTGGACAGCGTTGTGTGCGTGGAAGGTGGGGAGTGTGCAGGTGTGGTGTGTAGTTGGAGTGTGCGTGTGGATTGAGAGGAATTGCAGGTGCGAGGGTGGGGGTGTGAAGTGATGCGCGTGGGTGTGAACCCGTGTGAGCGTGGAGAGCGCACAGGGCGCGCACCGTTTGGAGTGGGAGTGAGATGGGGACCTGGAAGGCATGCGCAGCCTCCCAGCAACTTCTGCATCGCCGGGTCCCACCCCACCCCTGCCCCCATGCACCCACCCCCGTCCCGCCCCGCCCCTGCCCCTCCCATCCCACCCCGCCCCCGTCCCATCCCCCTCCCCGCGACCTCCGCGCCCCGCCCTGTCTGCGGTGTCGGCTGCGGGAGCGCGCGGTGCCTGGAGGCCTCTGCCTGCGGACCGGGCGGGCGGGGCGGGTGCAGTGGGCGCCCGGCACGGAGCGCGGTCCCGCTGTGCGGCCCAGACACCCGGACACGGAGACACGTGCAGGATGTCCTTCAAGGTGAGCGCGCGTGGTGCGGGATGCGGGGTGCGGGATGCGGGGTGCGGGGTGCGGGATGCGGGGTGCGGGATGCGGACGCGGGAGGAAGTGCGGGCGGGCCGGCTACAGACCTGCACCCGGAGGCCGCTGAGCCGCCGCAGGGCCGCAGGGTGGGTGCGCACCGCCTGGAACCGGCAGGCGGGGGTCGGGCGGGGAGAGGCGTGGACGGGGAAGCGCGGAGCTGGGCGGCTCCTGTAGCTCGTGGTTTGGCTGCAGCGCTGTGGCCCCGGTCGGTGCGCCTGGTGCGGGGAGGGCAGCCGGGAGGGCAGCGGGGAGGAGGAAGGGTGGAGGCGGCGGGGCTGTCGCTGGTGGCGGCCCAGCGGGGAGGAGCCGGGTCCCGCCTTCCTGCGGCCGCGCACGCAGAGGGACGGGTGCGGCGTGGATTCGGGTCTGTGTCCTCCTTTCGCGCTGCCGCCGCCGCCGCCTCTCCAGGCCTGGTTGGGCCCAGGCTGGGTGCCCAGCGCGGAGCGGAGCTTACGGAGTTGGGTAAAGTCATCCTGGTAACCCCGCATTTCAGGCGGAAATGACCCTGTGAAAGGTTTAGTAAAAATAACAGCTAAGATGTTCTGAGCGGTTGAAATGTGCCCAGCTCTGAGCCCTCCAAAGACGCATGAGAATGTACTTTCCTGGTTCTTTTTAAAAATATATATTTTATTGATATTTTACAGAGAGGAAGGGAGAGGGGGAGAGAGTCAGAAACATCGATGGGAGAGAAGCCTCCTGCACACCCCCCACTGGGGAGGTGCCCGCAACCAAGGTCCATGCCCTTGACCGGAATCGAACCTGGGACCCTTCAGTCCACAGGCCAACGCTCTATCCACTGAGCCACGCCGGCCAGGGCTTTAAAAATAAAACAAGAAAACTAAAACGTGATGAGTTAGTTAATGAGCTGCTCTCTCAGTTTTGCAGCAGGAAGCGAAACCCTGGTGTGTCTGGCTCCAGAGCCACGTGACGCACGTCCTGCTGCAGCTCCATGAGGGGAGGACCCACCTGGCGAGGTTTACCCCTCGGAAAGGTCTCTGGCTGCAGTGTGGAGGGGAGCTGGGAGGCCACACAGGAGGATGCTGGGGTCACCTTGTCCAATGGCACGGGACTCGAGCTCAGGTGTCGAAGGACGTAGGCAGGATGAGTGGCTTTAGAATGTTTCAATCTGCAGAACTCAGTAGCTGATGTTCTTTGCAGAGTTAGGGACGGCCAGCGAGGTGAAGAGCCGACGTCCAGCTTGGGACGGGTAAGCGTAAGGGTCGATGGGAGTCAAGAAGAGAGGATCAATAGACGGACGGAACGCTGGGAGCCCAGGAGGGTGGCGTAGGCAGAGGGAGAGAGGAGGCTTAGTGGGGAGCGGTGTTGGGTGGTACCTGAACCCGTGGGAACGAATGGGATTACCCAGTGAGTCCGTGTGAAGGTGGGAAATAAGAGGGACTGAGGACGCAATCTTGAAGATCAAGACTTAAGCACGGCCCGGCCGGCGTGGCTCAGTGGTTGAGCGTTAACCTATGAACCAGGAGGTCAGGGTTCGATTCCCAGTCAGGGTGCTCGCCCGAGTTGGGGGCTTGATCCCCAGTGTGGGGCAGCGTGCAGGAGGCAGCTGATCAATGATTCTCTCTCATCATTGACGTTTCTCTCTCTCCTCTCCCTTCCTCTCTGAAATCAATAAATACATATATACATTTAAAAAAAGAATGAGCAGCCCTGGCCGGTGTGGCTCAGTGGATAGAGCGTCGGCCTGCAGACTGAAGGGTCCCAGGTTCGATTCCGGTCAAGGGCATTGACCTTGGTTGCAGGCACATCCCCAGTAGGAGGTGTGCAGGAGGCAGCTGATCGATGTTTCTCTCTCTCTATCGCTCTCCCTTCCTCTCTGTAAAAAAATCAATAAAATATATTTAAAAAAAAAAAAAAGAATGAGCAGAATAAAAGACACCCATTAAGGAAACTTGAGTGGCAGCCAGTGTGATGAAATGTTGGAAAACACACAGAAGATGTGCCAGGATTTAAGCCAAGGGTCTCTAGCCGTTGAATGAACATGGAGAGGGACTTGGAGTTAAATACCACAGAGAAAGCAACCAAGCTCAGAACTGAAGAGTGGCCACTGAATTTAGTAACAACAGAGCCACCGGTGGCTGTGATGAGAGCAGCTTGGGTGAAGTGTGGGTTCAGGAGCCAGACTGAAACCTTGTGAAGAGAGTGGGTGGAAACCATGAGTGAGGAGAACGCTTTCAAAAAATCCTGCAAGGCACGGTGGCTCTAGAGGCATCCAGAATTGGCCCGGATTTGTTTGCTTGGAAATGGTAGGCCTCTGAACGTCTTTAAGTGATGATAGATATCTCAACGATAAAAAGACAACCCAACTTAAAAATGGGCAAAGGACATGCATGCACATTTCTCTCAAGAGGATATACAAATGGCCAGTGAGCCACCGAAAAGATGCTCAACGTTATTAGTCATCAGGGAAATGCCAGTCAAAATTACAGTGAGTCTCAGTGATTGAGCCTCGACCTATGAACCTGGAGGCCACGGTTCCATTCCTAGTCAGGGCACATGCCAGGGTGTGGGCTCCATCCCCAGTGTGGGGCGTGCAGGAGGCAGCTGATCAGTGATTCTCTCTCACCATGGATGTTTCTATCTCTCTCTCTCCCTCTCCCTTCCTCTCTGAAATCAATAAAAATGTATTTTTTTTAAAAAATCACAGTGAGATACCCCTTCCCACCCCCTAGGGCAGCCGTGGGCAAACTACGGCCCGCGGGCCGGATCCGGCCCGTTCGGCTGTTCTATCCGGCCCGCGGAGCTGTAAGAGTGGAGGGTTCTCTTGCTCTCCCCTCTGCTCCTTTACTTTGAATTTATATTAGTTCACACAAACACTCCATCCATGCTTTTGTTCCGGCCCTCCGGTCCAGTTTAAGAACCCATTGTGGCCCTCGAGTCAAAAAGTTTGCCCACCCCTGGAATAGGATGACTAATCAACAAGGCAATGACAGGTGTTGTTGGCAAAGGTGTGGAGAAACTGGAACCCTCAGACACGGCTGGTAGGAAGAGGAAATGATGCAGCCACGTTATAGTTCTTCAGAAAGTTAAACAGAGAGCTACCACATGACCCACAATGTCAGTCCCAGATATCCACCCAAGAGAAACGAAAACATATGTTCACACCAAAACTTACACACAAATGTTCACAGCAACATTACTCCTAATAGCTCCAAAGTGCCAACAGCCTGCTTCCTGGCCGGCTCCCTGTGTCCTCCCGCGGGGGAGAGGAGGCTCTCGTGTCGCTTAAGGGCACTAACCCTGCCCTGGGGCTCTCCCGCCAGGGCCCACCTCGCAATGCATCGCGGGGGGGGGGGGGGTTAGGATTTGGTGGGGGGAGGGCACATACATTCGTCCACAAGATGATCTGGCCGGACCGTGGGATCACCCACCCGTCCAAAGACTGAACTACCGCCCGGCCGGTGTGGCTCTGTGGTTGAGCGTCGACCGATGAGCCAGGAGGTCTCTGTGATTCCCGGCCAGGTCAGGGCCTATGCACGGGTTGTGGGCTCGATTCCCAGTAGGGGGCGTGCCGGAGGCAGCCGATCGATCCATGATGCTCTCTCATCATTGATGTTTCTGTCTCTCCCTGTCCCTTCCTCCTTCTGAAATCAATAAGAACAGCATTAAAGGGTCCGTTTCAGTTTTAGTATATTCGCAGAGTTGTGCCACCATCAGCACGATTAATTTTAGGATGTTTTCACCCCCCGGGAAAGAAGTCGCACACCCATCAGCAGTAGTCACACTCTATTCCCCCCAACTTCCCAGCTTTAGATTCTGCTCATCCGCTTCCGATCTCTCCAGATTCGCCTGTTGTGGTCACATAGGTTGGAAACAGACTAACCACGGACTGGAGCTCTGATTTGGAGATGCTGGTGTGACATGAACCCCTCGGTGAGGCAGGATGCCAGGGGCAAACCACCTTTGTCTCCTCGATGCCTCCCACAAAGCACAGCAGCGGGCACTGCTCAGGGTGTAGCTTCTGCACCGTCTCTTGCACATCCTGAAACCTTCGAGGACTTCGCGCCAAGTGGGACGGTGCGTCCGAATCGCCAGTAACACGCGCAACCCACCTTATTCTGAACCCCTTTTTAAACCCATAGCCTAGATCTCTTGGCGTTTCATCGGATTTCTCGTTCTACCCAAAAACCACTACTCCCCCCGCCCCCCCCCCCCAATGTTTCCTCTCCCTTCCTTCCTGTGTTCAGTTTCTGGAGGTGCGCTAATGAGCAGTGCGTGAGCCAAATCCTGGCAGTACACGAGGGGGAGGGAAGAGAATGCGGCACCCTGAGGTCTGTTCAGCTTCCCTCCTGGGTAATCAGATGCGAGACCTCGGCCTCTGGGCTCGAGCAGACGTGGGTTCGGATCCTCCTCTCCCTTCCTAGCGGGATGACCTCGAGGAATCACGTGTGGGCCTCCGTGTGCTCATCTGTCAGATGCGGGGGGGGAAGCGCTCGCTCGATGGGGCTGTTCCGGGAATGAGATGCATCCGAGCAGGAGAGCGCGTGGCACACGCCGACACGGGCGAGGGAGGGCTCAGCGTTGTCGTCGGTGCTGTCCCTCATCACTCGGCCGCCGCAGGCCTGGGAGGCCCCCGGCCCTGGGGGGTGAGGACGAGGCTACGTGGCCGCAGCGCCGTTTCTGTGCCGCGTTTTCACGGCGGTGGCGTCTCCCGGGGGGTGAAGGGCTTGCCCGTCCGCACCCAGCATCGATGGTGCTGTCCGCGTCGTGCCGAGGAGGTCTGTGTGAACCCAGGAAGCGCCATGGGCATTGACCCCAAAGAGAAGGAGGGTCGGGGCCTTCGCCTGTCGGCATAAGAGGAGCTGGAAGGAGGACAGGAAGGAGCCATGGGGGGCCGGCTCCCACCTCGCTGAGCTGTGGGGAGGCTCCCAGGAGCGGGGCATGCAGGCCGTGTGCCACGTGGTGCAGAACAGGCTGCCACCTCGATGCCCACGGGCCCCGGGAGCAGCATGTTCAAGCGGAACTCATCGTCTTTCCTGAAACCCGTCCCTCTAGGGTTCCCGACGTCCATGAACGACGTCCAGGAACGGCGTCCAGGAATGGCGTCCAGGAATGGCCAGGGCGCAGCCGCCATCGGTGTGTACGAGGCAGCCGGTCCTGAGGGAGGCGGGAGGTCGCCGGGGGTTGTGTGTATCATGTCTGCAGGGGGCAGCACAGGCTCCTTCTCCCTCCGCTCACACAGTCGCAGACCAGGTCGGTGTCGCTCCTGACGTCCCGGTCCGTCTCCTCCTGCCACCCACCGTGGCTGCCTCCGCTCGGCCCGTCCGCCATGCCCTGGCCCTGCAGCAGCTCCTTGCCTCGCGGACGCCGACCTCCTCCGCTCCTGAGACAGCCAGGAGCAGGCAGCCGGGCCCAGGGGCCTCCTTCCTCCCTTCTCCTGGGGCTGCCGGGACCTTCCAGCCCAGCCGTGGGCAAACTACGGCCCGCGGGCCGGATCCGGCTGTTCTATCCGGTTCTCTTGCTCTCCCCTCCGCTCCTTTACTTTGAATTTATATTAGTTCACACAAACACTCCATCCATGCTTTTGTTCCGGCCCTCTGGTCCAGTTTAAGAACCCATGGTGGCCCTCGAGTCAGAAAGTTTGCCCACCCCTGCCGAAACCGGTTTGGCTCAGTGGATAGAGCGTCGGCCTGCGGACTGAAAGGTCCCGGGTTCGATTCCGGTCAAGGGCATGTACCTTGGCTGCGGGCACATCCTCAGTGGGAGGTGTGCAGGAGGCAGCTGATCGATGTTTCTCTCTCATCGATGTTTCTAGCTTTCTATCCCTCTCCCTTCCTTTCTGTGAAATATCAATAAAATATATTTTAAAAAAAAAAGTTTGCCCACCCCTGTTCCAGCCACACAAAGCGACGGTCTCGTCACCTCCACGCCCTTCCTCCCTTCCTCGCTGCCCCTGCTGCCAGGATGGAGTGCAGACTCCCTCAGCCGGCCCAGCCCCTGCCCTGCGCGCCCTGCCCTGTCTCCTCACACCTCCATTCCAGCCCTGCCAGGCGGGGAGCGGGGCCCCGATGCTGGGGGGCCACCACGTCTTGCCTCACACCCTGTCCTGTCTGCGGGGCCCCCTGCTCCCCTTCAGCGCTCTTCCCAAGAATCCTCTCTCCGGAGCCGTCCTGCCGCCTCCTCCAGTGGAACAGACCCTTCTCTGCTCACCACGGGGTCTGCTCTCCCACTCCGGCCCCGTAACGGCCCCCTCTCGGCCTGGCCCCTGTGCCCCTGGGCTGGGAAGCCGTTTGTGGGCCGAAACCAGGTGGCTCCACCTCTGGTCCCAGCCCCTGGCAGTGCCAATGTCCCCAGCACGGCTAGTGACAGGTGAATCAGCCGGGACAAGTATTTTTCTTAATTCATTGTTTTAAAATGTATTCTTAGTGATTTCCGAGAGGGCGGGAGCACGTTCGTGTGTGTGGCCTCATTCAGTCCTCCGGCCGCACGGAGGGAGGGAGGGAGGGAGGCGCTGCTGTCCTACCCCACGCTCCTGGGCCGAGAAGCCAGGCCACCTCCCAGGGCACAGAGCGGGCGCAGCGGTCAGAACTGGGACTCGGCTCTTCCCACCCCGGTCGGAGCTCTGCCCGCCGCCGCCTCCCGGGACACGGGCCCTCGGGGAAAGCGAGCTGTTCGCGTCTTCCTGGAGCCTCGAGGGAGCCCGGTGAGGCCCGGCCGGAGAGCGCAGGACGTGGGAGACTGGCTGGCTGAGGGCCGAGAGGCTTCTGGGTGCGCGCGAGGCCCTGCAGCGTGTTCCTCTCGAGTCGCGTGTCCCAGGACCAGCCGGGAGCGTCCTGGATGCTCTTCCTGCTCACCCTCCGGGCGTCCGTGGCCTCGGGCGATCGATCCTGCCATGAAAGGGCGTTGCTTCGTGGCTTAGGGTCCACACAAACCGGCCTTGCTCTCACTTCGCTCGGTTCGTAAAGGCTCTAACGGGGGACCCCGCCTGGGGCAAGAGCCACGGCCCTGGGTGTGGACACCACCCTGGCGTTTGGCCACAGACGGTTAAACGGTAAAATGTGCACCTTCGGGGGGAGGACATGGTTCGCCTGGAATCGGAGGTGAGATTTTTCCCCTCCTCGCGGAGCCAGGAGACGGTTCAGAGTGTGTTTGCAATCCGCTTACCGCTCCCCGCTCTGCCCTGCTCTCCTCCGAGAATGCAGAGAGCACTCAGCGGTGTGTGCGGAAGGTTCTGGAATGAGGCCCTCACACACCACGCTGTGGCTGCGGTGCTGTGGCTTCTCGCTAACCCAGCGGAGCTGCCTTAGGTGTTGTGCTGAGCGCCTTCTCCGTCTGCTTAACAGACGTCGCATCCGAGGCCCGTGGGGCCAGGGGGTGTGGGAAGTCCACCCAGAAACATCTCTTCGGTAAACAGCGTGAAGACTAGACATGCTTCTGAGATCAGCACAGTTCTTTATTTAGCACCAGTGCTCTTACCAGTACGCTGAGTTTAAGTTTGCCTGTTGGTTCTAACTTTGTAAAGAAAACGGGAGAGATGGACATCCGGCCGGCGTGGCTCAGTGGTGGAGCATCGACCTATGAACAGGAGGTCACAGTTCATTTCCCGGGCAGGGCACATGCCTGGGTTGTGGGCTCGATGCCCAGTGGGGTGTGCAGGAGGCAGCTGATCTATGATTCTCTCTCATCATGGATGTTTCTCTCTCTCTCTCTCCCCCTTCCTCTCTGAAATCAATAAAAATATATTGGGGGGGGAGGAGGAACAGGACCGAGGGAAGGAAGCAAGCCTTTATAGGCATTTCCGATGTGTTGGGCCCCGCAGGTAACCGGCACCGTTTAAAGTTCCAGGCGTCCTCAAACTACGGCCCGCGGGCCACATGCAATCCGCCGAGGACATGGATCCGGCCCGCCGGGGGCCGCTGCCTGTCCTGCTTCGCAGCCGACGCGTCCCGGGCCCGCAGTGCGCCTAGGAATTTGTTCATAGTTTTTTTTTTTTAACTATAGTCCGTCCCTCCCACGGTCTGAGGGACAGGGAACTGGCCCCTGTTTAAAAAGTTTGAGGACCCCTGGTTTAAACTTTAGCTCAGACTACAGGGCAGGCCATGTGGCCTCCGTCTAAGCAAGAGGAACCGAGCCCCATCAGGCCACCCCGTGTTCTAGTGCAGGGCTGGGCTTGAGGCCCATGGTGGTCGGTCCCTCCCCCTGCTGTTTCCCCCCCTCCCCCCCCCCACCACACACACACCGTTCTCTCCAAACCCACGTCCCTGGTTTAGAGGAGGAGGATGTACTGCAGCAGCTCCCCCCCCCCCCACTCTGAGGACTGTTCTCCAGCTCTCTTCCTCCCATAGGTCCGGTTCCAACATTAACTTTGCAACTTTATTTTTTATTTATTTGTTTAATGCATTTTTATTGATTTCAGAGAGGAAGGGAGAGGGAGAGAGAGATAGAAACATCAATGATGAGAGAGAATCATGGATCGGCTGCCTCCTGCACGTCCCCCACTGGGGATCAAGCCTGCAACCCAGGCATGTGCCCTGACCGGGAATCAAACCGTGACCTCCTGGTTCCTAGGTCGACGCTCACCACTGAGCAACACGGGCCGGGCAACTTTGCAACTTTAAAACAACCCAGCATGAAGGACCCACGAGGACACGTAGCGGCATATTCTGCCCGGAGCTCCTGGGTCTCAGCTGGAACCTCTGGCCGCTTCTGGCTAAAGGCAAGAACATCAGTTGGTGTGAAAGCAAGGCTCCGCCCAACGGCGGGGGCAGGTAGAACTGTTGGGAGCACAGAGAAGGGGCTGCTGGACCCCTCGAGAGGTCGGGCCGGGAGTGGTTTTCTCTGCTGAGAGGTCAAGAGAGACTCGGGAACGTTTCCGGGAGGAAATGGCATTTAAGCAGAACTCGGGCCTTGCAGGATGGGGCAGAACTCACTTCAGGCAACAAGGAAACGGCGAACAAAGACACCGGCAGGAAAGCGAGTGTCTTGGTGGGAAATGGGGTATTAATAGCGCCGTGTTATCAACAACCTGCACCTCGTCAACAGCCCTGGGCCCCACATTGGCGATAAAACAGTACATTCCAGCCCGGCCGACGTGGCCCGGTGGTTGAGCGTCAACCTAGGAACCAGGAGGTCAGGGTTCGATTCCTGGTCAGGGCACATGCCCGGGTTGCAGGCTCGATCCCCCGTGGGGGGCGTGCAGGAGGCAGCCGATCCATGATTCTCTCTCATCATGGATGCTTCTCTCTCTCCTTCTCCCTTCCTTTGGGAAATCAATAAAAACATACTATAAAAAATAAAGCAGTGTGTTCCATCACCAAGTTTATTAGAGCGCAGGCTAGGACACGTCTGAGAAGGGTGTATGCCAGGGGTCCTCAAACGTTTTAAACAGGGGGCCAGTTTCCTGTCCCTCAGACCGTGGGAGGGCTGGACTATAGTTTAAAAAAAAAACTATGAACAAATTCCTATGCGCACTGCGGGCCCGGGACGCGTCGGCTGCTAAGCAGGACGGGCAGCGGCCCCCGGCGGGCCGGATCCATGTCCTCGGCGGGCCGCAGTTTGAGGACGCCTGGTATGCTGTTGACGAGGCCACGTTGCCCAGGTTGACTTTGCGATCCTGTTCCGTTTGATTCTGCAGAAGGAGACGCCGCTCGCCAACGCCGCGTTCTGGGCCGCGAGGAGGGGAAACCTGGCTCTGCTCCGGCTGCTGCTGAACAGCGGCCGCGTGGACGTGGACTGCAGGGACAGTGTACGCAGGCCCCGCTCGGTACACCCGTGCCCAGGGCGCGCCAGGTCCCCGCGGGCAGGAGAGCACCTCAAACACGTTTCCCTCCCAGGGCTTCGGCTAACTCTCTCACGCATGTGCTCGCTTTATCCGTGTCCAAAAGCCCGGGGGGCGGGGGACGACGTAGAACTGCACTGGGCCACAATCAGGCTTAAAACAGGAGGCCACGGTGGGGGAGGCACTTCCCGGAGTCAGAACGGGCAGATCCAGGCAGAGACCGGCGTGTCGTCAGAATTCAAACCAGCTGCTCCCAGGGAAGGCGAGAGAACGTAGAGCAGACGGGGCCGCCATAGACGTGGGAGCCAGGTTTTTCCGAGGAGGAGGAGGACGAGAGAGAGAACAGAGAAGGGAGCTCCCCCGGCCCGCATTCTCTCATTACCTTTGCAAACGCCAACACGCTAATGGGCAATTAAAGGAACTAAGAATAGGCACTGCCACTGGCGGGCATCCCAGGCCGAGGCCGCCCCTCCCGCCCCCGAGGGACCTCACATCTGGGACAAGTAGGACTTAAATGAGAGAGAAGGGGGGGGCGGAGGGGGGGGTCCAGAGAGCAGAGATGTTTTGGTTTTAGGATTTAAATAAAAATGTTTTTCAAAGGAGCCTTATTGTTTTCCTGAAAACAGGATGTGCGTTTCCAGCTTTTATGGCACACGTTTGGCACGGAGGTCAGCCCAGCACCAGGGAGAGGCCGTGTGGGCTCCGTCCCCCCTCAGGGCCTCCGTGCAGGGGACCTGGGGTTTGCACCTGGCAGGTCCGCCACACGCCTCCCTCTCCAGCCTCCCTCCCCAGCCTCCCGGTGCCCAGCCTCTGAGCTGTATGCCGGCCCCAGGGGACCGCTTCCCTCTGGCTTCCCGTTGGGTTTGGCCGATGAGAGCATGGGCAGGCGTGCAAGGTGGGAAGGACAGGGATGTTGGGGAGCCCAGCGCTCCCCCCCTCACTGCTCTGTCTGGCAGCAGCAGCCTGGAAGCCCCCCTTGGCCTCGTGCCTTCAGGCCTGGGCTGGCGTGGAGCTGCCAGCTCACAGTGCCAGGCGGCTCCTCAGATACCCTCCCCTCCCCCCCCCCCCCACAGCCTTGCAGATGGCTTGTGAAACTTCCTTCCTTTGTCCCCGTTGGAATGGACCCTCTGTTCCTGGCCAGGCCCCTGGTGGTGGTTCAGGTCACTATTCAAGCCCTTGGCAAAAACACTGAATTCAATTGCAAAAGTCTCCTTGGATGGGAGGGGTCTGCCTCAGACGCACCTCCAGGCCTGAACCCGGAAGCCGGAGTAAAGATGAGGCGAAAGCCCGCCATCGCGGGCACCTGCCCCTTCCACGTGGGTTCAGGACCAAGGTCGGCTTGGACCCAGGGCTCCTGACCCCTCCTCCTAAAGGCCCATCTCATCACAGTGCCTGTCCTCTCCACCCTCACCCCCGTGAAGACGAGGACTCCGAGCCCAGAAAACCAGCTGGCACCCTCTAACCCAGCCGTGGGCAAACTACGGCCCGCGGGCCGGATCCGGCCCGTTCGGCTGTTCTATCCGACCCGCGGAGCTGAAAGAGTGGAGGGTTCTCTTGCTCTCCCCTCCGCTCCTTTACTTTGAATTTATATTCGTTCACACAAACACTCCATCCATGCTTTTGTTCCGGCCCTCCGGTCCAGTTTAAGAACCCATGGTGGCCCTCGAGTCAAAAAGTTTGCCCACCCCTGCAACCCGTTTTGTGCATGAACAGCCGTGTTGGGGCTGAGGAATCTTTCTTATGGACCTACCGTGAGGCCCTTGTATCGCTGCTGCTTTCAGATGCAGGAACCATGCTCACTGGGGACTGCATTTCTGGAGGTAATGGCAGGAGCAAGTTCTTTTTTTGTTGTTGTTTTTTTAATATATTTTATTGATTTTTACAGAGAGGAAGGGAGAGAGAGAGAGAGTTAGAAACATCGACAGGAGAGAAACATCGATCAGCTGCCTCCTGCACACCCCACACTGGGGATGTATCTGCATCCAAGGCACATGCCCTCGACCGGAATCGAACCCGGGACCCTTGAGAGGGAGCCAGTTTTTAAGCTGCAAACTCCAGCCTCCCAGCTGCTTTCCCCACCGAGTCTGCCGCGTGAGCTGACTCAGGGACAGGCCAGCACGGCGGGACGCGCTCCGAGGGGCCCTGGGTGGGGCTGGCTCCCGGGCCTCCTCGCCAGGACCCTCGGACACACGATGGCCCGGCGCTCACGCCCCCTGTCTCTCCTCCCTCCAGTGCGGCACCTCGCTCCTCATGGTCGCCTCCTACGCGGGCCACATCGACTGCGTGAGGGAGCTCGTCCTCCAGGGCGCGGACATCAACCTCCAGAGAGAGGTAGGTCAGGGTTTGCACTGGAGTAAGGACGACGTCCGGCCGGCGTGGCTCAGTGGTTGGCGCACAGCCGGTCGGCGAAATCCTTCGGAAACACGGTTTGCTGGGGGTGGCTGAGATAGTCCAGCGAGTGCGCCTCTAAGGACGGGTTGGTGACACAGTCCTCCTAAAAACAGAACGATCTCTGGAAATGGCGTGAGCTCCTGCATCTCATCCCGAGGGAAGAGGGAAGGACTGACCGGAGCCGGGACGAAGCGTTGGCGTGTTTAAGGGATGTGGTTAGAGGTCCCGCTGCCTGGCTGCAAGGCGTGCCTGAGAGGATGTGTTCAGCTGACGTCCGGCCAGTGTCAGCTCCTGGGCCTTCTCAGCTGCCCACTGTGGGGACTTCCACCTTCTGTGACCCGAGTCATTCTTTTTTTAGATGTTTTTGTTGATTTTTACATTATTATTTTTTAAAATTTTGTCATTTCAGAGAGGAAGGGAGGGAGAGAGAGAAACATCCATGATGAGAGAGAATCATCAGTCGGCTGCCTCCTGCATGCCCCCCAATGGGGATGGAGCCAGCAACCCAGGCCTGTGCCCTGACCGGGAAATGAACCGGGACCTCCGGGTTCATAGGTCAGCACTCACCACTGAGCAACATGGGCCGGGCAAGAGTATCTTTACATGAAGGATGCCCCCATCAGAGGGATGGTCATTTTGCTCAGATTGCACAATGGTTTGGGTCCCGACCTTGGAGTAGGTTTATAGAAATACCTGTGAAGAAAGGATGCTAGAAAGTGTGTCTCAAAATACCACGGATAAGTTTAAAATGGGAATCGGACTGTTGGTTGTTAACGTGTCCGATTTGGGGAAATGCTTTTTGCCCGTCTGCGTGAATGACTTTTGCATTCTCTCCCGCACGGATAGCTTTCTGCTCTGGGGCGGGACGTTTTGTAACCAGACCACTACCCGTGTTCCCGTGTGAACGAAGGCCCGTGTTCCCCAAATGCCATTCCCAGCACATCCGTTCCCCACGGCTGCGGTCACAAGTGACCACCAACTGGGGCCTTAAAACATCAGAGCTTCTTCCTCTCGCGGTCCTGAAGGACAGAACAGTCACGGTGTCCCCAGGCCACGCTCCCTCCGCAGGCTCGAGGGTCTTCCTTGCCTCCCCCGGCTCCCGGCAGCTGCTGGCATTCTTTGACTTGCGGCCCCATCACCCTAGTCCAGACATCCTGAAACTACGGCCTGCGGGCCACATGCGGCCCGCCGAGGACATGGATCCGGCCCGCCGGGTGCCGCTGCCTGTCCTGCTTAGCAGCCGACGCGTCCCGGGCCCGCAGTGCGCATAGGAATTTGTTCATAGTTTTTTTTTAAACTATAGTCCGGCCCTCCAACGGTCTGAGGGACAGGGAACTGGCCCCCTGTTTAAAAAGTTTGAGGACCCCTGTCCCAGTCTCTTCTCTGGGGTCACGTTGCCTGCGCCTCTTCTCTGAGTTAAATATTGCTCGGCCTCACTCCGACAGAGACGCTCATCATCGGATTCGGGGCCCAGGGGACAAGCGCCTCCTCTCAAAACCCTTCGTTAACCACGTCTTTTCCCGATAAGTAACACACAGGTTCCCGGACGCAGGACCAAGTCCACCCCCATTCCACTGAGCCAGGAATAACGTTTTCCTTTCGTCTCGTTCCTTCTCCGACCAAAGAATGCACTCAGTTCAGACATGGCCCCTCCTAGCCTGGAAGTTCTATACGCGAGGGTGTAGTTTTGTTTGCAAATGTATAAACTAAATGTAATGTAACCAAACGTCTTTTTTAAAATTTTTATTTATGGGGGGAGGGGTGTGGGGAAGAGAGAGAGAGGGAGGCGGGGGGGAGAGAGAGAGAGAGAAGAACGTTGACTTGTTCCACTTATGCATGTATCCGTTGCTTCCTGTAGGCGCCCTGGCTGGGATGGAACCCCCAAACCTGGTGCACGGGGACGAAGCTCCGCCCAGCCGAGCTGCCGGGCCGGGGGTAACGGAACGCCTTTTAAAACCAGCCTCTCTCTCCAGTCAGGTACCACGGCCCTGTTCTTCGCGGCCCAGCAAGGCCATAATGACGTTGTGCGATTTCTCTTTGGATTCGGAGCGTCCACTGAATTTCGGACCAAAGTAAGTAAACCTCCTTGATTTCATCCTCATTGAAGCACCGGGGCCGTCACGAGCGTTCGTTCCTCTTCATCGGTCGTACACGGTTGTGCTGCCTTCTTACGAGACTGTGGAGCCTGGGAGGCGGTTTCACGCGGTTTCACGTGGTTTCACGCGGTTTCACGTGGTTTCACGCGGTTTCACGCGGTTTCACGCGGTTTCACGCGGTTCCTCGTAAATAGCTCAGGGCCGTGCTAGGGATTCAGTTGAAAACGACGTGTTTCCTCGGGGCTCACAGTCGGGGCCTTTGTGAGGAGTTGCTTAGACTCCTCTGCACTTTAGCTTCTGCTCCGGGACACGAACCCTTGTCACCAGGATGGGCCAGGCGGCAGGTGCTTCAGCCTTCCCTGTTTGCACGGGTTGGTTTCTGCCTTGAGGCTAACCCAGCCATGGGCAAACTAAGGCCCGCGGGCCGGATCCGGCCCGTTCGGCTGTTCTATCTGGCCCGCGGAGCCGAAAGAGCGGAGGGTTCTCTTGCTCTCCCCTCCGCTCCTTCACCAGCAGCAGTGTTCACATGGCAACGTCGGGAAACACGGCCGCAGCTCCTTCTTCTGAGTGGGCGGGTTTATATCCCCATTCAGTAGAAGGAACAACCTCTCCATCTTCCAGAGGCTCCTTGGAATGCCCGCGGACGCGTCTCCCGACATCACCCTGGGAATGCGGAGACACGTTATCGTGGTGATGTAGGGAGACACACCCCTGGAGAGCACAGTATCAGAGCATTAGCTAAAAAGGAGACCAACAACACTGTTCCCACTGAAGCTGATGTTTTAAAGACCAAAAACCTTTCAACCCAGTCTACATGGCCATCTACATCTACGTCCCGGGCATAATTTGGAAGTTGCACTAAAGAAAATGTTTAATTTACTGTTTACACATTTTGTTCTTTTCTATTTGTTTTAGTTTTAAATTATTTTATTATATTTAAGTTTAATTGGAAAGGCTTTTGTACCTTTCCTATGTTAGGCAATTTTATTTTGCCTTTGCCATCTTCAATATAAGGTATGTTATTGTGCTATGATTCCTCCATTTTTCGAAGTTTCAAATTATAATAATTAGTGTTTACATTCTTCTTGTTAAAATGTTTGAAATGAATAAAACTATTGAAATAAAAAAAAAAAAAGACCGTTCCCTTTTATGTAATGATGTTTACTTTGAATTTATATTAGTTCACACAAACACTCCATCCATGCTTTTGTTCCGGCCCTCCGGTCCAGTTTAAGAACCCACTGTGGCCCTCGAGTCAAAAAGTTTGCCCACCCCTGGGTTAACCCCAGGCTGGGATGGGAGAGGCAGAAGTACGGAGCCATCCCAGGGACTCCGGCAGGGAGTTGCCTTCTGCGACGCCCGCGCTGAGGTGGTGTGTCCTCGATGATGGCAGCTCATCTAGTCGGACAGCAGGAGCCACTTACTGCCCATGGTGGGCACGGGGCTAAGCAAGCTGAGAGCGGCATGCGTGTGTGAGCGATCCCACTTCACAGAAGGAGAGCTGGACTGCCAGGACTTTTTGTAATTGTCAGCTTATGGCTGGCCGAGTCATAACAAGAAATCCCTGAAAATCTGCCCCCGTTGGAAACTTTTAGGTTTTCTTAACTCATTGGATTTGATAACTTTGATATCAAGGGCGTTCCCGCTGGGGCTTTTCGCTGTTAAAAGGATGACGCCACGGAGATCTGGATAGCAGGTGTCTGTCTTTTCAGAGACCTGGTGCCGGCCTGCGTCCAGGCCTCCAAACGTGCTGGGTAGGACATACAGGATATACGCGTGCTCGTATTTTTATATGAGTTGTCATTTTCTTTTTTTAAAAAAATATATTTTATTGATATTTTACAGAGAGGAAGGGAGAGGGATAGAGAGTTAGAAACATCAATAAGAGAGAAACATCGATCAGCTGCCTCTTGCACACCCCCTACTGGGGACATGCCCGCAACCAAGGTACATGCCCTTGACTGGAATCGAACCCGGGACCCTTCAGTCCGCAGGCCGACGCTCTATCCACTGAGCCAAACCAGTTTCGGCTGTCATTTTATTTTCCATTGTAAAAGTAAATACAGCTGAACACGGAAAGCACAGTTTTACAAGCCTACACCTCAACTCGTCGAACTACGTCAGAACGGTCCTGTGCGGCCGTGGGGCGGCCCCGGTCTTCCTGGCCGGCAAGTTAGTGCTGGCGTGAAGCCTTGGGCAGGGCCCGGTTCGTGTTACCCCAGGACCCGGGGAACCTGGGCCCCGGGGGGGCATTCCCTGGGTCTCCACTAGGTCAGCTGGGGTGTCCAAGAGCTCCCCACGGGGAGGAGAGATGTCAGGGGGCTCTGAGTCTTAATAGGATCCTGTCACGAAACTGACTTGTGTCAACCGTTGCTCGCATCGTTATTCAACGTATTTGCCCCAAAATGTGTTTCTTAGAAATCAACGGTATCAGCTCTTCCATGTCAGCCATCCTATCTCATCGGATCTCTAAATTCCTTCGGCAAAGAGCTGGGAAAATGGACAGAACGAAGCTGGGAGACATGGGTGCTCAGGGCTGCTGTAAAGCAGGGTTTTGATGCTCACCCAGCCCTCGCTTACACCCCCACCATGGCCTTCCAGTCTCTCTCCTCCGTTCCTCACCCTTCAGAACTCAGCCCCCCCGCTCCGTCCCCCCCCCCCCCCCCAGCCCAGCCCTGGCTGGAGCCTCACGCAGCCACAGGCGTCCCCAGGGCCCTCACCTGCCTGGACACCCCCAGCTCCTGCGGCAGCTTCTCCACAGGAGGCCCACCACAGTCACCTGCTCTGTGACTGGACAAAAGGCCAATTTCTGGGCCTCACCCTCGACCTGCTGAACCTGAGGATGGGGCCCCAAAGGGTGGGCATTTGGAAAAAAAAAAACACCCTCTGCCCAAATTAGAAACTACACTCTCGTGTTTGTGATCTGCATTTTGGAAGCAGATGGCATGCTGTTGCATTATTTATACTGCGCTCCAATGCCCACATAGCAATGCACAGAGCCAGGCAGACACCAGCCCTAGACGGGAGGAGGGAATGATTCGCCTCAGCACCTGAGAGCACCCATTAAGGGCTTCTGCTGACCGCAGACGCGTTGAGTCAGGAGTGCGAAGTGGTTGGCATAAAAGCCCGTCCTCATTTAGCTGCAGAAATAAAAGAAGCGTCGGTGGAACGCAGGGATGTCCCTCTCCATCCCCATCAGCCCTCGCCCACTCTGCAGGGCTCTGTGGCGTCCGAGGGCCCGTGTTTTCAGAGAGAGCTGGGCAGATGGGCCTGTGTTCCAGGCAAACACTCGCTGGACGTGCGGCACGTGGAATCGCTGTGAGTGTCCACCCTTTCAGGGTGCAGGGCTTGTCCCATGGAGGCAGCGGCCCCAGAGGGTGCCCTGTAAACGCACCCGAGCCTCAGGGGCCTGCACCAGTGCAGCCACGGCAAGAAGGGACGTCTGTCAAGTGGGTCTCTGGCCAGATGCCCAGGGGACTCCTGTTTCAGGACAGAACTGACAGCCGCCGCGTCCTGGTCTCGGCTCCCTTGTGGAGAGGCAGCTCGATGGTCGTCCTTGGACCTGGGAAATTCCTGTTATTTTTGTGTCTGATCCCAGTGGGCGTAAGATGTGGTAAGAGTCTCAGTGTACGACGTGGTGACGGGACATTCATGTGGCTGACAGAGCGGTCCTGTCGGTGAGTCCAGGAGGCCTGGGCGTTTCCAAATTAATCCCAAGGACTCGGTCAGACAGCCCTCATCGACCTCAGGCAGGTCTTCCGCGTGTCCAGCACGAGGACGTCCTTGAGATGAGCCCTGTCACGGCCGTAGGAGAACGGGAAGGGGCCCTGGCCGGTGTGGCTCAGTGGATAGAGCCTCGGCCTGCGGACTGAAGGGGGTCCAGGGTTCGATTCCCGTCCAGGGCGCGTATCTCGATTGCAGGTTCCCCAGCCCTGGTTGGGGTGTGTGTAGGGGGCAACCAATCGATGTGTCTCTCTCACATCGATGTTCCTCTCTGTCTCTCCCCCGCCCTTCCACGCTCTCTAAAAATCAATGGGAAAAAATATACCCTTGGGTGAGGGTTAACCAAAAGTGAAAATAAAAAAGAGAACGGGAAGGGGCCGGAGAGGAGAGGTGAGTTTGGTGTCACCTGTGGAAAGTTCTCCTCCAGAGTTCTCGCCGAGCGAGGAGCAGCGTTGGGTGCGCGTGGTGCCCGCGCCCGTGTCTAAAGTGTGTGCTTTGCGTGCCCGCAGGACGGGGGCACTGCCCTGTTGGCTGCCAGCCAGTACGGGCACCGGCAGGTGGTGGACACCCTTCTGAAGCACGGCGCCAACGTCCACGACCAGCTCTACGTGAGTGTTTCCGGGACCTCGCTCGCCCCCCGCGTCACCCGTGCCCCCGCAGCCCCAGTTTGGAAGCCAGAGTCTCCAAAGCAATAGGACTTTTATCTGAGACGACAAGGAACAAAATGCATCCTTTACCAGATGGCCTTTTTCGGCGCAGAAACCACGTAATCGTGTTTACCCCTCTGTTTTGCGCTTTTAAATCTCTCACACGGGAAGTACCTGTGCGGTTAGGATCTTCAAAAATCGTGTGACACACCCTCATTTGTAACATGGCAAGCCCGGCCTGTGGACTTGCCGGAAACCAAAATACATTTGGTTGTGGGCTTATTTGGGAAAAAGAGTGTAAAAAAGGAGAAACCGGGTTATTTGGCCCTGCTGGTGTGGCTCAGTAGTTGAGCGTTGATCTCTGAATCGGGAAGTCATGGTTCAAGGTCATGGTTCGATCCCCGGTCCGGACGCATGCCCAGATTTCGGGCTCGATCCCCAATATTGGGCGTGCAGGAGGCAGCCGATCGATGATTCTGTCATCATCGATGCTCCTCTCTCTTTCTCCCATTCCCTCCCTCTCTGCAGTCGATAAAATGTATTTTTTTAAAAAGAAATCAGGTTATTTGGGAAAGAGGTGAGGCTGGTGGATGGAGACCTGACCCTTTGAAAGGCAGCCAGCCACTGCGGTGCTGGCCTGCTTGTGGCGAATCGGCCGTCGGCACGTCACCCAAGCTCTCTCTATTGATTGTCATTGTGACCCCAAAGGGTTTGTGGCAAATGTGAGTTCAGTTTTGTAGGAAAAAGTGAAACGCGGGGCCAAAACCGGTTTGGCTCAGTGGATAGAGCGTCGGCCTGCGGACTGAAGGGTCCCGGGTTCGATTCCGGTCAAGGGCATGTACCTTAGTTGCGGGCACATCCCCAGTGGGGAGTGTGCAGGAGGCAGCTGATCAATGTTTCTCTCTCATCGATGTTTCTAGCTCTCTATCCCTCTTCCTTCCTCTCTGTAAAATATCAATAAAATATATTTAAAAAAAAAAAAAGTGAAACGCGGGGAGAGGAAGTGGCTGAGGACGGTCGTGAGGAGTGGAAGAAGCCGGCACCCATGGTCTAGGACCACGTTTTTGGCCCTCCCCACTAGACAGCTGGCCCTCCTGCCCAGGGCACCGTGTGCTCTCATACACGTGTAATGAGCGTGTGGGTGGGAGCTTTTCCATGGGGCCACCCTTGCCAGCGTTGGCCCGGTTAGCTCCCCGCGTGGCTGGGCTTGCGGGAAGGGTGCTCCGTGTTCGAACCTGTGGCTGGTGCCCCGGCGGGAGCGGGCAATGAGCTGGGTGAGCCAGGCGTTTCCCACTCGGGATAAAGGTAATGAAGCTGGCCCGGCCGGCGTGGCCCAGCGGTTGAGCGTTGACCTATGAACCAGGAGGTCACAGTTGGATTCCTCGTTGGGGCTCCTGCCCGGGTTGCAGGCTTGATCCCCAGTAGGGGCCGTGCAGGAGGCAGCCGATCCATGATTCTGTCATCATTGACGTTTCTATCTCCCTCTCCCTACCTCTCTGAAATCAATAAAAATCTATTTTAAAATAAATAAAGTAAGAAGTGGGTGGTCTCAGATCACCCAACAAGCGCAGGGAGCAGCCGGTGACGTCTGTGCAGACGAGAAAAGGGGGGGCTGCGTGTCGGGGGAACCTGGATGCTGCTGGACTCCCGGTGCCGGCTCTGGCATCGGGACCGTGCGCAGTCGGGACGTCGTGTACGTCGTCACTCCCCCTGAAACTGTCTGTTTTGAACTTGGCCTTTCCGTCTGACTCAGTGCGATCTCTCAGAATCGTCCGTTCTTCAGAGAATAACGCGCTAACTGTGCATGTGAACAACGGGGGGTGGCAGTGGAAACCTGCGTTCAGTGCATGTATTTCCAACGTGATTTCTTCCCCAGTAAACGTGGAAGGTGCCCTCTTACCCTCCCCCTTGCTGCCCGCAGGACGGAGCCACTGCCCTCTTCCTGGCTGCCCAGGGCGGCTACTTGGATGTCACTCGGCTGTTGCTGTCGTCCGGAGCGAGAGTCAACCAGCCGAGGCAGGTAATGTCGGGGCGCCCGGGGCGGGGGCGGGGGGGGGCAGCTCTCGGCAGGTGTACCTGAGAGGCCGGTCACCTCTGGGTGCCTTCACACCCTTTGCTTCCGTGACACAGTTCATCTGTGATCAGGGTTCCTCGTGTTCTTCGCTCTGGGCTCACCCGGAATCAGGCCGACATCACCACTGACTGTGTTTAAAACGTGGGTGTGGGTGTCTGGCCCTGCCCAGGCCCTCCCTGAGGTGCTGCCTTCTCTCGTCCCCCTCCCTCACTGCCTTTGCCAACCACAGAGGGGCCCAGGGCAGTCCCCGGCAGGTCCCGCACCTCCATCTCTCACAATTACAACGCTACTGAGACCTCATTCGCCAACAGCTGGTAAATCAACTGCTTGACACGTAAAGGCATAGAACTGCCAGCTAATGCAGCCCTCCCTCTACGAGTGGCGAGGCCCATCCAGAGCGAGGCATTGCAATCAGCTGCTCCTCTCGGGAACTACTCCCTCACCAATGAATCTGTTTTTAACAAAACACTTCCGGGTACGGTGACGGGACTTTAAAGGTAGTTTTAGGGGGACGTCAAGCTGGTTTCTTTCCGTCAGTGGCACGCCGCGCTTCCCGCTGCGGTGAGACCTGCTTCGACAAAGCCTGTAGGTGCCCGTGACAAAGAGCTATGGGAGCCTTCAGGTTGGTCCAAGGTCTTGACCACCCACCGGCTTCTTCAGTCCTGAGAAGCCCAAGTGCATACGGAACCCGAGAAAAGAAAGGGGCTTTGGGCAAAGTGGGTCTGAGGTCAGGAATCCCGCGTTCCAGACCCGGCTCTGCCAGTAACTGGCTGTGTGGTTTGAACAAGGGAGCCAGCCTCTCCGGACCGCTCGTCCCTCATCTGAAATGTAGGGGGGCTGGGTGGGATGATCCTGATGATCTCTCCAAGCACCCCCGTCTTTTTTTTTTTTAATTGGTTTGAGGGGCGGGGGAGGGAAACATCGATGGGATAGAGAAATATCAATTGGTTGCCTCTTGCCCATGCCCCGGCTGGGGATTGAACCCACAACCTGGGTACGTGCCCTGACTGGGAATTGAACCCACCACCTTTTGATATATGGGCTGATGCTCCAATCAACAAGCTCCCCGATTTTTTATGACTGTTTTATTCCATGTGCAGTCAGTATTTCTTGAGAACTGAACAAGTGCTATAAATGGGAGATTGTATTTTCAGAATCTTAAAGATATTCTTAGCTCCGATGGCCTCAGGAATATTTCTGGGAAAGGACACTTTTAGGAAAAGTTGCACTTCCGTTCCTGCCAGAATTGACATTTGGGGATCGGAGTTTAATATTTTCTGGTCGGTCCTTATTTGGAAATAGTTGGTTGATTCTGAATCCGAGGCCCAATTTTACGAAATAAAAAGGATTCGTTTTCAGATTGCATAGGTTTGATTTGGAGGTCACTACTGAGGGTGCCTCTGTGACTTTAGAAATGAGAGATGGTCAAGTCTCTCTTCGAACCTCCTTCTAAAATAATTTCTGGTGTTTCTGACAAATCTATTTGTAAAGTAAATCATATTATTCATACGCCTAAGCCGCAGTGGTCGGCAAACTCCTTGGTCAACAGAGCCAAATATCAACAGGACGATTGACGTTTCTTTTGAGAGCCAGATTTTTTAAACTTAAACTTCTTCTAACGCCACTTCTTCAAAATAGACTCGCCCAGGCCGTGGTATTTTGTGGAAGAGCCACACTCCAGGGGCCAAAGAGCCGCAGGTGGCTCGCGAGCCGCGTTTTGCCGACCACTGGCCGAAGGCACTGTTTGTGAAAAGCCAAGTTGGTGTAAGGTTATACTTCATGTGTTGCATGGATTGTCATGTGCTGATGAGTGACCCCACGTAGCTGTGGCAGCCAGGGCACCCCAGAAGGGAGGTGACTGGTCCAGTGGACGACCTGGTTTAAGAGGGGAGGGCTGGGGTCAAGGGGCAAGCCACCCGCCCTTCCAAAGACTGTATTCGATGTGATTGGAATTGTGAGTCCCGCTCTGAAAAGAACCGGGCGTTTATAGCACAGGAATTGCTCTGCGGGGACAGAATTTTTCCTTTTCGTGGGACACTGACCCCAGTATGCCCTCTGTGCCCCACAGGAAACCCCTCTACCTGTTTCCACCTGCCGTGAGCTTATAATAAAAGGTCGTCTGGCCGGGTCAGACCGGCCCCGTCCTGTCTTCCCACCAGAGTGTCTGTAAGGCTCACGGTTTGGAGGGCGGGACACTGAGGCCTCAGCCGGGAAGGGTGGCCTTCCACGCCCATGGCTGTTGCGATGAGGCGACAGCTGTTCGTGTTCCTGTATGGTGTTCCCAGTTATTCCCCACAGGGCACCTCTCAGCTCCTCTCTAAGTCTTAGGGCCAATTAATAGCATTGTACTGAAAAGCCCTGAGAAAGCCTCCGAGGCCTGACAGCCTTTCCTTGGCTGCCCCCTGGTGGTGACATCCACAAAGAGCAGTGAGCCCAGCGGATAAGGAGGGAGGGCACCAGCAGGTGAGCCTGGAAACCCTCCCTGGAGCCCAGACTCCCCCTCCTGCCTCCCAGTCCCACCCACGCCCCTCGGACCCCGCCCACATCCCTCAGGCCACAGCCACACCCCTCGGGCCCCACCACACCCCTCGGAACCTGCCCACATCCCTCGGGCCACACCCACTCCCCTCGGGCCACACCCACATCCCTCGGACTCCACCCACAACAGAGGCCACACCCACACCTCTTGGGTCCCGCCCCACACGCCCCCTCAGCTCCACCCACACCTCAGGCCACACCCACGTCCTTTGGGCCATGCCATCTGGATTGCCCACCTGCCTGAGCCAGCCACTCCTGCCCAGGTCACTGGGACTGTTCCATCTACATGGGTTCCCTTGACCCACCCTCCCTGGCAAAATCCTAGTCCCCCTTCAAGACCCAGCTCGGACACCAATGCCCCAACTGGAAGCTCACCCGTAACCCCGCACGGTAAGAGGCCCTCTCCTGGTTCCTGGGGCTGTGTGTCCACACGTTATTGGAGTCCTGAGGTCAGGCTCGGATTCCATCGCCTCTCCACTGGGCTCAGCTCCTTCAGAGCAGGGGTCGCGTCTTCTTTTTTAATGTTTTATTGACTTCAGAGAGGAAGGGAGAGGTAGAAACATCAGTGATGGGAGAGAATCATGGATCGGCTGCCTCCTGCACCCCCCCTACTGGGCATGGAGCCCACAGCCCAGGCGTGTGCCCCCACCGGAATCCAACCGTGAGCTCCTGGTTCATAGGTCATTCCGAGGGGCAGTCATGTCTTATTTTTAGCTCTGGCTGCCGGAGACTCGGAAGGTGCTTAAGAACTGCGGGGTGGTTGGGTGAGTGAATGAACGATGCTCCTGAATTGGGAGATCCAATTAAATAATGGGTGGAGACGTGCTTGGTAAACTGAAAGTACCAATGGGGGTGTGTTTGCATCGCTAAGGATGCACAGTGTTCAGATTGGAGGATGGAGCAGGGCGAGGTGTTTCAGATCCTTCCACCGTCTCACCCCCTCTTCCCCACGTCTCTGCAAGACACAGAGGTGCCGGGTCCTCGTACGCAGCTTCCTCGGGTCCTCTGGCTCTGACGTGCCCCCATCCTCCACCCGCTCCAACACCGTTGTCCCCATCCGTTTGGGCGGCCATCCTGTGCCTGCTACGAGTAGCAGAGCCGAGTGGAGTCCCATCCTCCAGCAGGAAATGACCCGTATGTCCTGTGGCTGAATCATCTTGCTCTCAGCCCGTGTCCCCACAGACGAGGAATTCATTCTTATCCGACAGCAGCCTCTTCGGGCCGTGTCACCTTAACTGCCTCGGGGTAGGCAGTTCTGGACCCTCCTCTTGCCCTTCTCTCCAAAGCGACCTGGTTCTCAGGGCTCAGCCGCTCCCCTGGCGTTGAGTGGGGGTGTCTCCTCCCCGAGCTGCTTGGCCAGCCTGCTGGTCCCTGAGCATCCGCGCTGGTGACTGAGACGATGCTGGTTCCCCCACCTACCGGCCCTGCCATCCTCTGTTGGTGAAATCATGATGCACGTGGCTGCCGTGTGGACGTCGTGTGGCTGCCGTGTGGAGGCCACATGACGGCTGTGTGGATGCTGTGTAGACACCATGTGGCTGCCGTGTGGACGCTGTGGGGCTGCCGTGTGGAGGCCACATGACGGCTGTGTGGATGCTGTGTAGACACCGTGTGGCTGCCATCTGGACGCTGTGTGGTCCTCTCGCTGCAGGATGGGACGGCACCACTGTGGATCGCGTCGCAGATGGGCCACAGCGAGGTGGTGAGGGTGATGCTGTTGCGGGGAGCCGACCGTGACGCCACCCGAGACGTGAGTCTGAGTGATAGCTGTGCAGCCTATGGTTGGGGCCCGGGAGGGTGGTGATGCATGCACGGGGGGGGGGGGGGGGCGGGGATAGGGAGGGAAGTGATGCATGCACTGTGGGGCCAGGGGGTGGGGGGGTGATGATGCATGCACGAGGGCAGGGAGGTAAGGAGGGCAGACCAGGGGGAATGCATGAATGCATGCACTGTGGGGCCCGGGGGTAAGGGGGGCGGTGATGCCTGCATGGGGGACCGGGGGGGAGACCAGGGGAAATGCATGCACCGAGGCCCCAACCATGGCAGCCTAGATCTGTAGACAGCACAGCTGTACTGGGTCTGCACCCAGCTGGGTTTTCTCCCCACCTCCACCTGCACTTTAGCGGGAAACTAACAGGATGAACCTGTTGAAACTCAGTGCTGCTCGGCTCTCTAAGGGGCAGGCGTTCTCAAACGACGGCCCGCGGGCCACAGGCGGCCCGCCGAGGACATGGATCCGGCCCGCCGGGGGCCGCTGCCTGTCCTGCTTAGCAGCCGACGCGTCCCGGGCCGCAGTGCGCATAGGAATGTGTTCATAGTTTTTTTTTAAACTATAGTCCGGCCCTCCCACGGTCTGAGGGACAGGGACCTGGCCCCCTGTATAAAAAGTTTGAGGACCCCTGGGAAGTTTAAGCAGAACCAGCTGCTGAGCGTGCCCCAAGAGGTGCCTGGGTTCAGGGCATGGCAGGTCTGTGCGTATTCCCGCGCTCAGCCCCCCCCCCCCCCCGCCCCCGCGCTGGGGGGGGGGGGGGTGACCCGCTTCTGTTTTCCTGTCTCGGAAGGACGGCACCACGGCACTGCTGAAGGCGGCCAACAAGGGCTACCACGCGGTCATCGAGGAGCTGCTGAAGTTCTCCCCCACCCTTGGCATTTTGAAGGTAAGAGACGTTGCCAGTCTGTGCAAGGAAGGGGCTGGGAATGAAGGAGTCTGTTCTTGGCCGGGGCAGCGTGGCTCGGTGGTTGAGCGTCGACCTAGGAACCAGGAGGTCACGGTTCCATTCCCAGTCAAGGGCACAGGCCCGGGTTGTGGGCTCCATCCCCAGTGGGGGGTGTGCAGGAGGCCGCCGATCCACGGTTCTCTCTCATCATGGATGTTTCCCTTTCTCTCATCTCCCTTCCTCTCTGAAATCAATAAGAATATATATATATATTAAGTAAAGAGCATTGGCAGCGCTTACACCGACCAGCGGCTGTGCACCTGGGGACACACCGTGGCAGAGGCTGATGTGACTCTGAAGAGGGGGCGTACGGGAGAGAGAGGCTCCCGCGTGCGTCTCGGCGCTCGGCCAGTTCAGGACGGCAGCCCGGGGGCCGAGCGCTGCTGGCTGAGTCACCCCTGACGCACCGTCTTTCCTCTTAGAATGGGACATCGGCGCTGCACGCGGCCGTGCTCAGCGGGAACGTTAAAACCGTCGCGCTGCTCCTGGAGGCAGGGGCAGACCCAGCCCTGAGAAACAAGGTACGGGCCTGCCTTAGCGTCTCTCACCTCCGGCAGGCACCTGTGCAGAGTCAGGCAGTGTCTGCCGTAACCAAGGTAACACCTCTCTGGCTCCTGTCTCTCTTCGTACTTCCGCCTGGTAACGGCGGGCAAGGTCTTGGTCATCGGGTTGTGGGTGAGCAGTACCTTCGGACCCAGAGAATTGCACGAAATACATATTTTCTATTGTTGGAGAGGAAGCGGGAGGGAGAGAGAGAAACATCCATGATGAGAAGGCATCACCAATTGGCTGCCTCCTGCACTGGGGATCAAGCCCATAACCCGGGCATGTGCCCTTGACTAGGGATCGAACTGGGACCTCCTGGTTCATAGGTCGATGCTCAACCACGAGACACGCCGGCCAGGCTGGACCCAGAGAATTACTCGAAAACCTGTATCATCAGTGGGTTTCAGCTAACAAGGGTACAGTCCAGGGGCGGAGAGGCAATGGGTGAGGGGGGGGGGGTTATGAGTGTCCTGTCATCCACGAAGTGCCCTAACAATGCCCGAGTCCGGTCGCTGTCGCCACCCCCGGAGGCTGGATGGTCGTATGCCGAGGATTGCCCGCACCCTTGTCACTTTTATGTTGTGAACGGGACTTCACCTCCCTCTTATAGAACCCGCCATGGTTTTTACAACTCAGACTCTCTGGTTTACCGTTAGGCCACATCTGGCGGTGGAAGAAGCACGGTAGCCGTAGAAAAACACGATTGTCGTCGTGTTTCCTCGTATTCGACATCTGCATAAGCTGTCCAATGGGCCGGGTGGGGTGGGGGCAGTAGCTTAGGACAAGTCTGGGAAAGCACACTACACTGCTGACTTCTGTGTTTTTTTTTTGTTTAAAGATTTTTAAAATTTGTTTTTAGAGAGAGAAACATCAATGGTTGCCTTCTGTATGTGCCCTGACAAGATGGAACACAGCACCCAGGTACGCGCCCTGCCTGGGAATCGAACCAGCCACCTTCTGGTGCCCAGGACGATGCTCAGCCAACGGAGCCACCCTGGCCAGGGCTAAGCTGCTCACTTTTGAAGGAGGGAGGGGGATGGTGAAAAGCTGTTTTTATTTTATACTTTCCCTACCGTTTGAATTTCTATAAGCATCTGCTACTGGGTCTGATTTCATTCATAAGGAAAACAAGCAAGGGGTCCGTCAGGGCCCTTTGAAAAGAATCTATGAGGAAGGACAACTGAACAGCTGGCCAAGGGTCTCCTTCACGCCACTCGACCCGTGGAACCATTTCCTCGTTCCTACCGCTGGCGCGCTGGGTGACACCTTATCTCTGCTTATCTCTTCCCGAGATGCTGAGATTTGTTCCATTGGTTGGCCTGGCGGAGGAGTGATAAAGCCGCTGTCTTATCTTTAGACCTTGGACGGGGACATCCTAAAGGGAGTAGCGTCCTCGTGACTCAGCCATCCAGGGCTGAAGGAAGGTGGGGGGAGGGAGTGGGAGGGGGGGCGCGCGTTAGGACCTTCATATAGAAACTGAAAATGCAGTTCCGGCTGTGCCTCCTGGGATCTCGGCGAAGGTGGTTGTGGGGGATTCCAGTGAGCCAGTGAGCACAGCACCGGCTGGGGGTGCTCCCGAGAGCCGTGAATCTGCGTGTGGGCGGCTCCTGATGGAGGTTTATGCGGGCCCTCTGAGGGCACATACCAGTGTTTATGGAGCACATACTACCAGGGGTCCTCAAACTACGGCCTGCGGCGGCCCGCCGAGGACATGGATCCGGCCCGCCGGGGGCCGCTGCCCGTCCTGCTTAGCAGCCGACGCGTCCCGGGCCCGCAGTGCGCATAGGAATTTGTTCATAGTTTTTTTTTTAAACTATAGTCCGGCCCTCCCACGGTCTGAGGGACAGGGAACTGGCCCCCTGTTTAAAAAGTTTGAGGACAGCCGAAACTGGTTTGGCTCAGTGGATAGAGCGTCGGCCTGCGGACTGAAGGGTCCTGGGTTCGATTCCGGTCAGGGGCACGTACCTTGGTTGTGGGCACATCCCCAGTAGCGGGTGTGCAGGAGGCGGCTGATCGATGTTTCTCTCTCATCGATGTTTCTAGCTCTCTATCCCTCTCCCTTCCTCTCTGTAAAAAATCAATAAAATATATTTAAAAAAAATAAAAGTTTGAGGACCCCTGTAACTAGACACACGGGGCGTCGCGCTGGAAAGGAGAACTCACGACCAAAAAGCATGGGCCCTGGCATCCAGGAGGGCAGTCTAGTGGAGGCACGGCTGGGTAGGAAAGTAACCTAACAAAGAAACAACTTGAACCCGGGACATCTTTACATCCCAGAGAGACCTGGAAGGACTGGACGCCCAGCAGAGTCCAGTGGGGCTTTTCACCAGGAAAGAAGCGGGTTTGGGTCCGAGCCCCCTCTTCCGAGTCCCTGAAACCACACCAAACGATGGGAATCGCTAATGCCCGTCTTGTCTCCTTCCAGGCCAATCAACTTCCAGCAGAACTAACCAAAAACGAGCGCATACTGAGTCTCCTCCGAGGCAAAGGCGGGCACAGGAAGAGCTACCTTAGTTGCATATGTGACTGAAAGGGAGAAACCGTCACCCCCTGTCCCCTCGAAACCGCTTTCAAATAGAGAGAGCTGCTGGAGACTCTCCTGGGCAGACAAGGCCCTGGTGGCCCACCCAGGTTCCCGACCAAGAAGAGCTGTGTGCCTGGTGCCTGAAGCACAGCTCAGGGCTCCCTCACTCACACGGCTGCTCACACGGCCTGCAGCCCACTCCCGCGGGGCCTGGCAGGGTCGTGGGCTCGACAGAAACCTCATTTTAAACTGGACTCACTCGGGTCTCTCGGTTCAACCCTAATTGTTAAACCTTCGAAGAGCTGTAAGAAGACAGAAAGACTGAAAGCCTTTAAGAGACCACAGGTCTGACCTTCAGTGAACTCGTGCCCTTTAGCTTTCGTGTTACATGTAAGTGTGCTAAAATATGTAGCTCCGTGACATTGTACATGTATGCATGTATGTCATCCCAGTGTAAAATGTTTCTCCTACCCCAGGGTCATAGCCATGGTCTCAGAGACCTTGACGTGTGAACTTGCATTATTAAGAAGTCAGAGGTGGGCTGCTGAACGCAAAAGACAAAGTGTTCGTGTGTGAGTTGATCCTCGTCTTATTCCTAACACGTAAAAGCCGTGTTTACCCGGAGTCCGTATTGTAGGAAGGGCAGGATGCAAGTGGCAAATTTGGAAATTCAGGAAAATTATAAACCATGGGACGGGAGGACTGTTTCTTTGAGCTCTTACTTAGGTTATATTATTGGGAGTCTGTTTCCTGAGCCCTGAACATGCTCTGGAATCTGGAGCTCCCACATCACACTGCTTGGTCCAGTGGCTCTGTGGTCCTTGGATAAAACGTGATATATGCAAGTACAATATGTTGCCATTACTATAGCAGGTCTGGAATAATAAAAGACTGTTATCAGTAGGTAGTAAGTGTTCCTCTATGCATGTTCTTGAGCTAATGGACCCCAGGAAGGAGACCTGGGTTTTATGGAATTATTCCTCCGAGACAGGTGTCAACCTTTATATTCGGTGCACTTTCTAATCCGTGGTGTCTACATGCCACAGTCGGTGCCTACTTGCACAGACACAAGCTCCCCTTCCCGCTGTGACCTACCGTGACGAACACGGATGTTTCTGTGGCTTAGAAACACATCTTTCGTTCTCTGGTTCCTGTTCTGCTCTGTGTCCAGCCAGTGTTCTGTGTAAATACACGTTCACATGGAGGGAAATGTAACCCCAGGAGGTTTTTTTGAACCAACCTGCAGCGCTACTAAAAGCATTTTCGTTAAGTCAGTAGACAATGGAGTATAATTTTGAAATTAGAAGATATTCTCTTAACGTTTGTTATGATCAATAGCATAACCAACAGATAGGAGCTTATTTTGATCATTATCGCAAGCAAAGCCAGTAAGGAGCAACCCACAGCCTGCAGTCTCATGTCAGGATGAAAACTGAGCAAGCTTCGTCTGGATTGCTGAACCCCCGTGTGTTAATATGCTAGTAGCTGCAAAGCAGCACCATTTCCTCATTGACTTTCCTCTCCTCGGCAAAGTTGTGCAATTACACTCATTTCCCCCCATGGGGATTTCATAAAGCAATGTTTATTTTGAAGAGGAAAATAATGTGGCCTTAAATTTTTAATATTTTTTGCCTTAGTTAGAGCCCTTAAGCCAAAAATGGTTGCTCGTCACTGATCTAAATCAAAAGTTTTATGGGGACTGATAACAAAGTTCCAAAAGACAAAAACGCAATGAAGTCACAAACTTAATGGTTTGTTGTTTTTTTTTTCACTAAGACATGTTTTCCTTGGCCTATTTATTAGATAATTTTGTGTGGATAATGCTTTTGGTCAATGTCAGGGTCATTTATAAAATGAATCTAGTAGCTTTAACAATATTTAAGGGAGGCCTCTGACTATAGGCAAGAGGTCTCTAGTTTAGAAGGCTCACATGTGGTCTAGATGAGATTATATTATCCACAGCAGGGAATATGATTCTCTAAATCACTCACCCAAGACTGAAAAAAAACTGGTCTGTTATTTCAAGTTAAATTGCAACCTAGCCTGCAACCTGGGCATGTGCCCTGACCAGGAATCAAACTCTGATCTCCTGGTTCATAGGTTGATAACAGGCAAACATTACTTTTCACTGAATTTACTGGGTGACATCCTATATAATAAAGAGGTAATATGCAAATTGACTTTCACGTCCTCACAAGATGGCTGCCTACGACCAGGCCAGCAGGGGAATTAGTGAGGGATGACCAAATGACTGAACAGCAGGCTACGTGGGGTGACCAGGTTGGTGGGGGGGCCATGAGGGGCAACCAGGCCGGTGGGGGGAGCAGTTGGGGGTGACCAGGCCAGCAGGGGGGGGGCAGTTGGGGGGCGACCAGGCCAGCGGGGGAGGGTGCAGTTGGGGGCATCCAAGCCAGCAGGGGGGCAGTTGGGGGTTATTAGGCTGGCAGCGGGGTCAATGAGGGGCAACTAGGCCGGCTGGGGGACAGGTGGGGGTGACCAGGCCAGCGGAGGGGGGGGCAGTAAGGGGTGACCAGGCAGGCAAGCAGGTGAATGATTAGGAGCCAGCGGTCCAGGATTGTGAGAGGGATGTCCAACTGCCGGTTTAGGCCCGATCCCCGGGATTGGGCCTAAATCGGCAGTCAGACATCCCCCAAGGGGGGTCCCGGATTGGAAAGGGTGCAGGCTGGTCTGAGGGGACCCCCCCCCCGTGTACGAATTTTGTGCACTGGGCCTCTAGTTGGTTAATAAAATAATATAGATTTCAGGTGTGCACTTCTAAAAAAAATTTTTTTAATTGCATTTATTTGCACACAGGTAGATGGTTCTTGTTTTATGTTCATCTCACAGTTCATTGAGCTCTTGAACTAGCAATTCCTACACGAGGCATTTGCTTAATTCAACCACAGTTTTTCATTATGTCCATTTGTTTGATGAAATATTCCAGATTATAATTCAAAATAAAGTTCATAGACTACCCAGTTTGCCTTTGCTTCTTTTCCCTGTTTGTGTTGAATCCAAAGGTATTTCTGTGATTTTTAATAAAATGGAATTTTAGAATTAATGACTCAGCTCTGTAAGCTTTATGTTACTTATAGACCTATGATTTCATTATTTCTACTGTGGGTAACTTTTGTCATGACGCCAGAAGGTTTTTTATTCAGACAGAAATTCCCGGGAGAGTCACAGAAGATACTACACATAGAAACTCCTCATTGTTTTGCTGCCTGTAGTGTGGGAAGTCGGGGGGAGAAAGTTGCAGCATGGAGGCAGTGAGGGTGGAGAATAGACATATTTTTCAAAACAGATAGAGGCAGAGCTAAGAAATAGTTGGCGATTCATTGAACATGGCGAGTGGGGGGGAAAAGAGAGCTAGGAATTATACTAAGTACGCCAGGAGACCCTAAGACCACCCCCAGTTTTGCTGATTGGCTAGGGGGACCCCAAGAGCTCATCCTGTGGTCAGACTCACGGCGAAGATGACGGGAAAGGGTGTGTAGCAAGGTCAGCAAAGGGGAAGTGGAGTGAAGACAGGAAAGCAGTGCAGGCCTCCGGGTCCTCCAGCGGAGTCACTGGACGAGCTTACTTGAGTTGTGACAACATCGTGAAGTGCTGTCCCCGGGGGACTCCCCGAGGCTTTTAGTGAAGAGCTGGTCTCGGGCACCCTCTGCCTGGCATTTGCCAGAATCCCAGACTTCCAGGCATTCGGCACAGACCACATTGCTTGTCAATGATTGGGGCTCAGTGGGCCCTTCCCGTTCAGGGAAAGTTTGATGTCAATGTAGGGAACTGTTTGACAGCCGAGTCCCCAGATGCCAGCGGACAGCTGACCTCCTGGCAAGAATCTCCAAGAAGGGCAGTCCCAGGTTTGCTGTGTTAATGCTTCTCACACACGTGAGATTTCATGGTGCACACGGTGCCAGTAACTGTGGTAGGACGTAGGGAAGACAGCAGAGTTCAGAGAGAGAGAGAGTTCTGGACAAGTTCAGTTGAAGAACGTGTGAAAACAGGTTCCAGAGGGCAGTTGTAAGCAGCAGCTGATGTTTAGAACGAGATTGTCACTGGTTTGGGGCCTCATCTCTGTAGAAGTGATGGGATGAGAGGTGGACACTCTGGTGAGAGAGAGACTGAGGAGGAACTTTGAAGCAAAAAAGGAAGTTAGCAGGAACAATATGAAATGGACAGCAGGCGTGGCTCCGTGGTTGAGGGTCAACCTATGAACCAGGTCACAGTTCAGTTCCCAGTCAGGGCACATGCCCAGGTTGCAGGCTCCATCCCCAGTGTGGAGCGTACAAGAGGCAGCCAATTGGTGATTCTCTCTCATCATGGATGTTTCTCTCTCTCCCTCTCCCTTCCTCTCTGAAATCAATAAAAATGCATTTTTTTTTAAATGTTGTCTTGAAATAATTGTAGCTGTGATGGGTAGAACCGTATTTGTGAAGCCACGCCTAGCACTTCCTGGGCCTTGCTGGCAGCGGGCAGAACGCATCGCCTCTGCTCTGTCAAGAGAAAGGGAGCCCTTTGTGCCACTCTGTGAAGATGCAAGGTCTGTGTGGTGCCACGGAGACGGGCCTGCGAGTTCATGTTGCAGACCTTCCTGGTGAAATGAGAGAACATGCGTCCATCGGGGGTCAGTGGGTGTCGATTAGCGGGTGTGGTGCGTGGAAGCCCGAGAAGGCGAGCTGGGGCCTTTGACGCCGCTGCCCCACCTCTGCTCAGGCCCTTAGACTTACCTGTGCTTCAAAATATGGAGAAAAACAACGAACACGCAAACAAGTTAGATGCTCTCTCGGCAAAATTAGAATACTTGAGTTCACATTCCTCCCGCTGACCGCCAGAGAAATCTCACCGGCTGAGCCTACCAAACACCAGCAGGACAAACGGGCATTCTCTCCAGGCTCACCGACGACTACACTTCGCCCTCAGCTGAATAACCTGTGTATTCGTGGAAAGGCACCACTTTAAGATCGTTTTCAACTGTGGGCGAGGTCATGTTTTAACAATTGAAGGACGTTATTAAAGACCTTCTGTTCCTTCGTCAGCTTCATCAGAAAGAGCGACTTCTCCCGTCTTTGGCCTCTTCCCTCCCTCATTGGGTTTAAGCCCGTGGTTGGCAAACTGCGGCTCGTGAGCCACAGGCGGCTCTTTGGCCCCTGGAGTGTGGCTCTTCCACAAAATACCACGGCCTGGGTGAGTCTATTTTGAAGAAGTGGTGTTAGAAGAAGTTGTTTAAAAAATTTGGCTCTCCAAAGAAATTTCAATCGTCGTACTGTTGATATTTGGCTCTGTTGACTAATGAGTTTGCCGACCACTGGTTTAAGCCTCTTATTTTTAAGGAGGGAAATGCTGTTCTCCCCACTTCCCGCAGGGTGGTGAGCTGGCATGGCCATGGCATACTCAAGCCCCAGGGCGCCTATGTGCCATGCCAGCTCAGCCAAGTTCAGTGACCCTGAGTGGGGGTGGCTGAAAGGCTTAGAAAAGACAGACAAGACACAGGGGTCCTCATACTTTTTAAACAGGGGGCCAGTTCACTGTCCCTCAGACCGTTGGAGGGCCGGACTATAGTTAAAAAAAAAAACAACTATGAACAAATTCCTATGCGCACTGCGGGCCCGGGATGAGTCAGCTGCTAAGCAGGACAGGCAGCGGCACCCGGTGGGCCGGATCCATGTCCTCGGCGGGCCGCATGTGGCCCGCGGGCCGTAGTTGGAGGACCCCTGGACAAGAGAATGAAAGCTGGGTCTTGGTGGGACACTGCTCCCTCATGGAGAGACAGCGCCACGGACTACAAGCCGTGTCTGTATTTTATAGCCAGATGCCACGAGGCAAAGTCAGGGCGTGGTCAAGATGTTTACAACATTCTGTGAGTTTCGATCCTACTCAATTACATGCACCTGATCGAGCTCTGTTTACTTGCAGCCTATATCACTCAGGCACGTGGGGCCACGTGTTGGGACCACAGGTTCAAGCTGACAACTAGAGCTGTTGGCTATCATGGTGCTGGGAGGGCTCTGCCCTCCAAGCTGGGGCTTGCACGTGGCCACGAGAGACTGTGCCCTCTCATCAGTCCGAGGCTTGAACCTGTCCAAACTCTGTAGCCCTGCGCCACACCGCAGTCGGACTTGCGAAGACCCTTAGGGAGAAAGGCGTCAGTTTCCAAGAGGTGGACTCCCTCTTCTAGGAAAGGTGAGACCAAAACCACCACCGGCAAAGGAACTTGTGTCCCCGACGGCACCCTCCAAGGAAGGGAACAGCTTTGTGAAACGCTGGCCGCTGAGTGTGGAGCCATCCGCACGCTGGTGGCATCGTCTCTGCATGGCAGGTCCCCACTGCCCAGGACTGGGTTAGTCACCGAGTCGAGGGCCCTCACGAGCTCAAATGACGTCACCATGTGTTTGACCAACAACACCCCGTTTCTGAGTCAGAACCACTGGCACTAAGTCATGAGTTGTAGCTATTTTCAGTGAAGATGTCGGTGAACTTTGGCTTGCTTCCGGATGGAGTTTTAAACGTCTACTGCAGCCCTGGCCATGCTCTCAGAGGTTAGAGCTCAGGAGGGCTCACTTCCCCATCAGGGCACGTACCTGGGTTGCAGGTTCAATCCGAGCTCTCGAGCTCTCGTCTGGGCGCATGCAGGAGACAACCAATAGATATGTCTTTCTCACATTGATATTCCTCTCTCTCTCTCTCTCTCTCTCTTGCCTCTTTTCCCTCCCTTCCACTCTCTCTAAATATCAATGGGAAACGTATCCTTGGGTGAGGATTAACAAAGAAAATATTAATAAAGCATATTGCTAAATGCAAAATAGCAAACTGCAAAATGTATACTGTATGCCTCCACTTGTTTAAAAGTCCATATATTATATTTACATAAATGTTTTCAAATACATAGAACTTTTCCGGAGGCTGTTTTTGCACATTTATAAAGATGCACATGTCTAATAATTTCATTTTCCCTCATTCTGTCCTTTGTTATTATACAATCATTGTTGAATTGTGTATGTAATCATAGAGGCATTATTATTTAAACAAACAAGCAAAAAGTCTCTCTTAGGATCTCAACCATGTGAAAACAATTTTCATAGAAGGAGAAGTACACCACAATGTGACACAGATTACCCATAACGGTGGAACTATAGGTGATGTTTCTATTCTTGTCTCCCAATTTTCATGTATTTTCAAAGTTTCTACCATAGGCATGCATGGGTTACTTTGTTATGGGGCGGGGGTCGGGGGGAGGAGGGCGGGGTGTAACTTAGGAATAGGAGAGTTTATTTAAAAAATATACCCCAGGCTTCTGGGCATTGTTGAAGTTGTAGGAAAGACAGACCAGAAGAAAGAAAAACTGTATGTATGGTAAAAAGATCTTTGTTTCTGTTTTGAGACTGGTGGGCATACTAGTAACGTGTGGGGCATCAGAATTTCTGCCCATCCCAGAAACGTTGTGTCTGCAGCTTGGAATTTCCTTTACTCACATCAACTAATTTGTAAAGGGTTTTGCTGTCATTTCCATAAGGACTTGGCTGAAACCGGGAGGCTAACTAGCCCTCCAGGTCTGGGGAATACATTACAGCTGCAGCCTTTGAATGTGTGCCTTGCATCCACCTGGAGGCCTTTGTGCCAGGCCAGCACAGCCAAGGGTTCGGCGAGCCTGAGGGAGGGCGGGCGAAGGATGAAAAGAAGACAGAGAATTGTGGTGCGGTGTTTCTTCCTTTTCCGCGTCCCGCACGAAAGGGAGAAAGACAGGTTCCTGAGGGGAGGAGCTGGGGGTTAAGAAATTAGAGAAAGAAAGAGACAAGAGACAGAAATAGATTCAAGCTGGGTGCCGGGTGGCTTCCTGTCCTCTGATAGAGAGACAGTCACACTTACCTCAGACAACACAGCATCTTTATTGGTTTCCAAAAGGGATTTTATGATCAAAAGGAGTTTCGGGTGTGCCCCAATCCTATTCATCAGGATCTGAGTAAGCTCCTTATTTTGGGTGGGTCAAGGTCCTTTTTGTTCCTCATTCCACGTACATGGATAAAGATACTGATAACAGGATTCTGCCAGTGCCCTTGGGCTCAGCTGATAAGAATTAAAAAAGTATCCATGTGCCTTCCCAGACGGCTCTCTACAGAGAATAAGCTGAGCCTAGGTCAGCCGTGGGCAAACTATGGCCCACGGGCCGGATCCGGCCCGTTCGGCTGTTCTATCCGGCCCGCGGAGCCGAAAGAGCGGAGGGTTCTCTTGCTCTCCCCTCCGCTCCTTCACCAGCAGCAGTGTTAACATGGCAACGTCGGGAAACACGGCCGCAGCTCCTTCTTCCGAGTGGGCGGATTTATATCCCTCATTCAGTAGAAGGAACAACCTCTCCATCTTCCAGAGGCTCCTTGGAATGCCCGCGGACCGTCCCCCGACATCACCCTGGGAATGCGTAGACACGTTATCGTGGTGATATAGGGAGACACGCCCCTGGAGAGCACAGTATCAGAGCGTTAGCTAAAAAGGAGACCAACAACACTGTTCCCACTGAAGTTGATGTTTTAAAGACCAAAAACCTTTCAACCCAGTCTACATTGCCATCTACATCTACATCCCGGGCATAATTTGGAAGTTGCACTAAAGAAAATGTTTAATTTACTGTTTACACATTTTGTTCTTTTCTATTTGTTTTAGTTTTAAATTATTTTATTATATTTAAGTTTAATTTGAAAGGCTTTTGTACCTTTGTTAGGCAATTTTGTTTTGCCTTTGCCATCTTCAATAGAAGGTATGTTATTGTGCTATGATTCCTCCATTTTTTGAAGTTTCACATTATAATAATTAGTGTTTACATTCTTCTTGTTAAAATGTTTGAAATGAATAAAACTATTGAAATAAAAAAAAAAAGACCGTACCCTTTTATGTAATGATGTTTACTTTGAATTTATATTAGTTCACACAAACACTCCATCCATGCTTTTGTTCCGGCCCTCCGGTCCAGTTTAAGAACCCATTGTGGCTCTCGAGTCAAAAAGTTTGCCCACCCCCTGGTCTAGGTGGATCTTCTGTGCCTGGCTGAGGCTCCAGAGCAGATCCAGACCGCAAGCTGAGCCTTTATTTTATAGTCAGAGGTAAACAAGGTAATTTACAATGTTCTTATAAGTTTCACTTGTTTTGGGAGCATTTGCTGCACCTCCCACAGCCCATTAGCTACCCAGGAAAGATCTAGGGAGCAGTCACAAGGTCAAGCTTAATTATGCTAAGAGGGCTGTGCCCTCTAAACTGGGACTTGTTTGCGGCTTTGCCAGCAGGTCAGTCCGAGGCTTAACCCTATAACCGCTCCCTAGAGGCCTTCCCCAGTGCTTCCCATGCAGCGTGTCCAGGGTGGAGTCCATCCATTTGCATTTCTAATGGGTTCCCAGATAATATGCTGATGCTGCTGGTTCAGTGACACACTGAGTACATCTGCATAAAGCAAACTGCTCTGTCATCCTGGAACCCCCGGGAGCGGTGGTCACGGGGAAGGTTTAGGGCCGCAGGTCCAGAGGAAAACCCTGTAGATCCAGTGCGGGGCCAGCCAGGCACGGACCCCTGGGGGCTGAGGAGGTGGGGAGGCAAGGCAGTGGGCTGAACCCACCCCTGTGTGTGGCAGGGAGGGGAAGGGCACTCTTCATTGCTACAGATGGGTATTTATTTAGTCTTTTCATTGTGAATTCGAGTCCACTGTGGGGAAAGGAGAGCCTTCCCTCCATTTCTGTAACTTCAGAATGGAAATAACTGATGCTTATGCTTAGGAGGGATCTCAACAACTGAAATCCGAGGGGTAACGTTACCAGAAATGCATGGAATAAACCTAAGTGCAAGTCCAAAAAAGAGGAAAATATGTAATAAGAAGAAGAGGCACGGTAACAAAACACACACACACACAGAAAGGAATAGGAGAGTTTATTGTCTCTGTCTTTCTTTGACTGCACCTAGCACTCAGAAAAGGACTCCGGTCCCAAACGGGACCTTGGCTTGGGGTTCTCCGCCGCGCTCGGCACCGCCAGCAGAGGGTGCGGCTCCAGCGCTTCCCGGGACGTGGGCTGAGCTGATGAAAACCGAGACCGGGTGACTCAGGGGCCTCGCCCGCCGCGCCCCACCCTCGGCGCTGGGACCAGCCGCCCCCTCCGATGACCAACGACCACACGCTCAGGCCACTGCGCCGCGCCTCCCGGGTGCGCCCAGGCTCGGATTGCGTTCGGGGACTGGGTTTGGAGCAGAGCTTGCTCTGACCTAGAATAAGCACAGTCTCCGAGATCTCCCGTTTGCTAACACCTTCTCGCCCACCATCTTCAACCAAAGAAAGAGACAAAAAGGGGAGAAATGAGTTTACAGCGCGAAAACCACACACTGTGGATACAACTCCAGGAATACTCTCCCAGCGGGTCCCAGGAGTTAGCTGCCCAGCCCCGGCGGTGCTCAGTGGTTAGCGCCTCCGCCCCACACGCCAAGGTTGCGAGTTCAACCCCTGGTCGGGGCACGTGCAGGAGTCAGCCAATGGATGCATACATCAGTGCAATAACAAATCCGTGTTCCTCTCTCCCTCTAAAGTCAATCAACAACTAAGCAAATTAAAAAGAAAAGCCTAGAAGTTGAGCTGAGCTAGTGTGGGAGGCCCTGGCCCCACTCGGCCCCCAGCGGGAGGGGGCAGACAGGTGCAGAGCTGGGACCCCAGGAGGCCGCTGTGGCCGGTCTGGTCCGGTCCGCCCCTCGGGGCTGTGGCCCCGCCCTCACAGCCGGCCCCGCCCCCAGCCGCCCCGCCCCTCCATAACCCCGCCCCAGAACGGCCCCCTGGCCAAGCAGCAGCGGCCCCTCCCGGAAGGGGGCGGGTCTGGCGACGCCTCTTCCTTCCCGACCTGCGCGCGCAGCCCCCGGCGCTGGGTCCTGCTTGACGGGTCCTGCTTGACAAGTCCTGCTTTCTGCGTCCGCGGGAGCCGGGATTGGGTTCTGAGGAGCCGGACCGAGCCGAGCCGAACCGAACCTCCGCAGTCCCGCAGCCCGCGGCATGAGTGCGCGCGGCCCGGCCCTGGGCCTCCTCCTGCTGCTGCTGCTGTGCCCGGCGCAGGTGAGCGGCCGGGACCGGGGGGCGGCGGGCAGCGCGGCGGGGCCGGGAGTCCGGGAGCGCGGCGGGCCCCGGGAAAGCTGCGCTAACGGCGGGGCCTCTGGGGAACCACCCCGGCTGCTTCCCGGCCCGAGGGTGGAAGAGGGCGGCTCGGGGAGCCACGGTTCGGCCTGTTTGGCGCCCATTCCGCTGTGGCCCCCTCCGATCTGGGTGGAGGATGTGGGCAGAAGGAGGGAGGGAAGTGGGGGAGCGGGACGGGGTCTTCTGTAGCCTGACTTTGTTTTCTTAATTCTGCCGCATGCGTACCAGCTCTTCCCCGTTTGTTAGAGGCTCCTACCACGTTGGGTACCCTTCCCCTCCCCTAAGGATGAAGGCGCGAGGGAGGTGAAGCAGGTGTGAGGGAGGTAAAGGTTTGCAGGAAGGTGGAAGGGAAGGAAGGGGTGAGGGAGGTAAAGGTTTGCAGGAAGGTGGAAGGGAAGGAAGGGGTGAGGGAAGGGAAGGTGTGAGGGAGGTAAAGGTTTGCAGGAAGGTGGGAGGGAAGGGAAGGAAGGGGTGAGGGAAGGAAAAGGTATAAGGGAAGGTGTGAGGGAGGTAAAGGTTTGCAGGAAGGTGGGAGGGAAGGGAAGGAAGGGGTGAGGGAAGGAAAAGGTATAAGGGAAGGTGTGAGGGAGGTAAAGGTTTGCAGGAAGGTGGGAGGGAAGGGAAGGAAGGGGTGAGGGAAGGAAAAGGTATAAGGGAAGGTGTGAGGGAGGTAAAGGTTTGCAGGAAGGTGGAAGGGAAGGGAAGGAAGGGGTGAGGGAGGGGAAGCAGGTAAGCTCCTCAAGCACAGTTGGAACAGCTGCAGGTACCTGACAGGAGTCAGCTCGGTCTCCTAAAGGGGGCAAGTTGCTTCTTACCAACTCTTCACGTCTTTGGAAGCGGAGTCCCAGGGGCCATCCGACTCCCCTGGCGGCAGGACCCGGGGGCGGCAGGACCCGGTGGCCCCAGGACCCACTGGCCCCAGGACCCAGTGGCCCCAGGACCCAGTGGTCGCAGGACCCGGGGGCAACAGGACCCAGTGGCCCCAGGACCCAGTGGCCCCAGGACCCAGTGGTCGCAGGACCCGGGGGCAACAGGACCCAGTGGCCCCAGGACCCAGTGGCCCTAGGACCCGGGGGCGGCAGGACCCGGTGGTCCCAGGACCCGGGGGCGGCAGGACCCGGTGGCCCCAGGACCCGGTGGCCGCAGGACCCGGTGGCCTCAGGACCCGGGGGCCCCAGGACCCAGGGTGGCCTCAGGACCCGGTGGCCCCAGGACCCGGGGGCGGCAGGACCCTGTGGCCACAGGACCCGGGGGCCCCAGGGTGGGTGATTGCCCTGGGTCAGGCTGCCTGGGCAGGAGTGCCTCACTGCTGTGTGTGTATCTAAGTTTCCTCTTTGAAAACTGGGGGACGGAGGGGGTGTCCAAGGATCCAGTGCTGGTTAAACCAGATCAGGATGAAAGAGGGACCTCGGGATCCTGTGCCCGTGTGCCCACCTGTAGGGGGTGGCCGTGAGGTAATAAGTCACACCGCAGGCAGACTAGGGCTTTTCGGGGACCAGGAACCCTCTCCTTCGCTCTCTGCAGCCACCGGGAGTGGGTGGGAGACACCGACCCAGTAAGGGTCCCGAGCCAGAGGGGCGGTGGCTCCCTCCTGGGTGTGTGTATGGGGGTCCCAGCCCCGTGGGTGTGGGTGCCGGTTGGGAGAAGAAGCCAAGGAAAGCAGGTTTCGGGAAGGCGGTGAGCGGGTACCACTCGCTAGCACTGGCTTTGGGCACATGCCTCTTTCCAGCCTCAGTTTTTTCCTGAAGATGCACAGTGGATCCCTCAGAGGATTGCTCGCGTCATTCAGTAGCATGGTATATGGAGAGACCTCATCGCTTTAGTAAAAACTCGAGGTAGTAGCAGTGATGTGCCTTAAAGAAAATGCAGCTGTCCAGCTTCCCCCGAGTTTTAGTCAGGATCTCATAGGGGCTCCCCAGGGTCCAGTTACTTCCACTGAGCAATGAAATCCCTTTACCTGGAGGTGGTACCCAGGCTGCTGGCCAGAGGTCCTCCTAGGACTTTGGGGGTAGGTCAGAGGTTGCTCACGAGTCTCGAGTCTCTTGCAAAATGCCTGGAAGCCTTGGACAGGTCTGCAAAGCGTAACTGGAAAAACTCCTATTGTGATTTCATAAATCAACTCCCTCGAGTCTGGGGAGGCTCTCGGAACACCTGAGCAGGTGGGGGTGGGGGGCGGGGACGGGACGGCTGTCTTCAGATTCTTACCTCTGACAGCAGCTCCTCTGGGTTCCGTCTGAGCGCTAGTAACGTTCTGTCACAGAAGTACAGACTAGCTGTCCTCTGATGGCTTCGAATACATTTTGGAGGGATTTTCCTTAATTTGAAATTTTTACAGATGATGAAATAACGTTACTAGACTGAATGGTTTTTTAAAATCCTTGTAGTCATCCAAATAATGTGTACAGATTTGAGAAATAGGTTGTGTGTGTGTATATTATATACGTTTATCCTGACTATATTTTTATAAGCTTTTTCTTGAGGAACTTGGAGCATAGTGAGGCCCGGGTAGGAAGTAAGCCATTAAAAGGGCTTTTCCTGAGGTTGGGAATGGTTTATGTTTTTTGGCCGAGAGCCTTGAAGAAGAACCACCTGGAAATGAAGTGAATGTGGGTCATCTTTCCCAGTTTCTGCTCGGATTGCTGCTGAGATAGACACTCTTCTCCCATCAGCACTCAGGGAAAGTAGGTTCTCACTTCGGCCAGTGGGCAGAAAGAAAGCGCTTGCTGAATAGGTCTTTGTACTCCTCAGTGTTTGTCATGCCACCCAGAACAAAGGGCCCCTCTGCTATGGAGACAGCGTGCCCTTGCGCTCCGCGGTAGCCCTGCCTCCTAAATGGGAGGCCTCTCGGGGAGTTTTAAGGGTGACACCTTCCCTACTGCGGAAGCCTGGGTCAGACCATCTCTCATCTGGCCTCAGGCGCCCCTTCCCCTCGGACCCACAGCTCTCTCCAGCCAAATAAACAATTTGCTGTCAAAACCCCGTTGGTCTTCCCAGGCCAGTTCAAATGCCCCATCATCCTGACCTTCGCTTTCCTGTGCCCCCAGCTAGAATGCCTTCCCTCGCGCGTTCTAAGTCTTCGTTTAAACTTCTGCAGCGCGCAGCGGCATTTCGGCCGAGCACAGGACTTTGAGTTAAAGATGTGGATGTGGGTCTTGCCTCTTCCTCTTCCCAGGCGTGACCTTGGGCCAGCGGTGATCCTCCGAGCCTCGAGCCTCGTTCCCTCTGTCAGATCCGATTAACAGCTCTCCCTGCTGTTCAGATGCTTGTGGAGGAGAGGACTAGTGTCTGAATTGAACTAGCCCCGTGGCCGGCAAACCGCGGCTCGCGAGCCACCTGCGGCTCTTTGGCCCCTTGAGTGTGGCTCTTCCACAAAATACCACGGCCTGGGCAAGTCTATTTTGAAGAAGTGGCGTTAGAAGAAGTTTAAAAAATGTGGCTCTCCAAAGAAATTTCAATCGTCCTGTTGCTATTTGGCTCTGTTGACGCATGAGTTTGCCGACCACGGAACTAGTGGGTCGCAGGCTTCTTGAGGGCAGGAACTGTGTTTTGCCATCTCCACTGTGGCCGGGATGCTTGTACGTGTCTCAGTCACCAAATGGTCAGGCTTTCGTGGGCTCAGGTGAGAGGGTGGGGCGGGCAGGGGTTCCGAGGCTGGTGGAGAAATGACCTGGATTTGTACTTGGTGTCTTTGTTCTCCATAACCACTCAGCAGCTGTGGCCACGCGGGCTTTCCTGTGTTTGGACTGTGCCTCTTCTTTTCAGTCTTTGGAATGTTTGCGTTGGCTAGAAAACGCTAAAAAGTAAGCCAACAAACAAAATGCTCGCTGATGCAAGTGTGCTGTTGGGGAATTTGAGAGTGAAACTTTAACATGTGTCCTTTATCTTATGACTTCCCCTCAGGCCACAGAGGAACTCAAATTATTGTCTTGCACTAATTTTTAAAAAAATATATATTTTATTGATTTTTTACAGAGAGGAAGGGAGAGGGATAGAGAGTTAGAAACATCAATGAGAGAAACGTTGATCAGCTGCCTCCCGCACACCTCCTACTGGGGATGTGCCCGCAACCCAGGTCCATGCCCTTGACCGGAATCGAACCTGGGACCCTTCAGTCTGCAGGCCGGCGCTCTATCCACTGAGCCACACCGGTCAGGGCTAATTTTATAAACGAAAAGTGTTTGCTATGGACACAGTGAAGGAAACAAGTAGATCCAGCGAGTGAACGACGCGGAGAGCCGTCTACACACTGAGGTGCTGGTGATGTTAGCCGCGTCTCTGCGTCTTATTCATGGCTGACGGGAAGGAGAGAAATACAGTAAAAAATCTCAATGCAAAGGCTGCTTAGTAAAGGCAGGAAGAAAGTGTCCTAGGAGTCCATGCTCTGGCTGACCTTTGCAGGGTCACTTACCGGGTGGACAAGAGGAAAACGGGGGGCAATAGGGGAGGTTACCTCGTTGTACTAAAACCTGTGCGCTTGGAAAGGGGCGCTTCCTGGTATCTCAGTGACCTCAGCGAAGCCATTGAAAACAGCGTTCCAGCTGACAAGGACTAAGGAAAGAGCTACCGAGGTTTGGCCTAGCGCTCCCATGGCTGGGGCTCGTCTGATCTGGTTTTGATCTCACAGAACACCTTTGAGATAAGAGCAATGTTCCCAGTTTTGCAGATGTGGATAGCAGTGCTCAGCTTTGTCCCCGGGTCCCATCCCTGGTAGGTGACAGGCTGGGGGCTTGAGCCTCTGTCCTCGGACTCCTGCGCGCTATTCCGGTTCAGAACGGTGCTCTCGGTTTACTTAGAGCTAGCGAGCTAAGTGCAGTGTGTGCGCAGCAAATGTTCCGCGTGGCCAGTAAGGCCCGAGCTTCAGTGTGGTTCCTCCAAAAGCCAGGGCTAAGTCCGGGATGGGTTAGCCCACTGGCCTGACCCGTGGTTCAGTGGCCACACTGTGTGAATATCCCATGGGAGAAAAGCCTGCAGACAGTGTACACCCATCCACTCCCACGGTTTCATTTCAGTCTTTTGACTTGGATTGTTTTCCAGACCGTGGGTGCTGGCGCTCAGCAGTGTCTAGTGGTATTATTAGGGGTGTGATCATGGGTGAGTCACTTAAAGAAACTGCCAACTACTTTATCCACACATGACGACAGCTGAGTCCATCTAAGGACAGATGTGTGACGCACTCACCCATCTGCAGGTGAGCCTGGTGCTCACACAAATGACTCTTTGTTTTGTGGATGTGTTCACCCCAAGTTGCTGTAAAACAGACTTCAGAGGTTTCCACCAATAGAAGTCAGACCAGATAAGCCTCCACGCCAGTGTCCTGCCGTATTTGTGTGGTCCCCTTGCTGGGGCTGAGGCTGGGTGTGTCTCTAGGTTCTGCCTCGAGCTCTACCCTTCCGGACAGGGCAGAAGGGAGGGACCCAGCCCTGCACTGCACCTGCCTGAGGCGGAGGAGAGTCACTTGTGCTGACAAAGTGAGCACGAGCCGACGCTGCTTAGCGATGTACTTAAAAGGATGTAAATGGTCCTCCAGTGGCCACGCTGATGTAGAAAGGGGACACTGTGTAGGATTGTAACGGATGGGACAGCTCATTTCTGGCACATTGTCAGAATCTCAGCATACGTCTTAGGCACAAATGGACTGGAGTTTTGAACAGCACAGCAGCTGGGGGTGGGGTGGGGGACAGGAGGGAGGAGGCTTAACTTGGTGCTTAAAATCTCCGTTCTCAGCACAGGTGTCCTCACTGATAAGCCATGTGGCCTCAGAGAATCTCTGAGCCTTAATTTCCTTATCTGTGAAATGCTATAGTACTGCTGGGGGGGGGGGGATCCTGAAAAATAAACGAGGAAGAAATCACGTAACCTGGTTGACGTTTGGTAAGCGTTTGAATATGAGTTACTTCATACTTTATTCATCAGGATTTTTTTAAAAATATATTTTTATTGATTTCAGAGAGGAGGGGAGAGGGAGAGAGAGATAGAAACATCAATGATGAGAGTAAATTATGGATCAACTGCCTCCTGCACGCCCCCTACTGGGGATCAAGCCCACAACCCGGCCTGTGCCCTGACTGGAAATCGTACCGTGACCTCCTGGTTCATAGGTGGATGCTCAACCACTGAGCCACGCTGGGGGCGGGAGGGGGGACCATCAGGATCCCCTAAGGGCAGCCTGGAGGACAGGGTCCCGCTGCGGGTGTCCGAGCTTCTCCATGTGGGAAGATGCTTTCATACAGCTTCCCGCTGAGTCCATTTATCAAGTTGCTGTAGTTGCTGACATTTTTTTAGCTTTTCCTAAACTATTCTTATTATTTTTAAATGTTTTTTTTGTTTTTTTTTTTGTTGTTTTTTTTTTAGAGAAAGAGGAAGGGAGGGGAAGAGACACAGAAACATCAGTGATGAGAGAGAATCAGTGATCGGCTGCCTCCTGCGCGCCCTCTGCTGGGGATGGAGCCCACAGCCAGGACTGAGCTCCCGTTGGATCACGTGCCCTATTGGCTGTGGCGGACCTCAGACATGGGTGTGCTTTTTCCCTACTGGGCACAGCCCTTCCTCCCCGAGTGGATGTTATTCCTTGGCCTGGAATCAGCACCAGGTGCTCCCTGTCTGTCATGGTGAAGGCAGACACCTCGCTCTCCGGGAGGGAGGCACGCGGGGCCTGTGCGTGAGCCCTGGGTGGCGCATGTCCCTCCATCTTGTCAGCATGTGCTGCCCTGACATCCAGGGATCGTAGGGGCCTCTGTCCTCTTCGCTGACAAAGTCCTGGCTGCCCGCTGTGCGCTGGTGATGGGGAGACTGAAAATGGAATCGCTCAGATGCCAGCGGGGTCCTTGATGGGATACAGAGGTGAGGGTGGCCTCAGGGCGGCCAGAGGAGTAAGAGATCTGGCTTGAGAGTCAGCCAGGTTGGGGTAGGGTCTGCCTGCATTTCTGAGGAGTGGCCTCCGTGGGTCACTTTACCGCTAATCCTCCGTCTCCTCTCTGTAAAGGGTGTCGCTTCAGTACCCGCTTCACGGAGCTGAGGTTAAGGGAGCTAGTGAAGGCGCACTCAGCAAGTGATGGGCGCTGGACTGTGCCCGGTGGGTCAGGAGGTGAAGGTGGAAAGTGGCCGTGATGGGGAGGGGAGCGAGGGGTATGGAGTGTAGGGAGGGGGCTGGAGGGGCATGAGCTGTGGCGGATGGGGAAGGACGGGTGGGAGATGAGCGGATGGTAGGTCTGGGCATCAGAAAGCCTGCGGCTGTGGCTCAGGAAGAGCCAGGTGGCAGCGGCGCCTCCGAGACGTTGCCCGGGTCTGGGTGGAAGGTGCCGCTAAGGGCAAAGAATGGCGGCGGGCTCAGCAGGGGGGTAGTTGGGGGAGGAGGAGGCGCAGGAGGCTGCACCAGGGAGGCGCCTGGGAAGTCGGGAAGGTGCCCCAGCTTTAGGCCCGGAGGAGCAGAGACTGGTGATGGGGGGGCTTCAGAGGAAGGATCAGCCTCCCTTTGAGCACCTGGGGTGGCTGGGCGGGTGGTGGAGTGGGATAGGGTTAGGGGTGGTTTGACGGAGGGAGAATGGAATTGGAGCAGCATTCACAGGCAGGAACAGGTGAAGGGACCAGGAGGGATGGGGTTGAAAATGCGGAAGAGAAGGCGGTCGGTTGGTGGAGGAAGCGCGGGAACACCACCCATCGGGGCCGGGATGATGGAGAGCAGCCTCCCACCTTTAGCCGGAGGCGAGAAGAGGAAGGTGAAGGGAGGGGGAGGTTTGGGACGGAAAAGGGGCCGCCCCAGCCCAGGGCAGCAGTGTGACACGTGTGTGCGCTTTGCACAAGGTGGGGAGGGGGAGGGAGTGTAATGTTAGACTGAGGACCTCAATTATACGGTAGATTGTATTTTATTAAGACTGTTCCCTGAAGCAGTGATGTCCTGGTGTGAACCCTGATTCCGCCACTCCTGAACAAGTTACTTAGCCTCCCTGTGCCTTGTCTCTTCATCTGTAAAATGGGTGTAATAATAGCACCTCCCTCATCAGCTCCTTGTGAGGGTTCCTTAGTTCATGTACGAAGAGCAGTTCACACCGTGCCTGGCACATGTGAGTACTTTGGGCCCCACTGGCTTGGGGCTGCTTTAGGCAGAATGACTGTGGAAGCAAACCCAAGGACGCTGAGTCCAGCCCAGTGTCCCTGGACCCAAAGGAGCCGGTGGTTTATTTTCGTCGGGTCTCCGGAGCCCCTTTGCTGAGGTCCCACAGGCTGGAGACGATGATGCCTTTGTTTGTACAGCGCTTTCCCGTTTACCAAGCTCTCCATGTGTATTCCCTCCCGGATCTCCACGCCAGGCCTGTGCGCTGAGCGGTGGTGTGACCACACTCACGGGCAGGAAGCTCGGCTCCGCGGATTCTGCACCTGCTGCAGCGATTGCCTGAACAAGCCCTGCCCTGAGAGCCCTCCCCTCCCCTCCCCTCCCTTCCCCTCCCTTTTTCCCTCCCCTCCCCCCTTCCTCCTCCCCTCCCCCCTCCCCTCCCCTCCTCTCCCCTCCCCTCCCCTCCTCTCCCCTCCCCCTCCCTTCCCTCCCCTCCCCTCCCCTCCCTTTCCCTCCCCCTCCCCTCCCTTCCCTCCCCTCCTCTCCCCTCTCCTCCCCCTCCCCTCCCCTTCCCTCCCCCTCCCCTCCCTTCCCTCCCCTCCTCTCCCCCTCCCCTCCCCTCTCCCCTCCCCTCTCCCCCCCCTCCCCTCCCCTCTGTCCCCTCCCTCTCTCCCTCCCCTCTATCCCCTCCCCTTTTCCCTCCCCTCCCCCTCCCCTCCCCTCCCCTCCCTTCCCCTCCCCTCCCCTCTGTCCCCTCCCTCCCCCCCTCCCCTCCGTCCCCTCCCTCCCTCCCCGTCCCCCAGATGGTGAAACTCTGCTTCGAGATAACTGATGCAGACTATGAAGCATGATCTTTGTGAACGGGAGCAAACAGCACGGGGTCACCGTTGTTTCCTTTAGATGCTGAGAAGGGGAACTGGGGCGCCAGACGCCCATCCTGCTAGTCAGGCCCAGTCACCGCTGTGGTTTGCTGGCTGGATTCCGGCCTCTCCAGTGGGTGACATGCCAGAGGCCACCCCCCTGCCCCCCGCCCCACCCCCAGCCCAGACTTGCTTGCCATGTTGGTGTGTGGAGAGTTCTGTGAGGTCCAGGGTGGGGTTTCTTCCGTTTAAATGCATGTCAATATCAGCATCGCCCGTCCGGGTCTCGTTGGTCAGCTTTTTTGCCTTTTCACGCTTCAGTAGATGGACAATGACCTTTCAGTTGGAAACCCAGAGTCTTGGAAAGAACAATACTTTCCCTAGAATTGGGAATAATTGTGATTCTTTTTGCCTAAAAATGCTGATGGAATTTTGTAGCGTCTTGCCAAAGGTTTGGTATGTGGTGTTTTCGATAGTTGTCAAGTCCTCATTTGTATCATTTGTATAGTGAGTCGAGATAGGGACGTTTAAAATACCGGAA